>NW_020799132.1:315729-318472 GCF_003259725.1 Athene cunicularia
CCCTTCCCTTCCCTTCCCTTCCCTTCCCACCTTGATCCATCTCTCCTGTTCCATCCCATCCCCTGCCCTCCCATCTTGTCCTATTCCATCCCATCCCATTCCACCCCATCTCATCCCATCCCATCTTGTCCCGTCTCGTCCCACACTGTCCCATCCCATCCCACTGTGTCCCACCTCTCCCTCACCGCATCACAATGCCAGTGCTGCCCCATCCCCTGTCCCTTCCCCAGGGAGAAGCATCAAGCAGAGACTCAACCAGCCTCCGAATACGCCGAGCAGGACGAGGAGCGCCTGAAACACGAGGGTGAGTGCTGGGCCCAGCGTGGCGGTGGCGGTGGGTTGGGGCACGGCAAAGCTGCCAGCACGGTAAGCAAAGCCTTGCCTCCACGCAGCTGAGGGCATCCCGCGGAGCAGCGAGCATGAGCGCAAGAACCCGGTGGCCTTGTACATCCTCAAGGACAAGGTAAGCGGCCAGTGGTGTGCCGGCTTGGCGTGGCAGCACCGGTTCTCGTGTGCGTTGCACGCTCATCCACCTTCGGCTCTTGGCAGGACTCACCAGAGGCGGAGGAGGATTCACCACCTGAACCCCGCGGCACTGTTGAACCGGGTTACACGAGCTCGCCAGTACCGGCAGCCGGTCGCTCTCCGGGACCTGTGGGACGTTCGACTCGTCGTTACCATCGCTCGCCAGCTCGCTCGCCTGCCTCGACGCGGACGCACAGGTCGCCTCCGGGATCGCCAGCACGTTCCCGTGGCGCCCCGCGGCTGCTGCGGACTGCTGGTGTCCACATCATCCGGGAGCAGGAGGAGGCCAACGCTGTGGAGATTAGTGCCTGAGCAGGGGGGACATGTGCGCGCTTCAGCGGCGGTGAGCGAGCGGGGACACCAGCATGGCCCCACTCCTGCCACCGGGCATCATTCAGCTCGGTGTAAAGTCACTAATTTGCTATTGATCCCACCCAGAGCTCCCCTCTTCCATCCCCTGTCTTCCTGGGGCGTCGCTTTAATGGCTTTCTCGCCGCGATGAGTGTGCGGGGACTGCACAGAAAGCACACGTGTGTGCTGGGAGCATGTGGAAGAGAGCGTGTGTACAGCACGCGGAGAGAGCGTGCGAGGGGGCACGTACAGAGCATGCAGAGAGAACACGCATGCAGCACGCAGAGAGGGCACGCACAGAGCATACAGAGAGAACGTGCGGGTGCTGCGCAGCGAGAGCACTTGCAGAGCATGCAAGAGGGCATGAAGGCAGTGTGCAGAGCAAGCATGCATGGAGAATGCAAGAAAGCATGCACGGAGGGTGCAGATAGAGTGTGCAAAGGAAACATGCACAGAGAGAATGTGCATGGAGTGTGCAAGAGGATGTGTATGGAACATGCAGAGAGATTGTGAGCACAGGGTGTGGAGTTAGCATGCAGGAAGCTTGCAGAGAGCATGCACAAAATGTGTGGAGAGAGCATGCATGTGCAGATGGATCATGCACTGAGTACGCAAGAAGATGTGCAGAGGGCATGTGGATAGAGCACGCCTGGAGCATGCAGAGAGCGTGCACAAAGGGTGCAAGAGGGCATGCACAAGTCTGCAGAGAGAAACACATGGAACGTGCAGGGAGAGATTGCACAGAGCTTACAGCTAAGACTGCATGGGTTGCATGGAGAGCCTGCACGTAGAGAATGTGGAGGGAGAGTGCATGGAGCGTGCAGTGTGCATGGAGTGTGAAGACACGACTGCACACAGCATTTGCACATGCATGTGCCAGCATTGGGAGCACCCTCCAAGCGTGCACGGAGCGTGCAGAGAGTCTGTGCAGAGTGCACACAGACCGTGCAGAGAGCACGTGTGGACAGAGCGTGCATGCAGAGCACTCCGGGAGAGCATGCACGGAGTGTGAGAAGAGAGCACACGTGAAGCTTGCAAGAGAGCACGCAGAGAGTGTGTGAAGCAAGCACGTGTGTGGTGCTCACACAGGGCACACAAGGAGCACGCGGTGAGCGTGCAAAGAGCCTCCGGAAGGAGCACACGTGTGGCGCTTGCAGAGGGCACGCTCAGGGTGCGTGGAAGGGCACGCATGAAGCGTGCAGCAAAGAACGCGCCCAGAGCATGCCAAGAGCACGCAGGGAGCACGCGTCGAGCACGCCGAGCGGGTGCCCGCCTGCCAGCGCCGTGCCCACCTGCCGCAGCACCCAGCCCCACGCACGCAGGCGTGCAGCGGTGGCCATGTTCATGTGTGAGCTTGCCCAAGCGCGCACACATGCAGGTGGCCTAAATGGGGGGTCCCTCCTCCCCGCAGCTCCCCGGCCCGAGCGCTGCCCTTCTGCCATGCCTGGATTTTCTGTGAAAATCCCCCATTTTCGGGGCGCACGCCGTTGCCTCTCCCCCAGGCCTTCCCAGGAAATAGATTTAGGATGAAAACTGGAGAGCGGCTAGCCCAGCAAGCAGGGCCCTGGGGTACCCGGGGTGGGTGCCAGGGCACCCCAGGGTGCTCAGGGTGCGCTACTAACCAATAAACTAAACGTACTACCTGGCCGCCGGCGGCACCCTTGGGTGTCTTTGTGGGACAGGGTCCCCCGCCCGGGGTGGAGGGGGGACACATGAGAGGTGGGTGACACCAGAGACCAACACATCTGGCTGGCACCCAAATTCCAGTTTGCAGACCCTGGACTGTTCACTCTGGTCCCTACTGATGGTGTCCCCAGCCGGGAGCTCGTTTTTTTCTTATTTTGTCTTCCTCTGAACATGGGGGGGA
>NW_020799132.1:318522-330543 GCF_003259725.1 Athene cunicularia
AGGGGGCTGGCATGGCGGGCGGCTGGGCGACGGCGCTGGGCCTGGGGCTCTGCCTCACCGTGCTGCCCTGGGGAGGTGAGTGCGACCCCCGGGTTGGGGGGGGCGTAAACCACCCTTAACTCTGCCCCCCTGCCCCAAACGGGGCTGAGACCGTGCCCGCTCAGTGCACCCACTGGCCTCCATGTCGCCTCACAGGCTGCCACCCCCCCGGCACAGCCACGGCACCCCAAAGATCAGCGGGTAAGGACACCCTGTGGGGATGATGGCGGGGGGGGGGAACCACAAAAAAAGATGTTTTCACCACCCTTCCCCCCTCCCATGGTGTCCCTTCCCCACCGCAGCACTACGGGAAAATTTCCGCCTGCAGCCGGGTGATTTGGTGGCCACCGCGGGGCAAGTGTTGGAGCTGGATTGCGTTCCCCCCTCGGGGCACCCCGAACCCCACGTCACCTGGAAGAAGGATGGGGTGACCTTGGACTTGGCGGGTGACCGGTACACGGTCACCAACGGGAAGTTGCGGGTGGCACCGGCGCACCGGAGTGACTCTGGGCTCTACGTCTGCGTGGCAGCCAACGCGGCGGGCGAGAGGGAGAGCCGGGGCGCCCACGTCTCCGTCCTGGGTAAGACAAGGGTATCCCATGGGTGGTGGACGTGTCACGACCACCCTCGGTGCCACGTCCTCTGTGTCCCCCACAGAGAAACCCACCATCACACGGCACCCGAGTGACGCTGCGGTGGCGGCCGGCAGCACTGTGGAGCTGGGCTGCGGTGCCCAAGGTGACCCAGCGCCACGGGTGCAGTGGCACAAGGAACGTGGGGACCTGCCCTGGGGCAGGTAGGTGGTGTCAGGGTGGAGGTGTCCCACCCCCAGGGTGGAGATGGTGCTGATGGAGAGTTGGTGACCCACAGGCATGAGGTGGACCAGGAGAACACGTTGCGCCTCTATGCTGTGACGCCCGCCGACTCTGGCACCTACGTGTGTACGGCACAGAGCCAGCTGGGCACCGCCGCCGCCACCGCCCGCATCCACGTGGAGGGTCAGTGGTGGGACCTCTGTGGTCTGCACCGCCATGGGCACCCAGGGACACCTGGGGGTCCACACAATGGGATCTGACTAATGGGGTCCATCTCATGGGGTTCATCCAAGGGGGTCATCCATGGGGAGTCCATCCATGAGGGTCCATCCATGGGGGCCCATCCAGGGAGGTCATCCAAGGGGTGTCTGTCCAAATGGGGTTTATCCATGGGGGTCCATTCAAGGAGGTCATCCATGGAGAATCCATCCGTGAGGGTCCATCCATGGGGGTCCATCCAAGGAGGTCATCCAAGGGGTGTCTGTTCAAGGGGGGGTCCATCCATGGGGATCCATCCAAGGAAGTCTATCCAAGGGGGTTCATCAAAAAAGAGTCCATCCCACTGAGTCATCTAAAGGGGTCCATTTAAGGAGGGTCCATCTAAGGGGGTGCCTCTGTAGGGCAGTCCATCTCAGGAGGTCCATCTAAAAGCATCCATCCCACAGGATCCATCTAAGGGGTCCATCCAAGCATGTTCATGTAAGGGGATCCATCTAAGGGGAGGCATCCAGGTGAGGGTCCATCCAAGGGGATCCATCCAAGTGGGTTCCTCCAAGAGGGTCAATTTAAGGGGGTTTGTCCAAGATGGGGGGCCCATTAAAGGGAGATTGAACAAGAGGTATCCACCCAAAGGGTCCATCTAGGAGGGATGCATCAATAGGGATCTATCATGGGGTCCATCCAAGAGGGGTCCACCCAAGACAGACCCATCAAAGGGTGTCTGTCCAAGGGGGTCCATCAAAGGGGTCCATTTGAGTGGGTCCATCCAGGGACACATCAAGGTTTCCAGATGGGTATCTGAGGTGGGTTACTGGGCAGGTGCTGGGGGACTTTGCTCCTGCCAAGCGCTGCCTCCCTTTGCCCCACAGACCAGGCATCGCCGGGCCGGCGGGGGGCTGCGCCATGGGACCCGCTGGCCGTGCAGCTCTACCTGGACAACGGCACCGTGCTGCCTGCTGCCGCCGTCCATCTCCGCTGGCGGGTTGGTGTGAGGCCAGGATGTCCCCACCAGAGGGGTGGGATGTGACACAGGGGTCTCCATGTCCCACCATGACCCATAACCCTTCCCATCCCCTTCAGATGGTGACGCCAGTGCCGGTGCTGGTGGGGTACATGGTGCTGTACCGCTGCCTGCTCCCTGCCAGCACCTCCTGGGTGCAACACGACGCGGGCAGGGAGCTCAGTGCCATCATCCCTGCGCTCCGCAGGGGCTACAAGTACGAGTTCAAGGTCCGACCCTACGCTGGAGGGACCCAGGGCTTGGACAGCAACAGCAGGTACCTCTGGATACCTGAGGAAGGTGCGTTGGCTGTCCCCAGGGATGTCCGGGTAGAGGATAGGGACATCGACTGGGTGTTCCAGGGGTCCCAGCGCTCCTGTTTCGGCAGTGCCGAGCGCAGCACCCCAACACGTCACCGTGGGCCAGGCTGAGACAGGGAACGGCAGCGTGGTCGTGAGCTGGGAGCCACCTCCTCCTGAGGCCCACAACGGCATCATCCAGGGCTACAAGGTCTGGGGTGACAGGGCAAGGTGGTGGGGTTGGGTGACATCTGGCCAAGGAGGTCCATCCAAGGGGTCTGTCTAAGGGGGATCATCCAAGAAGGGAGCCTGTCAAAGGTGGGGTCTATCCAAGGGTGGCCATCCAAGGTGTAATTGTCCAAGGGGGGATCCATCCAAGGGGCCCACCCAAGGAGGATCTTGACAAGGGGGTTCATCCAAAGGGGCCAACCATGTGGAGGTCCTTCCCAGAAGATCCAAGGGGTCAGTGTAAAGAAGGGGGTTGTCCAAGTGTATCTAGCTCAAGGAGGTCCATCCAAGCGGGTTCAACCAAGGGGTTCCATCTAAAATGGTCATCCAAGAGAGATTCATCAATGAGGGTCCATCAAAGGGACTTATCTAAGAGGGATGATGCAAGGGTGTTCCATTAATAGGGATCCATCAAGGGACTCATCTAAAGGGGACCATCCAAGGGCATCCACCCTAGGGGCATTCATCCAAAAGGGTCCGTGCAAAGGGGGTTCTATCAATGGGGGTCCTTAAAGGGGATTCATCTAAGAGGCCCATCCTCTTGGTGCCTGCCAGGTCTGGTCAGTGGGCGAGGGCTTGCAGCACCCCACCAACAGGACAGTGGACGGAGGCACCCATCGTCTGGAAGCCCTCCACCCAAACCCTGGGGCCGAATTCTGTGTCCAGGTGGCAGCTTTCAACGGCGCAGGGCTGGGGGTCCCCAGCAATGCCACCTGTGGCATCCTGGGTAGGGGACGGGGAGAAAGATGGGGTGCGGGTGGGGGTCAAGGTGGTGCCATGGGGGTGACGTTGATGGGACCATTGCAGGGATGATGGCGGGGAGCACTGGGGTGGTGCGGGTGCTGCGGCAGCCCGCCGTCATCGCAGCCACTGGCTCGCTGCTCTGGTTGGCCTTGCTCGCCCTCCTCCTCCTCCTCTGCCAGCACCGTGCCACTCAGGATGCTGCAGCTCGCCACAGGTGAGCAGCTTTGGAGTGGGGGACATGGGGGGGGTCCCTGGCAGGGTGGGGATGAGATGCCCTGATGGCACCTTTTACTCCGCAGGCTGATGGCTGGTGACTCGCCGTGGCTTGGTGGTCCCTGGAAACCTGCCTGTGCCCCCCAAAACCTCAGCAGCAGCAGCAGCCTCAGCAGCCGGCTCCTGGGCAGTGACGGCAGGGACCCCCACCCCTCTAGTGAGCCCCACTGGGACAGGGACCCCCACCCAGAGCCATGGGACCCCGACCCCTCCAGTGAACTCTAGGGCTGGGACAATCACCCCATGCCATGGAATCCCCACCTGATGTCATGGGACCCCCACCCAGAGCCATGGGACCCCCACCCCTCCAGTGAGCCCCATGGGGGATGGGACCCCCATCCAGAATTGTGGGACCCCCACCCAGTGCCTGGAACCCCCCAGGGTGCTAAAGGACCAGCAAAAGTTGTCTGACACCCCCACCCTATGCCTGGGACACCCTGGTGCCGTGGCACCCTTTCTTCAGGCTGCAAGGACCTGGGGACAGACAGAGCTGAGGATGGAGGGGATAAGGGACACCCACCTCAGCACCCATGGGTGCTCTGACCACTCTCACCCCTCCAGCCCTGTCCTTGGAGCCGTCAAGCCTTGGTCCCCCCACATCCCCAAACTGCAGCAGCCTCCACGGGGGACACCCACTGCCTCTTGGGGACACGGGGTGCTGTGACAGGGGGCATCCTGGGGCATGCACCGAACCCAGCACCCCGAACCCAGCACCCTGGGAGCGCATCCGCAAGCGAGGTGTGTATGGGAGGGACACAAGGGACACGAAGGGATACTGGGGATGTGGCTCATGGCGCTGTGTTGTGTCCCTCTCCCCGCAGAGCTGCACCAAGTGCACAGCACCCCGGTGCTCACGGGTGGCCCTGGGCACATCCCCGTCACCAGGAATGGAGGTGAGTGGGGAACAGATTTTGGGCTGGCAGCTGGGTGGCCTCAGCAAAGGGGACATGACAGTGACACCACCACTGCCATGATGGCCGGAGGGGACCGGCGGTGGCTGCCAGTCTTCAGCTCCCCAAAACCACATCGAGGCAGTGCTTCACTGGCCTCCAGTGTCACTGGGACACCCCCAAGACCTTCCCATGCCTGGCACCCGCCAGTGACCCGGTGAGTCTGGGTGTCCCCACCCTGGGGACACAGATGGGTGCCCTGCACCCCAACCCCGTGCTGTAAAAACCACCGTGTCCCTTGCATCTGCAGGTCCCTGGCTATTGTGTGCCCCAAGGACACATCCCCAGTCACCAGGCATCCCAAGGACATGTCCCTGGCCGCTGGGATCCCCAGGGATACATCTCCAGCCACGCAGCACCCCAGGGACACATCCCCGGTCACTGAGAGCCCCAGGGATGTGTCACCAGTCACCAGGCACCCTAGGAACATGTCCCTGGTCACTGAGCACCCCAAGGACAGGTTCCTCGACAGCAGGCATCCCAAGGCTGTGTCACCAGTCACCAGGCATCCCAGAGACATGTCACCGGACACCAGGCACCCCAAGGACCCATCACCAGCCACCAGGCACAAGAGGGAAAAAATCCTGGCCACCAGTCACCCTGAGGACATGTCCCTGGTCACCAGGTGCCCCAGGGACATGTCCCCAGTCACCAGGCACCCCAGAAACCCATCACCAATGACCAAGAGCCAGAGGAACATGTCACCAGCCACCAGGCACCCCGAGGATGTGTCCCCAGACATCAAACATCCAAGGGACAGGTCTCCAGTCACTAGGCTTACCAAGGAGAAGTCCCCAGCCACTGGGCACCGCAAGGACAAGTTCCTGGCCACCAGGTATGGCAAGGACATGTCTCTGGCCACCGAGCACCCCAGGGACTCATCAGCAGTGACCAGACACCCAAGGTACATGTTCTTGTCCAGCAGGTACCCTGAGGACATGACAGCACCTACCAGGCATCCCAGGGACACATTCCCAGCCACTGGGCACCCCAGGGACACATCCCCAGTCCCCAGGCACCCTGAGGAGATATCCCCAGTCCCTGAGAACCACAGGGACAAGTTCTTGGGCAGCAGGTACCCCAAGGACATGTCCCCAGCCACCAGGCATCCCAAGGACCCATCACCAGTGACCAGGCACCCAGGGGACACATTTCTGGCCACCAGATACCCAAAGGACCTGTCACCGGTCACCGGGCATCCTAAGGACACATCCCCCGTCCCCAGGCACCCTGAGGAGATGTCTCCAGTCACTGGTCACTGCAAGGACACATTCTTGGGAAGCAGGTACCCCAAGGACATGTCCCTGGCTGCCAGGTGCCCCAGGGACTCATCATGGGTGACCAGGCACTCAAGGGACATGTCCATGACCACCAGATACCCTGAGGACATGTCACCAGCCATGGAACATCCCAAGGACACATCCCCAGCCAGCAAGCGCCTGAGGGACACATCCTCAGTCACCAGGCACCCTGAAAAGATGTCTCCAGCCACTGGTCACCAGAAGGACACGTCCTTGGGCAACAGGTACCCCAGAGACATGTCCCTGGTCAGCAGGAACCCCAAGGACGTGTGCCTAGCCACCAGACACCCCAAGGACACATCACTGGTGATCAGGCACCCGAGGAACATGTTGCTGGCCATCAGGTACCCTAAGGACACGTCCCCAGCTACCAGGCACCCAAGGGACACGTCACCGGTCACTGGGCGCCTCTCACCAGCATTCAGCGATGGGGTCCTCACGCCGCAGCGGGTGGCCGAGGACCTGGAGATGGACCAGGACATCACCCGCCCCAGGTATGTCCCATCTCCCTGGGACTCTATGATGGTGGCAGGATCCCCCAGTGCCGGCAGCCTCCCCACTGTGTCCCCCACAGCCTCCCAGCACCAACCACACCACGGTCCTTCTCACCACCACACACCTATGGCTACATCTACGGGCCACCAGCCTCTGAACTGGGCGAAGAGGAGGAGGAGGAAGAGGAGGAGGAGGAGGAAGAGCGGCCAGCGTCGAGGGGCTCACCGGGGGGGTCACTACTGAATGGCTGGGGGTCTGTCTCAGAGGACAACTTTGCCAGTGCCCGCTGCAGCTTGGTGAGCTCCTGTGATGGCTCCTTCCTCCTAGATGCCAGCTTTGCCCGGGCGCTGGCTGTGGCTGTTGATGGCCTCTGCTTTGGCCTCGAAGACACCGATAGGGCCTATGGGGGTGAGCAAAGGGTCCTCAGATCCCCCCTCTGTCCCAGAGAATCGTCACCTCCTCGAGGAAGGTGGCCCCATCATGACACCATAGTGATGCCACCATCTCCTGCCTTCTCCCTGTCAGGTCTCTCACCACCACCATCACCCTTGGAGGGCATCTTCTCACCTGGGGTCCCCATCCCCACCTGGGACTGGGGGACAGCACTGGGGGCCCCCCAGGGAGTCGGGATGGAGACAGCAGCGGGCATCCCACAGCACAGTGAGTGGTGCACCAACACCGGGGTAATGGGCACTGGGGACTGTGCGGGGTGCTGGAAAATGTCTTTTTCTTTCCAGGTGGCCATGGGTCGAGGAGTGGCACCCCCTGGGCCAGTGTGGGTGGCGAGCTGGGGACAGGAGGGACGGGAGCAGGATGTCGGACACGGCAAGGCCAGAGTCCCCTCAGCTCAGCTAAAATCCAGCTTTATTAAGTGGTTCTCCAAAAAGGGGTTTTCTGCTAGCAAAAGCCACCTATGAAGGGTGGGTGGCACAGGGGTGGGCAAGTGTCCCTCCTTCCCCAGCATCCTTGTCCTCCCCAAGTGTCCTCATCAATCCCCAGACCCCTTCATCCCTCCATATCATCTTCATCCTCCCCATGTGTCCTCCTCCTTCACCAGGATCCTCATCCCCCAACCATCCTCATCCAGCCCAGGTTACCATTGTCCACCCCAAGTGTCCTCATCCTCGTCCTTCCCAAGTGTCCCCATCCCTCCCCAGCACTTTCATCCTCCCCAAGTGTCCTCATCTTCCCCAAGCATCCTCATCCCTTCCCAGTGTCTTCCTCCTTCCCCAGCATCCTTATCCCCCCCAGTCATCATCCAAATCAAGCACTGTTGTCCATCCCAAGTGTCCTTGTCCTTCCCCAGGGTCACTGTCCTCCTGACCATCCTCATCCCCACTGACCTTGTTCCTTCTGACTGTCCTTGTCCTTCCTGACCATCCCTGTCCTTCCTCAGCATCCTTGTCCCACCTCTGCCATCCTTGGCCCTCCCAAATGTCCTCGTCCCTCCCAAGCCACCTTGTCCTTCCAGAATGTCCTTGTACCCCCTCCAAGTGTCCTTGTTCCTCCTGAGTATTCTCATCCCTCCCCAGTGTCCTCTTCACTCCACAGAGTCCTCATCCCTTGTGACTGTCCCTGCCCTCCCAAGCATCCTCATCCCTCCCAACTGTCCTTGTCCTTAGGGTCCTTGTCCCTTCTGAGCATCCTCCTCATCCCTCCCCAGCGTCCTTGTTCCTCACCAGAGTCCTCATCCCTCGTGACTGTCCTTGGCCTCCCCAAGAACCCTCATCTTTCCTCAAGCATCCTCATCCCTCCCAATTGTCCCCAGGATCCTCATCCCTCCTGTGCATCCTTGTCCCCTCTCAGTGTTCTTGTCCCTCCCAACTGTCTTTCTCCCCAGGTTCCTCCCTCCCTGAGCATCCTCCTCATCCATCCCTGAGCATCCTTATTCCTCCTGAGCATCTTTGTCCCTCCCAAGTACCCCTGTCCATTCTGACTGTCCTTGTCCCCCCTCACACTGCTGCCCACCGGCTGCTGGCTCTGTGCAAACCTATTTACATGGTGCCACTCAGAAATTAAAGATCATCCCCCCCATCCCCCCCAATGTCGACATCCCTGTGTCCCCAACCTTGCCACCAGCTCGCCCACTGCTTCATCGCTTCTCCTGCGACGGGCAGGGAAACGGGGGACCCGGGCGGCGGCGATGGCTGGTCCCTTCACCACGGTCCCCCGGCATCCGGCTGCGCCCCGAGCCGTGGCCGCGGGACCCGGTGGAGCCACGAGATGAAACACTGCCCGTCGTGGAGCAGCTGCCGGACACCTGCCCCCGGGGCAGGCAGGAGGGTTTGCTGTAAGGAATATCCTCTTCTGCAAGGGAGGGGACAAGGTTGGGGTGCGGCGGTGACACCCCCTCAACCCCTTTGGCACGCGGTCGGTGGCTCCAGCTTACCGCCGAGGGCTGGGCGATGGGTGACCTTGCGCTCGACCCCACACGGCTGCCGCTCCGGTGAGGGGCCAGGGCTCTCACCCGGTGGCGGCAGTGGCGGTGGCGGCAAGTCTGCAGCAGAGAGGGAGGAGAGGCCTGAGCCCCCTCTGGACCCCAGCCTCGAGCCCCCCCATTTTTCCCTCTTCAATCACCTCCTGGCTGCTTTTCCCGGCGGTAGCGGCTGCATTTGGGCTTCGGGCGACTCTTTGGGGTCTCCCCACGGTTTTTCCCTGGGGGTGATGGCAGTGTCATCACCCCGCAGAGCCCCCCAACCACCCAAAATGGCTCCCCAGGGCTCACCTGTGCCGGTGGGGCGGTGGGCTCGGGGCAGGTGGCCCTCGCTGACATCTGGACTCAGTGAGGGGCTGGATGCCCGTGGAGGGGTGATGGTGCCATGGGGGGGTCTCCTGGTAAAGAGGGGGTGTGGGGTGAAGCTGAGGAGGGAGGAGAGGAGTGGGGGGCTTGGTGGCCACCGTGATTCTGGCACGACCCTCCCCGTGCCGTGTTGTGCCAGAGCAGGGAGAAGCCACGTGTTGGCACAGCTGGATGGCAATGGGTGGGCTGAAACATCACAGCTGGATGGCAGTGCCACAGCTGGATCACAGCAGCATTGTGGGGGCACAGCTGGATTGCAACAGCACTGCTGGATTGTGGCAGATCTGGGCCACAACAGCACAGCTGGATGGCAATGTCCCAGCCAGCTCCTGATGGCACAGCTGGAGTTACGCCACGATCAGCCCACAGCAGCATGGATGGGTCATGACAGCATGGCCAGAGCACAACTGAGTGCGAGGATGGATGGTGACAACGTGGCTGGATTGTGGTGAGACATCTGGACCACGGTGGGACATCCAGACCTCAGTGGGACATCCGGACCCCGAAGGCATGGCCAGACCATGATGGCACAGCAGGGCCAGATCGTGACAACATGGCTGGATCACGATGGGACATCTGGACCCTGATAGGACATCGGACTCCAACGGCATGGCTGGACCATGATGGCACAGTAGGGCTGGATCATGACAACATGGCTGGATTGTGATAGAATGTCCAGACCTCAGTGGGACATCTGGACCCCAATGGCACATCTGGACCATGATGGGACAGCACAGCCAGATGGTGACAACATGGCTGGATTGTGATGGGGCATCTCAGTCAACCCCAATTGAATATCTGGAACCCCATGGGACATCTGGACTCCAATGACACAACCGGACCATGATGGCACAGCATGGCTGAATGGTGACAACATGCCTGGATTGTGATGGGACATCTGGAGCCCAATAGGACATCTGGACTCCTATGAAACAACGGGACCCCAATGACATAGCCAGATCATGATGGCACGGCATGGTTGGATGGTGACAACATGGTTGGCTTGTGATGGGACATCTGGACCCCAATGGGACATCTAGAACCTGATGGGACATCCAGACCCCAATGGCACGGCTGGACCAAGTGAGGCCCATCTCCTACCGGGGCAGGCGGGGGCTATCAAAGTCATGGAGGCGGGGGATGTCCTCGGTGGCATGGGGTGATGGCGTCAACGTGGCAGTGGACCGGCAGCCAGAGGAGGCAGTGGGTGAGGATGCGGCGGTGGCACAGGGGATATTCTCACCGGGGTACCACTCCTCTGTCCCCAACCTGTGGGGTGGGAGGCACAGGGTGGGTGCTGGGGCCAGCACACAACCTCCACAGCAAGGTGGGCGCAGACCTCTGCACCTTTCCCCATCCCTTCTCACAGCACAGGATCCTCTACCCTGGGGGAGATCCCCCGCCAATGGATGCCCCAGCCCCTCAGGCCCCCCTACTCACCCTCTGGCTGCCTCTTCCTCTTCATCCTCCTCTTCCTCCTCCTCCTCCTGGGTGCAGCGGCTGAGCTCACTGGCTGAGGGCGGCGGGGGCAGCAGCTCCGTCCAACTCACCACTGGTGGTTTCACTGCTTGCCCCAGCTTTTTCCCTTTGGCCCCTGCACCGAGGAAGGATGTTGGGGGGGTGCTGAAGGGAGGGGACTGTGCCACTGGCACCCAGGTGTACCCCCACCCATCCCACCACCCTACCGTGCTCAGCCCGGCTGCGGGGTGCCTGGGGGGCCAGGGCATCCATCGGCAGGGGACCCCCCCCAGTGTAGGGGGTCCCATGCTGGGAGAAGGGACGGGGGAAGGTGCAGAGGTCCTCGCTGCCCACCTCGATGGTGCTGTAAACTGGCCCCTCGCCGGCCCCCACCCCAAATTGCTCTGTCTGGGCGATGTAACGGGTGATGCCGGCATCTGCGGAGGGTGGGGATCATCGTCAGGGCTGACCATGGCCCCCCCCAATCCAAACCACCCATCTCCATGATGAGCCCTCACCGTTGTAGTATCTCTCAGCAGTCCCCAAACAACCGGAGGCACCGGCTGTGCCCCCACCACGCCATGTGTCCGCCAGCCATGGGTAACCACCACCGGCAGCTGCCCTACACGGAGACAGGGTGAAGGGATGCCAGAGGTTGGGGGTCCCGTGGAAGGGGGAAGGAATTGGGGGGTTACCTGGGGCTGCCACGAGCTGGAGCCGGGAAGGCAACTGTGGAAAGAGGTGGGGGTGAGGGCAGCGAGGGGCCGCGCCGGGTCCCTGCAGCACCTATGGGCTTACCCGTGGGTGTGTAGGCAAAGGATGCTGTGAAGAGAGAGAGAGAGAGAGGCAGGGGGTGGCTGGTGGGATGATGGGTGCCAGGGTAGGGGGGATCGCAGGGGTAGCATACCGGTGAAGTGGCTGAGCTCCTTCTTCCTCCGGCGGCGGCCATAGAGCCAAGCGGCGAAGGCAGCGAGGATGACCCAACAAGCGCCGCCAACACCGGCGATGAAGGCCGGCTGCCTGGCCACCTCGGCCAAACGCTCGGCCACACTGCTCCCGCCCGCCAGCCCCACATCCCGCTCTGCCGGGGGAGCTGCAAACAGCACAGGGAAGGGGGACACACCAGTGGGGGTGCCGAGGAGTCGTCCCTAGCACCAGGGTGACCCCTGCCACCCCCCTACCTGTACCAGCAAGGGTGACGAGGGACTCACCGATGCGGATGGGGACGGGGGCACTGCGGGCACCCACACCGGCACCGGTGGCAGCGGCGACTTCGGCATGGTAAGGGACACCAGGGACCAGGCCCTGCAGCACTGTCGCCAGCACCGTCCCCTCCACGCTCTGGTTGATGTGGAAGCGGCTCTCGTTGCCCAAGCACCAAATCTGAGGTGGGGGGGGGG
>NW_020799132.1:330593-333563 GCF_003259725.1 Athene cunicularia
GGGGGGGAGGGAAAAGAAGGGGGATGACCATGGGGACACCATGACACAGAGGGTGTCATGGCAGGGCAGAGGGGACTCACTGCATCCCTGGCACCGTCTGCCCCTACCCGGTAATCACGGATGACACCATTCTGCTCAGCTGGCGGTGGTGGCTGCCACGAGATGTGGACACTGGTGCCGTTACTGGCCACTCTGACGGCTTGTGGAGGGGCACTGGGTGCTGCCGGGGAGGGGGACAAGGAGGGTGTCATCTCCAGAGGATCCCTGGGAACCGCCCACCATCCACCACCTCCCCTCACTCACCCGCCTCAGGGGTGCGCAGGGCACGCACGGCACTGTCAGGGCCGTGGAGGTGATGGAAGTAGGGTCGGACCTTGACCTCATAGTCCTGGCCCCGGCGCAGCTCGGTGAGCAAGGCCCCTCGCTCCCCTGGCGCCTGCACTGCCCGTGCCTCCTCCCAGCGCCCGCCGCGCTGCCGGTACAGCACCCGGTAGCCCTGAACGAAGGGTGCTTGGTGCTCCACCTGGGGACCAAAGGGGAGGGTCGGATGGTGGGGGGACGGTCAGCACTGGGACCCCTGTACTGGCAGTGTGGCACAGCACTCACAGTCCAGGAGAGACGGACAGCGCCCGGCGGCAGCACCACGGGTTCCTGTAAGTGCACAGCCACTTGTGCCAGCTCCCGCTGCACCTGCTCTGGGTCCAGCCCTGGCTGCGTCGGGGTGGCTTCTGCCAAAAACATGAGAGGGCAGATGGTCGGTGGAAAGCCCCAGTGGTGTCACCAAGTGGGGATGTCATGGTGACACCATATTCTTATGGTGGGTCAATGGGAACCTCCACTGGCATCATTAGGTGGGGATTTACCCAAAAGTGGTGGGTACATGGGCACCTCCATCAGCATCTCCACGTGGAGATGGATCCATGGGTGGTGAGCACACGGGCACCTCCATTGGCCTCTCCAAGTGGAGATGGACCCAAGGGTGGAGGGTTCATGGGCATCCCCACTGGCATCACCAAAGCTGCACCCATGGGTGGTGGGTTCATGGGCACCTCTGCCAGTGTCACTACGGGATCTCACCTTGGGTGCGCACGGGCTCCGAGATGCCGCTGGGGTCGCTGAGGCCATAGGCGTTGACTGCCCGCACCAAGAAGAGGTAGACGGTGTCGGGGACAAGGCCGCTCACCGTGTGGGTCTCCCCCTCCACATCGGCTGCCACCGTCTGCCATGGGCCACCTGCCACCTGGCTGCCAGGGGAAAAACTGTGACACGTGGTGGGGTGGCACCAGGCCACTGCGTCACCCCCGCACCCGGAGAGGGACACCCGTGTGATACCTGAAGGCCTCCACGATGTAGGAGGTGACATGGGTGGCACCGCTGTCCTCGTTCCTTTTCCAGCTCAGGGTGACGCTGCTTTGGGTGACGTTGGTGACCACGGGGGTGGAGGGTGGCCCCGGGAGGACACCAGGCTCGGGGGAAGGCGGGGAAAGGTCGGATCCGTCACCTGTGGGGAGATTCATGGAGATGTGGGGTGGCCTTGACCCTGACGCCACGGTGTCCCCAGTGTGGTGACCTCCGCTGGGACCCACCTTGCACCTCCAGGGAGCCACCCCAGTGGGTCCTGCCTGCCGGGCTGGTGGCCACGCACTCATAGTGGCCAGAGTCCGTCACCTGCGGGGGGAAGAGCTCCTGCCCCATCACCCTGAGCACCCGTCACCTGGGCACCCGCACCCTGAGCACTCATTGCCCTTGCACCCACCATCCTGAGCACCCACCACCCTGAGCACCCACCAGCCCCTGCACACACCGCCCTGAGCACCCATTGCCTTTGCACCCACCCTGAGCACCCATTGCCCTTACCATCTACCACCTTGAGCACCCCCCACCTCTTGCACTCACCACGGCTGAGCACCCCACACCCCTTCAGCCCCTCCCATCCCCACGGGGGTGCCCAGGAGGGTGGATGCCCTGAGCCCCCGCTCCGGGCCGGCTCACCCGGAGGCTGGTGATCTGCAGGGTGCCGTTCTCCAGCAGGCTGGCGCGGGGCTGGGCACCCACCAAGGTGCTCCCATCCTTCAACCACCCCACGCTGGTGGGGGGGTCACCACCCCCCACCCAGCATGGTAACTGTGCCGTGGCCCCCACCGGCAGCACCGTCCGGTTAGCGGGACCCCGGCGGATCACCGGCGGTTGGTGTTCAGCCGGCACTACCGTCGAGAAAGGAGGAAAAAAAATTTAAAAATGGCAATTTCTTGGGGATGAGGATGGGCGCCAATTGTACACTGAATGCACCTGTTCTGTGCCGGCACAGGACTTACCCCCTTCCACCTCCAGCTGCGCCTTGGCCAGGACGCTGCCGGCCACGCTGATGGCCTGGCACTGGTAATAACCGGCGTCGGCGGGCCGCACGTCGGCGATGGTGATGGCGCCGGTGAGGCTCACCGAAAAACGGCTGGAGGGGTGCGGGGGCTGGCCGGGGAACAGCAGGGTCTGGGGGGGACACAGCAGGGTGGGTGCTGAGGGAGGAGGCAAGATGGGCACGGGGGACACGAATGGGGACAGGGCTGGGGACAGACCTGGCTCCCCTCCTTCTGCCAGAAGACAGCGGGCGGCGGGTTGCCCTTGCTCTGGCACTGGAAGGTGACGCTCTGGCCGGGGGTGACGGTTTGGTTGCGGGGCCCAGTGACGAGCTGGGGGGGCACTGGGGAGAGAAAAGGCCTTGCCCGGCCACTTTGCCAGCACCCACAGGTGCTCCCTCAGGGGGATCCCCCCCCACCCTGCCTCCCCCTTACCGTGCACCGTGAGGGTACCCGACGCCTCCGACCTGCCCACGCTGTTGTCGGCGACACAGGTGTAGGTGCCCTCGTCCTCCACCCGCAGCCGGTTGATCCGCAGGGTATTGTCGGGCAGCACCTCCCACCTTGGGGTGCAGGGGTGGGGTGGGGTGGGGTGGGGGGTACCCCGGGAGGCCAC
>NW_020799132.1:333613-336131 GCF_003259725.1 Athene cunicularia
CCCCCCCCCCCCCCATGTTGGAAAGTGGGGAGGGGGGGTCTGCGGGGCTGAGTGTCCTCCGTCAGCTCACAGGGCGCTTTCCTGGTGCCCTCCCCTGCTTCTCTCCGTGAGCAGGAGGCGCGATGAGGTGTGGCCAGGTCTCAGCCCACTGTGCCACCCCCCCACCCCCCCCCGGGAGCTGAGATGACCATGAGGCGCGATGAGGTGTGGCCAGGCCTCAGCCCCATGCATCCCCTTCCCCAACCCAGGTGGGACGGGACTGGGAGGGTGTCAGACCTCGCACGCACTGGGTACAAGGACAGGGGGACAGAGCAGCTCTGCTCCCAGCACCCCCCCTCTTCCACCCAGTTTCCGACTGGGCGTCCCTGGGGCTGGGGCTCAATTCCCCCCAAGAAGGGATTTTTCCATCAGCTGCAAGTGATGGTTTCCTGTCGCAGAGAAGGTTGCAGAAAACGCTTAATTTTAAGTTAAAGAAAAAAAAATATTGGGTCTGTGGGGCTGTTCCAGGAAAATCCCGGCCGCTAGGGAGTTAATAAATGCTCATTAATGCTGGGATAATTAAATAATTAATGCTCATTAATCCTGGGGTCTAATTGGCTGGGCCCGGCTGGGACGGCCCACCCGTGTCCCCAGTGCCACCCGCTGCAGTTCAGGCCGCGGTCACTGAGCGTCACTGCAGTCCCACAGCCCGGCTGCGCTCACACGCGTGTGCACGAACACACGTGTACATGAACACACGTGTGCACGAACACGCCCGCAGCCCTGCGCAGGCCCGCACGCGTGTGCCAGCACACAGGCGTGCGCTCACGTGTCGGCCCTTACGTGCATGCGGAGGGGCACGAACACGCGTGTGTTCACACAGGGGCACGGGTGCGTGCGCAGACATGTGTGCACACACGCAGTTGCACATGCACACAGGTTTGCACATATGTGAACGTCCACACACGCTTTCCTGTGGGGCACATAAATCTGTGTTTACCTGTATCCCTGTGAATCCACACATGCACACGTGTACACATGCATGTACACCATTTGCACACATGTACACACATGAAAATGCATGCACACACATGCACACGCATGCACACACATGCACACGCGTGCACACATGTGCACACCACACACGTGTCCCCTATTTGCACACAGGCACATGCGTGCACATGCATGGATGCAGCTCCACAATGGCACATCACTCACATATGTGTCTGCCATTTGCACATGGGCACAGTCATGCACACGCATGCACACACACGCACACACGCACACCACACACACATTCCCCCCATTCGCACACAGGCACACACATGCAGACACATGCAGACACGTTCACACCAAACACACATGTTCCTCCATTTCCACACATGCACACACATGCCCACACATGTACATCACACACATATCTCCCCCCATTTGCACATGGGCACACACATGCCTACACATGCACATGAATGCACACTCATGCACACAGCTCCATGCATGCACGCCACACACATGTGTCCTGCCACTTGCACACGTACACATGCATTCACATGCATGCACACCACACGTGTCCCCCATTTGTTCATGGGCACACACATGCACACACATGCCCACTCATACACTGAATGCACGTAGTTCCACACATGCACAGCACACACACGGGTCCCTCATTTGCACACAGGCACATGCATGAACACATATGCACACACATGCACACACATGCATACAGCCCCATACATGCGTGCCACACACACACATCTCCCCCCATTTGCACACAGGCACACGCATGCACACAGCTCCATGCATGCACTCCACACACGTGTCCCCCCATTTGCACATGGGCACACGCATGCACACACATGCCACAGCTCCACACATGTATATCACACACACGTGTCCCCCCATTTGTCCACGGGGACATGTGTCCACATACATGCACATGCATGCACACCACACACATGTGCCCCACCACTTGCACACGGGCACACACGTGTTCACACATGCACACACATGCACATGCACACACACACACATGTGTCTTCCCATTTGCACACGGGCACACACATGCACATGCATGCACACACATGCCCACAGCTCCACACTTGCATCCCACACCCATGTCCCCCATTTGCACACATGCACACATGTGCACACACGTGCACATGCACATCACACACATATTTCCCCCATTTACACATGGGCACACGCATGCACACACATGCACACACATGCCCACAGCTCCACTCATGCACCCCACACAAGTGTCCCTCCATTTGCACACAGGCACATGCATGCAGGCACATACACACGCATGCACACCACACACATGTCCCCATTTGCACATATGCACATACATGAGCACCACACACGTGTCCCCCACTTGCACACGGGCACACATGTGCTCACACACACCTGTCCCCATTTGCACACGTGCACACACACGCACACCCCCCATTTACACGCGGACACACACGTGCACACACGCTCCTTCCCCCAGCGGGGTTGGGCTGCGATTCTGGGGGCTCGGGGCCGGGAGGGG
>NW_020799132.1:337438-341574 GCF_003259725.1 Athene cunicularia
GGGGGGGGGGGGCGCAGCAGAGAGAGGCTGCCTGGGGGGTCAGTGTGGAGAGGAGCCGTGGTGGGGTGCTGGAGAGGGAGCAGTGGGGTGCTGGGGTGGATGAATGGTTTAGGGAGTGACACTGGGATCTTTAGGGGACAAAACTGGGATGCTGTAGAGGATAATACTGGGATGATATAGGGGATGACAATGAGATGCTTTACGGGATAACAATAAGATCCTGTAGGGGATGATACTGGGATGTTTTCCGGGAACATACTGGGATCTGTAGGGGACAACACTGGGACGTTGTAGAGGATGATGCTGGGATGCTGCAGGGATGGCACTGGGATGCTTTAGGGGGTGACAATGAAATGCTTTACAGGATGACAATAAAATGCTAATCTAGGGGCTGATGCTGGGATTCTTTAGGGGATGATACTGGGATGTTTTTCCGGAACATACTGGGATCTTTAGGGGACAACACTGGGATGCTTTAGGGGATGATGCTGGGATGCTTATGGGGATACTGGGCTACTTTAGAGAATGATGCTGGGATGCTGTAGGGGATGATGCTGGGGTGCTGTGCGGGAAGATCTGGCATGTTTTAGGGGAGGGTACCGGAATGCTTTAGGAGATGCTGGTGGGATGCTTTAGGGAATGACCCCGGGGTGCTGTAGGGGATGGTTCTGGGCTGCTGTAGGGGATGATGGCAGGATGCTGTAGGAGACAATGCCAAGATGCTTTAGGGCATGATGCTGGGAAGTTTTAGGGGACTGTAGTGGGATGCTTTAGGGGATTTCACTGCAATGCTTTAAGGCATGATGCCAGGATGCACCAAGGGATGATGCTGGGATGTTTTTTGGGAGAGTACTGGGTTATTTTAAGGGATGACATTGGGATGCTATAGGAGGTGGTGCTGGGATGCTTGAGGGGATGATGCCAAGATGTTTTAGGGGATGGTGCTGGGATGCTTGAGGGCAGTGATGGTGGGATGCACTAAAGGATAACACAGATGTTTTAGGGGATGACACTGGGATGCTTTAGGGAAATGTGCTGGGATGTTTCCTGGGAGCATACTGGGATCTGTAGGGGATGACACTGGGATGCTGTAGGGGATGATGCTGGGGTGCTGTGAGGGAAGATCTGGCATGTTTTAGGGAAGGGTACCAGCTTTAGTTGATGCTGGTGGGATGCTTTAGGGAATGACCCTGGGATGCTGTAGGGGATGATGCCAGGATGTTTTGGTGCCGGGATGCACTAAGATAACACTGAGGTGTTTTAGGGGACACTGACACGCTTTAGGGGATGGTGCCAGGATGGTTTGGGGAATGACGCCAGGATGCACTAAGGGAGAACACGGCACTGCTTTAGGGGATGACACTGGCATGCTTTAGGGGATGGTGCCGGGATGCTTTAGGTGAGCAGATTGAGATGCTTGAGGGGATGACCCGGCGATGCTCTGCGGGACGCTGTGTCAGGCTGTCTTTCCTCCACGCCTGGCAGACGCAGGAGGCTGGTGGGTTGAGGTCTCCTCGCGGGGTGTCCCAGCCCGCCTCATTACCGCCGTCTTTGGGAAGCTGGAGCCCATGTGTTCTCGAGACGAGCAACTCGGGGTATATTAACATCCCATTTCCACCTCTTTAATATAGAGTTTGTCGAGATCATTTATCAGCCAAGCCTCCCTTCAGGGCCGGGGGAAGCCGGGCAGAGCTCGGCAGCTGGGTCACGGCAAGAGGCGAGGGAAGCTTGTCCCCGAAGGAAGCCAACTCCGGGTTTAACAGGTAGTGGCTCATGTGCGAATTGCTAGTTTGGGACCGGCACATCATTGGGAAAGGCTCTATCAAAGCTGGGCTTAATTGGGTGGAAGGCTTGTTTGCATGGCCGCTAATGGGGGATCAGAGGGCCGGGGACCCAGCGCTGACGGCCCTACAAAAGCAAGCAATTACTTGCTTGTCTGCATTATGTATTAACCCATCTGGGGCCGGGATATTGGCTTTGAAAGGGAAACAAAGGCGGAGGCGTGACGATACTCCCCACGCCGAATTAGCCCGCCTGGGTCCTCTTTGTGCAGCAGGCAGGGCAGCTGGATACGGGCCGCAGCCCCTAAGGATGCTGATGGGTACCGGGGTGCGGCAGCAGGGTGCTGCCTCGCTCAGCATCCCTGTGTCCTCCTAAAAATTGCATTGAGCTGCTTTTCTTGCCTTTTCCCCATCACCACAGTTTCCTGCCCATGGCCACATCTTGGGGTAATTAGATCTTTGGCTTTAATTAGCCACCGTTGCCATTAATAAGTTTATGCATCTTTTTGGCAGCTTATTTTGGCAATGGGAGATTAATTATGAATGGGTCAGTAAATTGCAGTAAACACTAGCCTATATCTAATGGCTCGTCCGCTTGGCTTTTTGGCTAATTGTTAATTATCTTCATTGAATTGGAAGGTTGGTTGGAGCAAGGCAGTGGGGGAGCAGCGGGGAGCAGGGGGGTGTTTCCCCACCTCTGCCTCAAGTTGCTTCCCGGAGAGCTGAGGACGGCCACAATTCATTGCACAGGTGAGCTCTGACTGAGAACAGCCGCAACTCATTGCACAGGTGAAGCCTGGCTGAGAACGTCCACAACCCATTGCACAGGGGCGATCTCAGCTGAGAACAGCCACAACTTGTTTCACACTTGAGCCCCAGCTGAGAACAGCCACAGCTCATCGCTTGAAGCGACCCACTGTGGGGAGGGGCTGAGAACAGGCACAAATCTCTACAGGAATGACTCTTGGAGGCAGTTGGTGGGTTGAGGGGGGACCCACGAGCTCCCCACCGCCGTGTCATTAGCAAGCGGTCAAATGGCCCTAATGGGGACGCGGGGCTGCATCGCAATCAGCTGCTCTAGAGGAATAATGAATTTTTCAATCCCTAATTAACCGTTAACCTCATTTGCATTCCTCCCCCAGCTTACAGCGAGCCCCTCTAATTGGGGCCTGATTAGCTCCCGGGCAGGGGTGTTTCCAATGCGGCACAGTGCCGGTGGGCTTGGGGACGGGGGGAAGGGGCTGGTGGTCTCCCAGGTCTTGGGGATGCGGGTGCCCAGGCATGGGGACACACTGGCAGTGGGTGCGTCCCCATGCGCTCTGGGGACACTCCACAGGGTTGGAAGTGGGGACAACCCTACAGCGACATGCTGCAGGGGTGGCAGAGGGTGCAACCCCTTGGGAGCACGGTGGCAGCAGGGATGTCCCTTTGGGAACACACCAGCGGTGGGTACCTGCCTCTGGGGACACGCCACAGGGGTGGCAGTGGGTGCATCCCCTTGGGGACAGCCTGCAGGTTTGGCAGTGGGGACATGCCATGGGGGTGGCAGTGGGGACATCCCTTTGGGAACACAGTGGCAGCAGGGACATCCCTTTGAAGACATCCCAGCAGTGGGGACATCCCTTTGGCGACACAGTGGCAGCAGAGACATCCTTTTGGGGACACCCTGCAGGGCTGGAAGTGAGGACATGCCACAGGGATGGCAGTGGGGACATCTTTTTGGGGACACCCAGGGTTGGCGGTGGGGACATGCTATGGGGGTGGCAGAATGGATGTCCCTTTGGGAACATGCCAGCAGTGGGGACATCCCCTTGGGGACACCCTGCAAGGCTGGCAGTGGGGACATGCCACGGGGGTGGCAGTGAGGACATCCCTTTGGGAACACCCTGCAGGGCTGGCAGCAGGGATATCTCTTTGGGGACATGCCAGCAGTGGGGACATTCCTTTGGGGACACGGTGGCAGCAGAGACATCCTTTTGGGGATACCCTGCAGGGCTGGAAGTGGGAACATGCCACGGGGGTGGCAGTGGGGACATCTCTTTGGGGACACCCAGGGCTGACAGTGAGGACACGCCATGGGGGTGGCAGAAGGGATGTCCCTTTGGGAACATGCCAGCAGTGGGGACATCCCTTTGGGGACACAGTGGCAACAGAGACATCCTTTTGGGGACACCCCGCAGGGCTGGAAGTGGGGACATGCCACGGGAGTGGCAGTAGAGACATCCCTTTGGGGACACCCAGGGCTGGCACTGGGGACATTCCCCTGGGGACAGGCAGCCGGTGACAAAGAGCCTGCCATCCCCGCAGCCCCCACCCGGTGAGAGGGGCGGTTAATGTCCCCGTACACCCCTACCC
>NW_020799132.1:341624-358580 GCF_003259725.1 Athene cunicularia
GTCCTGGACGCCGGCGGAGACCAACGCACTGATCGCCGTCTGGGGCAACGAGCGGCTGGTGGAGGCGCGGTACCAGCAGCTGGAGGGCGCCGGCACCGTCTTCGGCAGCAAGGCCCCCGGGCCCGCCATGTACGAGCGCGTCTCCCGCGCCCTGGCCGAGCTGGGCTACGAGCGCACACCCTCGCAATGCCGGGAGCGCATCAAGGTACCCCGGCGGGAGGCGGGCGGCTCGTCCCCGGGGAGGTGACAGGAGAGGGGGGAAGGGGCGGCCCGGGTGTTCCCGGGGTCATCTCCTGGGACACCTTTTGGCCCTGGGAGTGGGGGCAGCCCTCCCGTGGGATCGCCCTTCAGGGTCCCCCCATGCGAGCCCATTTTCTGGAGCCTTTTTTTGGCCGTGGGGGTGGGGTCGCTGTGGTCCCAGGGCTCAGCCCAGCCTGTGGCCTCGGGTGTGGGGGCACTGGGTCCCCTGAGCTCAATCTCTCCAGGATCTCCCCTGAAGCATCCTTTGAGCCTGGTTGCGAGCATCCGCTGGGCTCGGATTTGGGAGTACCATGTGCCCTGGCCTCATCTGATCAGGGTCTCTCCCAGCAGACAGTTTTCTGGAGCATCTTCAGGCCCTGTCTGTGGGCATCCTCTGGGCTCAGACCCATCCTTTGGTCCTGAGTGTGGGGGCACTGCAACCCCTGGGATCACCCCCTCAGGGTTTCCCCATGCAGGCAGTTTTCTGGAGCGTCCTTTGGCCCTGGCTGTGGGTGTCCTCTGGATGTGAGGCACTCTTATCGCCTGGGCTCAGCTGCCTGTCTCCCAGCAGCACCTAGTTGTCATCTTCTGGACCGGGGCAGGCTGGGTGCCACGTCCTGTGGGTTCCACACCTGCGGCCTCCAGAAGTGTCTTTCGCACCCAGGCACTGCATCCTTTGGGTTCAGCCACTCTGTTCCCCCATGTGAGTGGGCTGTGGCAGCACTCTCCAGCCCTGAGAGTGGGGCATATGCTGTCTCAGCTGTTCGAGTCCCCTCACATGGATCATTTCCGCTGGGATTTTGGGGCACCACATTCCCTGAGTTGCCTTCTTTGGCCTTAAGTGTGGTGGGCACCGTGGCCCTGGGTGGGTTGACTCAGTCCCTTCCATGTCCACCAGCCTCTTCTGTCTGTGAAAGGGCGGCACTAGCTGCTCCTTGAAGCCCCCATGGGAAAAGGGGGCTTCCAGTTGCTCCAGTAACAAGGGTGGCTCAGGCTCTGGTTGCCCTCTTACACTTGGGGCTCCCTCTTTTGCTTTGCAGTTGCTTTACAGGGTACAATGTCTTCCCCTGGCTCGCACCAGAGCATGTTGCAGTCTCAGAAACCTCTTTAAGAATTGAGCCATGTTAAACAGCCCGATGGGCTGCATTTCCTCTGGCAGCACGTTTTAAAGAGGGATCTTTCCACTTGCATCATTCCCTGAGGAAAAGGGAAAGGCTGGGTTTGGTGTCCAGCTTGGGAGCAGCAACTCCATGTGTCCCACTTTTACGAAAAGGGATATTTGGAGAGACTGTGGATGGCGTGGGAATTGCTGTGGATTTTCAGTTTATAAACATGAATGAAGCTTGCAAGGGCAATTAAATGTTCTGAGCTTCCTCCAGCTTTTATTTTCCCCTTTTGTGACCCATTAGACTGCCCATGCAGCCGCTTAAAATGCCGACTGATTTTAAAAAAGTAACATCTTGTTATTGCTAAGGATCAGCAAGGCTGTTTGCTTCTCTTCTGTTAAGTACAGCTGTGCCAGCACAGTCAGGCTGGGAATCTCCAGGCATATACACCCAGGCTGCCTTTGATTTGCAAAATATGTGAAATAAGGGGTTCTGCAGTATGGAGGATGCTCAGAAATAAGTAAGAGACTCACCCTTCAATCCCTGTTAATTAGAACAGTCCTCTGTCCCTGAAGGTAGCTGGCCAAGCAACCCCCCTTCCTATAGCTGTTTTAGTTTCTTAATGTATTTTCCTGTTGTCATCTTGTTGCTTCTGTGTATTTGCTGCTCAGGGATTTATTTCCCTTGAACACATCGAAATATTTTTTGAGAGGGATGTTGCTGCACTGCAAAACCTCTTCCAGACCCTTGTTTTCTTAGTGGTTTTCAAGGTGCTTCTTGCTTAAATCACTTCTTATGTGAAACTTTGGGCTTTGCCAGTGGCTGATGCACACTGGAGAAATTTGGCTTTGTCCGTAAGACTCTGATGGTTTTGGGTTGTGGGGGGTGTTTATGCAGCAGCTGTAGAGGACTGCTACCCCAATTTTGGCTGCAGGCTCTGTGACTTATGTTTTTGAGGAGGCTAAGTGTGGTTGTGAGAAGTCTCCCTAGTAAAGCAGCCCAGAACTGGCTGTTTAGTTTCAGACAATGCTTTTGCATGGAGCTGGTCATGGGTTGTGGCTGCTTTGGGGCCAGAGCAAGCATTTTGGTGACTGCTGGAAGATCCCATCTTCCCAGGAGTTGAGGAGCTTTTTGCAGAGGAGGACTTCTGCCCCTTTCCTTTAAGAAGTGGTTCTTGAACACATCTTTGCCCATGAAATGTTCAAGCTTGAAAGAAACCACACATCACTTACCTATCAAACAGGGAATAAAAGACCCCAAGGCTTATATTTTTGACCTTGCAATGGCTCCAAGAGCAGCTCTTGACAGACCTGTCAGAGATTCCTGGATCAACACGGGATATGTTGGGATGGACTCCTCTCCAATACCTGGTTGAAAGGTCTGGCTGGAGGGGAGTTATCAGGTTTCCATCTGCGTCCTGTCCTGTGCCTGTACTCGTTTGTGGGTTGGCCTCTCCTCGGGCTGTCCATCAGGTGAGGAACAGCTGTTCAGCGCCAGCTGTGTCTGGTGCTCATTGATAAAGACCCTCACGGGGGGCTTTTGCATCTCAAATGTGCTCCAGAACAGTGCTGGCTGCCTTGTCCTACACCCATCGTGCTGCTACCTGAGCTTTTGCGTGTCCTGGATCCCCACTGCGAGTGGGGATCAGTGCAGTCACCTGGAGGCACAAATTTTCCCAAAGCCTTTGGGCTTGCCGTAGGTTTTTCCCTGGAATCACTGTGAAGTCAAACCTGGGGTTTCTCACAAGAGCCAAGTGCTGACCTTGTCCTGAAGATTATTGAGATAGTTGTGGTAGCTGCTGCCAAAGCCAAAATCCTTTTTTTTTTCTTTTTTTGTGTGTGTGTGTGTGTGTGTAAGATTGGCTGCTTGACTCTTTAATGCTCAACCAAGAGCAAAAATCGCTTCTGGGTGTGGAGGGGTCGATGCCTGGAGGCATCTTTAAGACAGAGTAGGACCACTTGAATGCGCTGTTGGAACAAGGGGAGGTCGCAGGCACTTCGTAGTCTCCACTGTTGGCTGTCCAAGCTGAAAACAGAATCGGGGAGATGGTGGTAAAGGAGCACATAGCTGCATCGTTCCATTTATTATCCATAACGTTCCATATTTCCATGATTTTATAGGATACTTAATGCCCATCAAGGGACCGTAGCATGAGGATTTGCTGATTTGTTATAAATGTAAGTCGTGCTTAAAACGTAGTGGATTCAACTTATTTTATAAATGCATTTTAGATAAGAACTCAATATTGGCTTTCTTCAGGACACCTGCCTTCCCCGGACTCTGCCAAATCTTGAAGAGTGAGTTAGAAATGAGCTGGAAAGGAAAAAGTCAACTCCGAAGAAGAAAGTTTTCCAGTTGATCGCGTAGATGCATTCTCTCCTAATTCAAACAGGATGCAAAGTAAGGTCCCAGTTCAGATTTTCGTCTGTCTCTTAACATCTGCATGTGCTTTTCTGCACATAAGCAGCATTGGCCTGCAAGCTGGGAATGAGACCGCTGTTGGGTTTGAGCCACTCTGGAAGTGTCTGTTTCAAATTTAGGGATTCATACGTAACTGTTCCAGCAGCTTTTCCTGGTTTCTTCCTTCAGAAAGAGACCTTGAAGCCGACTTTGTGGCTCTGAGGTCAGTGGACTGGTGAGTTTGGCAACTGGGAGCTGCAGGAGGGCTGAAACATCTCGATTTCTGCCAGTTGGGTTTCCAGAAAAGCTGTCTTGTGCTCTGGAGTTTTCTCATCCTGCCATGTCAAGTTGTAGCTTAATCCTTGCTTGTTTAGTAATTTATTCTGACTGTCCTTACAACACAGAGCTCTCGTTAGAGGAGTTTACTAAAGCGCACATGCTTTACATCCAGCCCTCCTCCTGTTTCCTAAGTGTGTTCATGGTCAAGGATTTATCCTGGCTTGTGTATCCTGAAACTCCTCACCTCTCTGCAGCAGTGTGTGGAGAGCCTTTATGTTTTAAGGTTTGACCTTAGCGCTGGTGTTTTAAAGTAGATGATGGAATACTTGGCAAAACCCTGCCCAGACGTGCATGCTGATTTTGTGCCCTTCGCCTGGCGGTAGTGTTTCAGCCGGAGAGCAGGAGGTCAGCTGTTAACTCAAGCTGCTTTTAACCACAGAAAAATGAGCTGTTGCCTCATGCTGTGAAGCTGCCGTCTGAAGGCCAAAAGCCAACGTATCCAGTCTGTATTCTTTGAGATCACTTTCCATTGGGTAATACGCTGGGATGTCGTCGTTTCATCCTCTTCCAGCCTTCACACATGGCTGCAGTGTCAGGGGGATGCTCTGAGGAAGTGCAGGTGAGCTCAGGTTTTATGGTGGCTGCTGACCAGTACAAGTCAAGGATAATTTTCAGGCAGTAAAGTCTTTATTTTAAATGAGTGTTCCTGAAATTACGTGGTCTGGTTGGTTGTTCAGTGCTGAACCTTAGGCATTTTTTTTAAACCTGTGGAAGAATTTCCGCTTCTATTGCGTGCATCGTTCTTCATGGAAGGTGAAATCAAAGACTTGCTCTCCTGAAAGTGCTTTGTTTAGCCGAGCTGCAAGAGCGTTTCAGTGCTAGGAATTCCCTGGCTGGGGTTGCAGCTGGCGAGCTTTTCACGAGCAGAAAGAAATCGCTCCTTAAAAAGTTACTGTTCAGCTGTGGGAGATGGTTAAAATGAATTCAGGGGCCTTTAACGTGTCATTTCTTCAGCTACCACGGAAATGCGGGATCTGCTTATATTTTGCGAGCGAGCTGCTGAAATTTGTTTGCCCGGAGTTGGTGCCAAGCCATTTGTTCAAAGAGAAGCAGCTCCAACATCTAACTCCCAGCTGCAGGAATTCACGAACCTCACTGCCTCTCGCAAACTTGCTCCCCTGGTGTTGGATTTTCTATATGTAGCGACCTCCTCCTCACCCCAGACGGGTGACTGGAGGTTTCTGCTGAGTTGTGGTTGTCTGCAAAGTGTGGTGTTTGTTTTTCAAAGAAAAAATAAATACCTTGAAGATGCTGGTTAAACACTTGGAGAACATGAGGACAAAGGGGAAAAGTGAATGCTGCGAACCCACATGAAACGGAAAGGAATGAAAAATCACGCCTGAGTATCAGCCTTTGGTGTTCTCTTGCTTTAAGCTATATGTGAAGTGATGATGACAGGGGCTTATTTGTAATGGGGCTGTGGTTTTAGATGCTTTACGATGTAAACAATCTATTTTTAACTCTTGTGTGAAGTTGTTTTAAAGGAAGGAGAAGTTGCAGTAGCTAGACTGTCTCAGAAGCGACGCTTGTCGTAATCTAGTTTGACCGTGATACAGGAGATTGGATTTCACCCAGAGTTTCATCGTTGGGTCCAATAACGTTAAGCAGAGCAGCTGTCTTTTAATTTGAAGATCTCAAATGATGGAGCATCAGTTCATTTTGTAGCAACCAGACAACTGTCCACCTTCAAAACAACTTTGTCTTCTGTTTCTTTTGAATGCATTTTATCTGTCTTGCATTTGTTATCTCAAGCCCAGATCCTCATCCAGGTAGCTCCACCGGCTGCAGTGTTTGCAGGCAGTGTTCAAGTTACCTCTGGATCTTTCTTTGGCTTAAATACATTCAGATGTGCTGGGTTTTCCAGGCTGGGTCATTTCTTGAATCCTCTCCAGCAACTCAGCTTCTTGCTGGGGGATCTCATGGGCTCTGGTAGGTTGGAGCAACTTTTTATTGACATTTATAAGCTGGAAGAAAGAAACTCTTTGGTAACAGATGAGGTTTATTTGGTTTTACTCCTTGAACGTATTGTGGGGCTGTAGCAGAGGAGCATCTCTGGGGGGTGAGTGTCACATGGAGCGAGACCTCTTGTAGAGCAGCTGCATCCTCTCTCTTCAGCCGGGGTGTTTGCAGAGCAGTGTTATACTGGTAGGCATCTGTCTCTGCACGTGCAGGACAAGTGTCTTTCCTGTCCAGTAGCTTCCACAGCTGTGTTGTGCATCTGAAATACTCTGGGCTGGTCATTGTGGCATACCCAGGTCATCCACTGCTTACTGCATGGGTGCAAAATGATTCCTGGGGGGAGCTGGGAGCCAGCCGGCAGATTACACTGTTGAGACAGAAACAGTTGATGGGCAGGAACTAATTGCAGAAGGGCCAACTTGCTAAGCTTGAACACTGAATCTTAATTTGGGAGATTTGTGAACATTAAATCTTAGTTTGGGAGCAAACAGTTTTTCCCTGTTGTACTCTTTTGCCTATGGAGGACTTGGAAAGGTGTTAAAAACCCTCCTTCTGATTTTTATCACTTGTCCTTAGCCAGCACACACAGGCAGGCAGAAATTTTCGGCATCCCATTGGCATCAGTTATTGCAGAGGCTGCTTTGACGTCGGGAAAGGGTGCCAGCAGCAATGATGCAGGAGGTGTTGGATGGTTGATTGTGGATTTTATTTATTTTAGAAGCAACTGGATGCACCTGAAATATTCACCAGAATGAAGCTGGTGTGAGAGTGTAAGGCTTTAAGTGCCGGTGTGGGAGCAGATTTGCTTTTGTTACTCTTCCCTGTTACGCTTCATCCTACTAAGTGTATAAAATTGAGTGCCAAGTAGATGCTGCTCTCTGGACTGCTCTGGTGTCACCAGTTACCAACCCTTGACCGCTGGTCCTGGTGAAAATTGAGTTAAAGCTGCCTTTGGTATTTCACTTCCAGCTTTTCCCATGGATGTAGATATTGGTCTCTGCTGGTAACATTTTCTTAACACAGCTGAAGGCCAAGTGGCACAGACCTTCCTCCAGAGACCTCAGGACCAGCAACACCACACTTCTAGGATGGTGTTACGCATAAAGTTTTTTTAGCTTTCTGAACTATGCAAGAATTTTCCCTTGTGGTGCTGCCCATGTTGATGCTTTCTGCTGCTGGGCTGAAGCTTGGAGAGGAGCGTTTTCCCTCCCACCTGTGGGAGGGTTTGTGCTGCTTTTCATCTTACAGAGGGGTGCGTGGCCTCGCTCTGCTCCTTCATTTGAGAGTGAGAACCAGCAGGGGTTTGGGGCAGTGTGGTCTCTTGTGGCTTATCGGTAGCAGAGATGTGACCTCCTGAGTATGTCTCAGACCTCTTTGGTCCAAACTGCTGCAGTTTAGCTTTGTGGATGGCATAAAGATGTTTGTCCTGATCACAGCAGATACGTGAAACTTCAAGTTTCATTGTAGGAACAAGCATGTTTCCAAAGGCAAGACAATCTACTCCAGTGTGGCCTTCGTTGCTCTAAAGTAAGAAGTGATGGGTTTGAGCAAGTCACTCCAGTAGGTTGAACCCTCACCCCAAAAAGGCCATTGAATGACTCGAGCGTGTCCAGAGAAGGGCAACGGAGCTGGGGCAGGGTCTGGAGCACAGGTCTGCTGGGGAGTGGCTGAGGGAACTAGGGGGTTTAGTCTGGAGAAGAGGAGGCTGAGGCTGCAGCTCCCTGCCAGGAGGGGGCAGAGAGGGGGGATGAGTCTCTGGAGCCAAGGAGCCAGCGCCAGGCCCCGAGGGAATGGCCTCAAGCTGCCCAGGGCAGGGTCAGGCTGGCTCTGAGGAAGGATTTCTGTGCAGAAGGGGCTGCTGGGCGTTGGAATGGGCTGCCCAGGGCAGGGGGGGAGTCCCCGGGATCCCTGGAGGGGTTGAAGAGTCGGGCTGACCCAGCGCTGAGGGATCTGGTGGAGTTGGGAACGGTCAGGGTGAGGATCATGGTTGGACTGGAGGAGCTTCAAGGGCTTTTCCAACCGAGATGATTCTCTGATTCTATGAACCTTACTCGTGTGTCGCTGCCAGCTGAGTTCTGCCTGTAGGACGCATCCATCCCATCTAAACTCTTGACAGAGCCAAAAGCGATTGGCCGTGGTGGGTATGGGCATGGCAGAGGGTTTTGCTGATCTGCCTTCTCAAGCTCTAACTAGTTACTCTTCTTTTCCTCCAGTGCTGTCTTAAACCAGAAGCTCAGTCCGTTGGGAGATGGAGGTGCCCAGCCGTCTGCCTTTCCTCGGGCAATACTGGAGAGTTTCTTCTCTCTAGGTGTCTAGCCCGATTAGCATCAAATCCCTGAGAAGGGTATGAATAATTTTATTCTCAGCTCTCTAACAGCAGCAACCGATGGAGCATCTTTGCAGGTGGCTATTTTGAGACGTGAGGTGCAGGGAAGTTCAGCTCTCAGCACCGCATACCACTGCACAGCTTCCTCACTCAGCTGGGCTGTGGCTTGTTATACCCTGGGTTTGTTCCCTCTTGGCTGCTGGCAAAGTCCTGTCTCATCTAGGTTGACCTCTGCAATTGGCTCTAGTGCTTCTGTAGATAACTTCTGTCCGGGCAAGAGCTTTTTTTTTAATATAATTAATTGTGATTTAGAAATGGGCAGTGGTGGTGTTACCGTAAAAGCCGGTGCAGGAACTCTCTAAGACTCATTTTGGAGTTTTAGAAAGCAGGTGTTCTTTACTGCAGCACTGGGTGCACACATTTTGGCTTACAGTGGAAAATCCACTGTGTTTTTTTTGTTAAGTTCTAGCTCTGGCTAACTAACCCAACCTAAAAACATGTGCATTGCCTTGGCTGACATCCCTTCTCTGTGTCTTCTAGGATGACTTTGCTTCTTCAGATCATTGTCCAAAGAGATCTCTGGTTCCTTGCTCAATCAGATGATACACATGTCTGTGCTCCCCTTCACTACTCATCTCCCCTTGGGATGTTCCCATGGCTTTCCTTGTTCTGTGTTGGAGCCACATCCTTCAGAAAGTCCCTGTGCATTTGGGCACGTTGGGATACGATTGAGGCTTTGCTCTTCGGCGCAAAGTGTTAGTTATTTTGACTTCTGGCATGTCCCCGAGTGTTGCAATGTGCAGCCACCTGTGGGACTGGAACCTTTGCAGAACCAGCGTGTGCCTGCAAAGTTTTAAGGGTGAGTTTGTGTAGGGCTGCTTGTTTTTTGAAGAGGAGTGTTATGGCCTGGTGTCTTATGTTGGAGACATGTTGAAGTTGCCTTTCTGCAGTGGTGTATGGCGGTCTCGAGAGTTTATGGTGCTCTTTCTTCTCCTTTTGTTCTGGACAAACCACAGAAATAGGGTTTCTTGTGGCAATATCCTGTATAAGTCTTATGTTCTCCTGCCTTGCACACATCTTTTAATCTAGAAGTTCATGAGCTAGCAAGTTGAGCAGAGCTGTCAAACTGCTGTAGTCCTGGAGTTCTGTTTCCTCATGCTCCCACCATCCAGCTCAGGAATGAACTTGAAGAAGGAAGACTTTGCCAGTCATCCCTACATATCCTACAACCACTCCAGGCTTCAAAAGCTGTTTCTTTTGTCCCTGTGTAGTTTCATCTCATGTTGTTTGTAAGTATCCTGCCATGACGAGGGAGGAACCTATTTGGTACTGCTGTTCTTAATTCAGGATGTAAAGCCAAGACTTTCTCCCATTAAGTAAAAGAGCATCTCCGGAGCTGAGCGTGGTGCTAAGTAGTGCTCTGTGCCATCGGGACCCCTTTTAGGCCAGCTGCTATCATTTAATCGACTTAAATAGATTAATGTGGACACGCCTGTAGGCAGCCTAACTGCTCTGCAGAGCCCATAGTGTCTCCCTGAGAAAGAACATGTCTCGGATCAGGGATCTGGAGTTTCTTGTGTTGGACCACCTCTGGGGTTATATATAAAAAGCTCGCTGTGGTGTGATTCTCCTTCATCTTATTTTTTTGCTGGGAGGAGGACTGTGTCCACAGCCTTCCTCAAAGTCACTTCCTAAGGCTTTTCGGATTGTTGTGCTGCAGTTCCTGTAGAGTGATCAGTTCTCCTGTGACTTCACTTGTAGAGAAGATGAGGGATCGTAAGTTAGAAATGGTGAGAAAACCCACGTTGAGCTTTTTTGACTGTCTCCCTTCTTTGGATTTCATAATTATAAATTAAGCGGGGATAATCTGTCTTTGTATTGCAGGCAGTGTTGCAGAACAATAAGCAAAGGCTCGGTCTTTTCCAATCTGTGCAGTCACTGAACAGTTATTAGGTCTGTTTTCAGTTACTTGTCCTAAATTTACTGGTTTCTTGTCTATCTGTATCAATATATGTATGTGTACTTTAGGAACCACGGAGCAGGAGTTGAGCTGGACACCGAGAGGAGTAGAGGAGGTGCGTAAGAAAAAAAACCGTAGATCTTAAATCTTGGCGATCAAAATAACCTACTGGGAGAAAGGTGTCTGAACCACTGAGTGCTGTAAAACATCCAGGGGAAGTTTCCTGAAGTCTGAGCTATTAGTTAAGTCTTACAATTGATCTCTGAAAAAAATCATTGTGTGAGGTGCAGGCAACTGCAGAGGTAGAGCCATCGCTCTGGTCCACCTCACACCTGCCATGCAGAAGCCTGTGGGCATCCGTGCAGTGGAGCTGCCCTGTGGTACTCAGAGGTGAATGTCACTTAGAAAAGTGGTAGGGTTGGAGAAACTAGGCAGTGCCTTCAAGAAGAAAGAGCTAGTGGCAATCCCAGTTCTCCAAGAAACAAGACCAAGGAGCCACCAGTTGCTAGGTTATCTGCTGGCAGAAGTGAAAATAAAAGATGTCTCACGCAGGCAGGTCCAGAAGAATGTAGGCAGTAACCTCGAAATTACTCTTAAACTGCAAGAGTAATGAGCAGCAAGAGCATTGCTCATTTATTTTTGCCTTTTTTCCACGTGGCCCCCTTTAATTCTTGTACTAGTCTCCACTGACTTGATGTTAAATTATTTTCATGGTAAAATAAACCAGCCTGCAGCCTGAATGAAATAATTACTAGGCTACAACCCAGTGTGAGGTACTCGATAACTCCATGGGTAGGGAGGGATGTTTTGAAGCACACACTTAAAACAGCAAGTGGCTGTTGAGTGTTCCCAAGTGGGCTTGGCCAAGAGCATTAATGTTTGTTGGTTAACTACACTGGAGATGGTTTGTTTTCATTAAAGGCTGTTAATAAATCTAAATCTAATGCTGATGGATAAGCCAGGGCAGATTTAGGAACTGGGGTTTAGGAAATAGATTTCAAAAAAATGACTTGTGTGCAATTTTAGAAAGAGTTTGGGAGTGCAACAAGAATTTGCCTGTATCGCTCACTGAGATTTGAGCTGAGAGGAGAGAAATTGAAGTGAAAAAGCTGGGCAATGCATCCTCCAATGTGCTTTTCCTCTGAAAGGCAAGCAGGGCAAACTGGGCCATTTAAAACTGCCTCAGATGTTCCCAATGGGTTCTTGTTGCCAAATTTTAACAACCAAATTTGTGTGTACCCCCAGCCCTAAGGAACACAATTTGCCTGCAGTGAATATCAGTAGATTTTTTTGGCTGGGTCCTCGGCTCCAGGTTGATGTAACCAGTTGTTTTTCACCCTGCTTGCAGACAGAAACTTAAAATTTGGTGGTGTCCAATTTGGTGGCAGAATCGGGAAGGGTTCCACCTTAAACTGCTGAATAATTCTGGTCTTATTGCTGCCTGTGTGTTTATATGGTGTGGGGTTTTTTTATTTTGTGCTATTTTTGTGTGTGTGTTGGGGTTGGCTTTTTTTTTTTTTGAAACAGCAGGGTAAAACTGACTTGCTGCTTAGCAGTTTTGCTTCTGCCCCCAGGGCTCTGAATATCACAAGGAAACGGGTTAGAAATGTACTCCTTTCCTGCTGATGCTGTTAAACCAGTTATATGAGGAACATTAGGTAGGTTCAAGCTTTCTGGAGATGTAAAGGTGCCTTTTGGGGGGAAAAAAAGAGCGGTTTTTGCAGTGATGTGTGCTTGAAAATCCATTACGCTCTTTTTCCAGGAAGCAAGGCAACAGGACTAGCTCTTTCCAAATTAATGCCTCGTTTGAACTCCAGAGGTGGCTTTGCCATTCAAGCTAGAACCTGAGCAATCTAACAAATTTAATATGAAAAAAATATATATTTTCTAGCACTCTACCAATCTGAAAACCATCAAGATCCAGCAAACCTGGAGCACATCATTATCTTTCAAAAATAGAGTGGTGGTAGAATTAAAGCCACATTGAGGGATGCACATAAAGATTTTTTTGTAATTTAACACCCCCAAATAGTTGCATGGTGCTCAGGGGAGGAATGTGGAAATCGTAGGCTTTGCCTTGCTGTCACACAGCCATCCGCCATCCGTGCGGGATGCTACAGGGATCACCCAAAGTAGACGAGGTTTTTGCATCTGTCTGTATGGGAGGTTTTGGCCTCAGCACTGTTTTTAAAGGTTAATTAGACAGAGCCATCTTAGTATTGTTTCTTACTTAATGCTTGATATCAAAGTCTGGGAATTTGGAGCATTATTGATTTGACCTCTTTTAAATTTCAGCAGCTTCACAAGAGACAGAGTGAGTTAGTAAGGAATGCAAAATATGTAAGTAATATATATTTTCCTAGCTGAATAGCTTAGGCATATACATTTTGTACCTTGTGTCTTCTTACCAGAGTAAGGAAGGTTGGACCATCTTTGCTTTGGGGGACTCTTCTTTCTCTTTTCCTTTCTCTCTCCTCCCTGCTTCAGCTTCTCCAAGCTGTGGGCACACCAGCTCTGCTTTCTCCTCCTCGTAGTAGGTGTGCATTTTTCTTGGCTGGTTGGTATCTTTGGGGGTCTCTTGGTATTTTTTTTTTCCCTACGTTACGTAACATCTGGGGATTTTTTTTGAAGTGGGGAAGAGAATAAATTGCCCAAGTTAAATCTCATGAACCTGTAGCTGCTACGCAGCTTTATCCTGTGTCGTAGATTGCTGCACTAAATTGCTGCAGTGGGAACATCGGATACGTACGATGCTTCCTGGCGGGCATAGATTAATTTGGGAACACTGCATTTAGCTGGTGACCGTGGGACAAATACTGATCAGCAGAAGTAAAAAAAAAAAAACTGAAAAACCTTTAAACTCTGTCTAGCAGCCATGTAATGTCTGCAAGTGCATGTGTGCTCTTCCAGCCCATTGTCATGTGATGAACGTGCTTTTCTCTTGTCTTAGACCCTCCGCAGGTGCTACAGCCGCGTGAAGGAGCACGGCGTTGGGAAGAGGAAAAGCAGCTACACGTTTGAACAGCTGGAGCAGGTTTTTGGGCAGGGAGGATGGGACTCCCAGCCCTGCCAGCCTGTCCTCATCAACAGCAGTGGCTTGTATCAGGAGCTGGAGTCGGATGGCAGCACCATGGAGGAGTATTCACAGGAGGACTGGGGAAACCACAGTCAGGATCTTCATTGCTACCAGACTGGTGAACAGGAATTGGGTAAGAAATCCCGTTTTGGTGCATCTCAATACAAGAAAGATCTAGAGGTGCTGGAGCGAGTGCAGAGGAGGGCAATGAGGCTGGGGAAGGGCCTGGAGAATAAATCCTGTGAGGAGCCAGGGAAGGAGCTGGGAGTGTTCAGTGTGAGGAGGAGGAGGCTGAGGGGAGCCCTCATCCCTCTCTGCAGCTCCTGACAGGACATTGCAGAGAGGCTGGGGCTGGGCTCTGCTCCCAGGGGTCAGGGACAGGACAAGAGGGAATGGCTGGAAACTGCCCCAGGGGAGGGTCAGGCTGGGCAGGAGGAGAAAATGTTTCCCAGACATAGTGGTCAGAGTGGAACAGGCTGCCCAGGGAGGGGGGAGTCCCCATCCCTGGGGGGGTTTAAGGGCCGTTGGGATGAGCTGTGGGGGATGTGGGGTAGGGGAGAAGTTTGTTAGGTTGGGCTGAGGGTTGGACTCGATGATCCCGAGGGGCTTTTTCAACCTGAGTGACTCTTGTGATTCTGTAATCTCTACTCTGATTTTTACCTGTGCTCATACCCATCCTGCACATCTTGGTACCAGCTTTCATGTGTCAGACATGATGCTCAAGATACTAAACACTTGATGTCCTTAGGGAGAAAAGGGAAAGAAATTCCTCAATTCATCATCAAAGGCAAACCATGGTTCCTGAAATATTTTAGGATGGGGGCTTGAGTTTAAAGAGCAGAGGGAAGGAAGGGGCTGTGTGAAAGAAGGCTCCAGAAAGATGACATGTTCTCTATCTCTGCTTCCCCTGCTCAGTTCTACTTCCCCTTGTGGTATTGGGGAGATGTTTTCCCTTTCAGTGGTACCCAGCTTTGGAGGTTCTTGGGCACCAGCTGAATCTCTGAGTTACTGTTGAAACACCATTCGCTTAAATTATGAACAGAACTTCAAATTATTACTATTAATGTGTATAAAATAAATGTTGCTCCTTCCTGTATACCCTAACTGGTTTGTTTGTTTTAAACTTGTAAATATGTTTATATCCAGATGTGTAGCCTTTTTCAAAATAAAAAAAAGCCAATCAAGCTCAGCACTCCAGGATTGAGACCTGAACTGAACTCCTCTGCACGCTTTGCTTGCCTGAATTATTGGTGTGTCTGCATAATAGTAAATATATTAATTAATCTGGAGATTTGGTTGTTGCTCGTGGCTTATTGAACATTGTTAAACGGAGCAAGATACTACATACTTGATTGAAAATGCACACTGATCCGAGCAGTTTTGTGAAGTGGGTTTCTTTAACCATATTTATACCTCTTGAGCCACTGATCTTACAGGTGCGTGTTCCTCCCTTGCCTGAGCAAGGGGGTTATTTTCACAGCTGAATCTTTGTTGATCAAATTCAGCAGAGACCCAAGAGAAACTGTATTGGAAGGCAAATGGGATAAAGGCTCTTGGTGCCATGAGGTTTTTTTTTCTCCCCCTTCCCCTCATGATTTGTAGCATGAAACAGGGAGAGGAGAGACAGTCACTTATCAGTGCACAACTGTGTTCAGGGGACTGGTGAATTAGGATGCTTTGAAAGAGGCTTAAATCACCGTTTAGTGTTAAAATTTGCAAGCTGGCTGTTAACCACGTTCTGGTTCTCTCAGACTTCTTCCCCAGGGGATTTAAAAGTCAGAAATACGTGGGAGAGAAATGGTGGGGAAAAGACATTACAAAACGTATGTAAACGATGGCTAATTCTATCTAGTTTGACTCATTCTGGTGAGTCAAACTCTGGTCTCCTGGTTTGTCACCGTTTTCCTTCAGTCAAATCAGAGACATTTGTGTGCATTTGGGCTGACAATATTCTTAATGTTCAGAGAAGTTATGAGAAAAGCACTTAGCACGCAACATCTAAATGGAATACAGATGCATTTGTTCTGGTGCTTGCTCTTCAAATGTGCCATTGAAAGCAGAATAGCCTTTTTTCTTTTTTTTTTTTTTATTAAACAATGCAGTTTGCAATTAAATTGATTTGTGATTTAATAGCAGGAATTGTAGTCTTGTCCTTGAAAGGTTTTGCACTTGCAGAGATAGGTTCAGATCTTAACTGACCACGTCTCCTCCAATGAAAAAAAAATACTATTCAGTTATGGAGGATTTAGGAACTGGAGCTGTCTTGTGCAGAACTCTAATGGACTGACTGGCTTAGGAAGCAACTCTTAAGTTTTTTAATTTCAGCCTTAAAAAAAAAAAAAAAGGCCCCGGGAACATTATTTAAAATATAATTATGTGTTGGAATTTTACCTTTCAGATGAAATGCCTACCACAAAAAGAACATTAAAGATAAAACAGGAATCTTCAGAAGACACGCAGTAAGTAATTTATGAATGTTTTACCCTGGAATGTATTTCCCTGGGGATGTTGTGCAGGAGGGGAGGATATTTGAAACTTCTGATTATAATTATAAATACATTGTGAAAGACTATTCATACAGTTGAATCTGCTTTACGCATTATTCCAGTTACCTCAGAACATCTGAAAAGCTTCACAACTTTGTTTCTTCTTGGCTTCATCATTCAGCAGACGAAACAAGACTTACTATATGAGTGCAAGGACTTAAAATGCAGATAAAATACACATCAGATTTATTGGGGGGGGCTGTGGGCAGGCTGCAGGTGTTGTGACATGAGGCTGAGCTCTTGGATCTATTTGTAATCTGTTTTGTTTTTTTTTTTTCCCATCTGCCTCTTTAGATGTAAGAAAAAAAGAGAATGTAGGATGAGTGGAGGAAAGAAAGAGAAGAGGGATTCAGCACCCCTGTAGTAATGTGTACTGTTGGCTTGGTGTGAGTAAGGCTTGCAGGAAAAGTTAATTCATTTCCCCTCCTTGGTGGGAAGGCATGCCAAAGCTTGTGATTTTTTTTATTTATTATTTTTATAACTTTCCAGAGCTGACTTGAAACCTTTTGGATCAGTTTAATCTGACAAATACCAGAGCATATCGAATGCTTTGAGCATGTGAAGCTCCCTTGCCTCGCCAACAATAACACAGAGCATTTTGAAAAATGAAAGGAATTGTGCTGTATTTACTCAGACCAGGGCTATTTTCTTCCAACCTTTAGAGTTTTAAAACCCACAGGGTGGTTGTAGATCTATCTGCGATGGGAGTGAGCCATTGCAAGTTGGCTTGTGGGTCCTTTTTGAGGGGGTTCCACACAGGAGCTCCCCCCCCCCCAGCAATTTGTAGTGTCATCTGAAGTCAGTCTGGTATTTCCTATGCTGGAACACGAGCTGCTGTAGGGGAGGAAATCATCAGCACTGTATGCATTAACAGTGTCCCTGGTTAGTAATACAGCGGAGGCTTTTTACTATAGCTAAATGAAAAAAAATCCTCCAACACAACACACCCCACCCCACCCCCCACTCCAAAAAAAAAAAAAAAAAAAAAAAAAAAAAAAAAAAAA
>NW_020799132.1:358630-364762 GCF_003259725.1 Athene cunicularia
CCCCCCCCAAGTTCTGTCTAAAATGCACAGAAGTCTCTGAACTCTTGGGCGTTTCGTGAAGTGTGCAGGTGATAAGCCCGTTTTTTGTGCTCAGTGGAAGCACAAAGCATCTTCCAACATAGAGATTTGCTGAAAACTTCTTTTCCCTGCTCTGAGAGCGAGGAACTTTTAAACTCTAATTTAGTAGATTAAAAGCATTTGGGAGAACATATCTGATATGAAGATAAACTGGGTATTTATTTATCTTCAAAAAATAGTATTCCATCTATTCCTAAAAGGCTGATAAAGATGATAAATAGATGCCAAACTTTTTTACCTCTTTGGCCAGCATTTTAAAATACATATCACTTATTTCAAAGGAGGTTGAAATAAGGCTATTTCATCTGCTTGCTTGGTTGGATGAAGATTTTCAGCAGAAATAATCTCAATAAAATCCGAGGGTGTGATGGTGTGTTCTGACTCTGCTGAACCTTGTGCTGCAAGTTTTGAGGTGAAGAAATTACGATGCCTGATGCTGGACTGTAAGCACACATGTTGCTGAAAATCTCGTCTTTGCTTCCCTCTTTCCTTCCCCTGGGATTTTTGGAAGGATTTTTGGAGCTAAGCAGCTTGCATTAAAACAGGGGAACAGATGTGCACTGTGACATTATTTCCCTAGCAGAGAGGGTGGGAGTGCCACCGAGATGCTTGCTGTAGGAAAGTATCGCTGAGCTCTCCGGGTGCTGGAATTTATTCCAGCTCTTTTTTTCCTGATCACACACACATGTGTGAGGCTACTGTTGCTATCAACTGACCACAAACCTTTGGAAAGAGGGCGAGCTCGCTTTACTCCTGCTGCCTGCGAGGGGTTCGGCCGCTCCTGCCTGCTGATCATGCACACCAGAGGTTGTAGCTCCAAGCAAGCTGCACAGCACGTTAGCGCAGACCTCTCTTAGCTTCAGGTAGTAAATAACCAGCCTCCACGGACACATAAGGCAACCCAGGAAATAAGGGAAATCCTTATTTTCGGTGGTGTAGGAAGAGGAGAGTGCTAGGTAAGCTGTGTCTGGGTCTTGTGCTCTGTCAGCTGAACTTTCCTTCCCCACATCGGCTCTGCTGTTGCATCCCCTTGGCATGCTGCTGCCTCCAAATAAACTGTCTTGAAAAGTGAAATGCTACTTAAGACTCTGTTCTGCTATTTTAAATTTATTTTTGAGGAGCGGTTTTACTCGTTTTGCGAAGATGAACTAGAAAAAGCTTGGCGAGCTGGGTCTTTCACTGAAACCAGCTGTTCCAGCCTCTTTGAAGTCTGCTTTGGTTTGGAAACAGTGCCTTAAAACAAATTTGCACCATGTCTTGTCTCGCATCTTTCCTCATTTGAATTGCAAAAGCTTCCGGGGGAAAAAGAAATGCTGATGGCCGGTCTCCAGCAGGGAGGTCATGGTTTGACGATAGGGTAAAACCCAGCTCTAGGGCACCTTCTGCAGATGAAAAACGGGATTGCCTTGTGACACACAGTGCTGACAGAGGGTGAGCCCTCCCCTCGCTTAGATTTTTCTATTGAAAAATAAATAATAGTAACAATTTGACTCTTACTGCTTATAATACCTGTGTTTGGCTGAATCGTGGAGATGCTGCGTAGAGCCTGGGAAAGTGAAGCTCCACAGTGTCCTGGTGTAAGTGGGAAGAGGAGATGCTAAAACTGAAAAGTAAAGCTTTTTAAAATTTCATTTGTTTCCCCTATTGTTTCCTCTGTGCTCGAAGTGATGGATTCCCTCTGTGGAAAGCCTTTCTCTCCCATACGCGAGGTGCTGCCAGAGATCATATGTAGTGAAATTATTCCTCTCCCCAGCAGGAGCAGTTTGAGTGACTAAATTTTTTTTTTTTTTCACCAGAGCTTCAGCTCTATTTTGTGCTGAACTAAACTTAGCGAGAATATTTATAGTATAATTAATAAAGGTGGGAGCTTTTTTTTTTTTTTTGGTTCTTAGCTCTGTTCCTCCACTGTTGAATGAAAATCTACCCACGCTGCTTTATTCTGTCTCTGGTTTAGATGGGACTGCTTTCTTTAAATTGAGTTCAGCTGTCTCTCTTGAGTCGAATGAGTGTATAACAGCAGTGAAACAGGCTCTGTGCTACCAACAGCCCTGCGCTTACCGTGTCCCCTTGTCTGGCTGGTGTCTTGTCCCCAGAAGGTGAACTTGCATTTCCAAAAGTCTAAAAAAAGAGATTTTTCCAAGCATAGCGATGCTGTGCTGTTCAGCATCTGAAGAAGCAGCGGGGAAGCTGTAGAGAAGCTTTGAAATGGTTCAGTATTGCCTCAGTGTTTGCATGTAAATACAAATGGATTTGAGTAAATATGCATTTTTCTTGTATGGTGTTTTTCTCCTTTGCTGCTAGGGAGGGGGAAGTGGAAATAACTCCTCAGAAGTAACTTAAAATAAGAAACAGGAGTTTGTTGGTGATGCAGCATGCGTTTTTAAAAGCCTCTGGGGTCAGACAACTCCTTTTGTCAAGCAGGTCCCCTCCTTGGTGCTCTAGAAACTCAGTTACGCTCTGATTGTGGCAGGGAGGCCCGTGCCGAAATGACTTATAAGGTCAAACTAAGAATCTTCTGGTGTGGTTGCTGCTGCTAGATCGTGAAGACAGGCAGCACGCCAGTGGATGTTTCCCTCCCGTGGCCATGAGCGATCTCAGCCGGGAGTCAGGGGCGGTTGTACACCCCGGCTGTGGTTTGCTGGGCTGGCGTGTGCTGACTGCCGGGTGCCCAACTGCTCAACACAGAGTCCAGCGCCCTCAGTCCCAGAGGCACCATGTCGCCTGAAGGACAGCCAGCACGTGGAGAACCTTCCCAAAATCACATGTGTTGTATTTACACCTCTAAAAGCAGGGGGTTTGAGACCAGAGGCTGTGAGGTTGGACCCCTCCAGCACCACGGGAAGGGTCTGCAGCTCCCAAACCTTATTTCTTTGAACTCTTACATCAGTACGCAGGAGAAAGAGGCCACCTCGTCCATGCAGGGATTTACTGGGCAGAAGTGCAGCTGCTGGAGTCTTAATCCCTTGTGCGGTTTGTGGGGTGTCATATCTGCTTTTGCCTAAAAAGCTTCAGTCCCTCACCAGTCTCATACCCCAGCTACGGGGCAGCTGTTGGGAAAAGCTGCTTTGAGGGAGTTTAAGTGATCTCAATGAACGCAGCAAAGGAACCCACAAGAGGAGGGAAGTTTGTGCGTGCCCTGGAGAAAACTGGTGCCGCCTGGTGCAGGGATTAATGACACAGTATTTTCTCCTGGTGGGTTATTGGAGGAGGGAGGATCCTCTTGGGGATGTGGTAGCCCCCTGTGCAATTGCAATTTGGCACGACAGATAAAAGAGAGTTGCGTGGAGCAAACTTTCAAATCCGATTTGTTGGACCAAGAGAGATTTCTCCATTACCAAACGAGTATCAAATTATCTTCCTACAGCTTTGATTACAGGACAATAACTCCTAAAATTAGTAGTTCTCCCTGCTAGCTAATTACACCCTAAGTGTCTCATTCATCCTGGAGGAAGCTATTCCAGCTTGCTTCAAGCACACGCGAACGCTCGCTCCTGATGGCTTAGCAAAGCGTAAATCCCCCCGTGGAAACTTGCTTTGATGCTGCCGTCGCTACTGGGAGCAAAGAGAAATCTTGGGAAATGTGGGGATTTTTTTATTGGTAATCCAGAGGGATTTCTGTCATCCATCCCACAGCAGGTTATCGCCTCGGTCGTGTCTGAGCCATCTTCTGCTCCGCAGGGTCAGTCCCTTGAACCATGTTCCTGATCCAGCGCCGAGACTGACTTGGCCCTTGCTTTGTGGGGTTTTGTCCAATTACAGCCCCGTTCACTCACATTAATTTTGGAGTAATGATGAGGTGGGAGTGTTTGGAGTGGCGGGTGCAGCTCTGGGTGCTGCTGGGGACACGTGGATGTAAAGAGTAACTCAGTAACTGAGTTTGCATTTATTTAGCAGCACCAGACATGTGTTTGCTCGTGGTTTGTTTGAAGCAGCGCAGGTAGGAGCAGGACATTTCCACTGTGTGTTTTTTGGGGATTGGGAAGAGCAGAAATCTTCCTTGGAAGCTGAACTTGGGAATTTATCAGCTCTCGTTTTCTTAACTGGGTTATCTCCTGCAGAACTTCTTGCATTAAATCTTATTTCCTGCAGAGATTGTTTGCTTGAGATATTGGAATGAGTTTGGCTTGGGTTTTTTTCTTTAGTTTTGTTGAGATTAATTAAAAAAACATCAGTGTGGTGTTATAATCCATAAACTCACGTAGCAACATAGGATGTATAGAGTAATAAAATACCCACTGTCTAAAAAGCAGCTGAGAAAGCTGAAAGGGATTATTACTATTTTCCAAAGGTCATTGTGTTGGCTGGGAGGGTTTTGCCGCTCCGGTTTACTGATGCCTTTATCCTTTTCTCCGTGTTTTTTAATCTCCAGGAAGCGTGACGTCATGCAGAATATTATGCAAATCTTGGAGTCGGTCCAGTTGAAGTGGGAGCTGTTTCAGAGCTGGACAGACTTCTCCAGGCTACATCTTTCTAACAAACTGGCCATTTTCGGCATTGGTTACAACACCCGCTGGAAGGAGGATATTCGTTACCACTACGCAGAGATCAGCTCCCAGGTACCCCTCGGCAAGCGGCTCCGGGAATATTTCAACTCGGAAAAACCAGAGGGTCGGGTTATCATGACCAGAGTGCAGAAAATGAACTGGAAAAACGTTTATTACAAATTTCTGGAGATCACCATCAGCGAAGCCAGATGCCTCGAGCTGCACATGGAGATCGACTGGATACCAATCGCTCACTCCAAGCCTACTGGAGGAAACGTTGTTCAGTATTTATTACCGGGAGGGATCCCCAAAAGCCCTGGCTTGTATGCCATCGGGTATGAAGAGTGCCACGAGAAGCCCCCCTCCCCTCTCGCCGAGCACAGGGGGCCCGATCCTGGCAATGAGACTCAAGGGGAGCTGGAGGTCCCTTCGCCACAAGCCTCCCTCCGGGTAGACATGGAATCCACCCGGATTATCTACTGTTACCTCGGCATCGCCGAGGTCCGGACTCTCCAGCAGTGCCTGTTTTTACACTTTCAGGCAAACACCAAAACCTTCAGCAAAGATTGGGTCGGGATCAACGCCTTTTTATCTCAGAACTGCGTCGTAGAGCCTGGCGTGTCGCCCAAATCCATCTACATCAAATTTGTGGAAGTGGAGAGGGATTTTCTTTCCGCCGGCTCTTTGGTAGAGTGCCTGGAAAAAGCCATCGGATACCCCTTAAAATTTAACAACTGAGTCTCGTCCTTCATAAGGATTAGGGCTTTCTGCCCCTTTTTTCCATCTCGCTACCAGACGCTTTCGGATCCTGTCCGTTCACAGCCGGGCGAGTCGGACTTTTCCGCCTGGAAACGAGTTTTGGGGTGATAAGAAGCTTGCGGGGCGCTTCCCCCGAGCTCCCCCCAGCGAGCGAGCATGTCCCAGCTCTCTGGCCGGACAGACCGACCGGTTTTCCTACCGGAGCGGCACGGCGAGGAGAAGCCCCTGGCCCGTGAAACGACTGTAGGTACATTCCACATCAGACAAGCGCGTACACGTGGCGTTTTCATATGAAAAGCTGTTTTTTTGGTTTTTCTTTATTCCACGGTGTCTCGTTTTTACACATCCGTGTCTCTTAAGTGTTATTACGGATCTGAATAAATAAGCAATAGATAACGGCAAGTTAAACGTTGAATCACGTTAAAGGAGACTGTTTTTCAAAGCCACCCTTAGATACTATTGTATATAATTTAGAACTTCACTTTTTTCACCCATCAAGTGTTCTCCTCTCTCCAAACAGTGTTGCCTGCAAAAAGACTTTGGTTTCTGTGATGTATTCCACTTTACTAGTAGCGTTGCCATATCCGCTTTTATTTTATTTTATTTTTTAACATTAAAATAATTCCTGGCCTTTTTATTTTTATTTGTTTTATTTTTGTTGTTGGGTTGTTTGTTTGTTTGGGGTTTTTTTTGAGTTCTAGTTAGCCTCTTTGTGAGAATAACCTGGCAGCTGGGAAAGTTTTTGGGTTTTTTTTTCTGTTGAACCATCTATGGATACAATCAAAGCTGTGAGAATGGGGAAGTTCTAAAT
>NW_020799132.1:364812-371257 GCF_003259725.1 Athene cunicularia
GGGGGGTGGGGGGGTGGAGATGAGGCCGAGAAGGGATTAATTCCTCCTCCCCCCCCTTTTCCTCTTCCTCCTCCACCAGCAGCATCTAATCTCTGCTCGTGCTTCGAGGTCTGACCCCGGTTGGATCAAGGACCAGGATAACCTTGGCCAAACTGGGAAGGATTTGTCCCGGCGCTCCCTAAAATCAGGGACCTTGATCCGGAGAGTCAAAAATGGCCTTTTTTGGGTATTTTGAAGGGTTTTTTTTTAAGGATTAATATCCAACGGCCTCCAGGGGTGTCAGCAGGAGGAGGGTGAGGGATGCTGGGGGCATGCGGCTGGGGAGGGTTTAGGGGTCCCTCTGTACCCCCTGTTCCGATCCGATAGTGGGGAGGGTTTTTAAGCAATCCCAAGAGTGAGATTAAACAGAAACAAGGTCAGATGCCATCCCACCTTGTGAACTTTATTGTACACGCAACTGGTAATAGCGATAGGACAGAGAGAAAAAGGAAAAAATCAGATTCCCTAAGCAAGAAAACAGTAGAGATGCAGCAAGATTGATTACCACCACCACGAATCCAGTGATGTACCCTTGGCTCGGTCTTGGTGCAGGTGATGGTGCTTCAAGAGTGGTGACAAGAGTGAGAGAGTCTGAGAGAGGAGTACACAGACCTTTTATTGTCCCAGTCCCGACGATTTTCCCGAAAAGTCCGCCCATTTCCACGGGGCTCACTGTAATAGGCGCAGCCTCAAGGTCCCCCATGCGCACATGCTCACCATCACGGTGGTCGTGCCAGCCTGTACATCTTCCTCACCTCAGTTTAACTTTGGGTGGATATCGTGGTTTTGTCAAGGACTGTTCCTCTTCTCCAGAGTGTACTTCTCCATGTCGACAAGATGTTGAGGCCAGGAAGTGGCGGTGGTGCGATGGCAATGATTGAGGCATACAGTCCAACACAGTCCTTACACCACCCTGTGCCTCAACATTGCTGTCTTTGTGGTGGTGTGAAAGATAACGGTACAGAGAGAAGAGAGAGAGAGAGAAAGGCCAGAAATAGCTCACAATACAGTAACAGACAAAATTTCCAGCAAATTTTCCATCAATAAACATGGCCTTAACAATATCTTTAACAAATATAAACAGCTTTAGCTAACAAACATATAACTAATAACATCTTTAACAGATATATCATGCTTAAAACTAACTTTATAGAACCAAAACATCATATAAACCAATTTTAAGGCTCTGACAAATCAGCAGCAGTATGTGACAGCAGTTTACATGGTTGACATTCACAGGGGCAAAAAAGTATTGCAAGAACAAGGAAGAATATTATTGCTATGAAGTGAATTGAGATTATTGCCAACATATTCCCGTGATTCTTAACAAAATACCACAAAGTGTCTGAGGCCCTGGTTGTCCATGCGATCTGCTGCTCTGGTCTGCTGGGGTTGGGGTCAGCATGTGCGGTGGGAAAATCCCTTCCCACACCCCCTTTATCCTAAAGCACATGTGTCATTTGGGCCTAGAAACTTCTATCCCAGATTTAAACCAAAACAAACAATACCAGTATTTGTAGCAACCTTAACAATATTCTAAACAAACATATAAAAAGGTAACAGTAACGCTACCAATTCAAGTCTTTTAACCAAACATACTTAAACAAAATGCATCCCAGGCCCAGCCGAGGGATGTGCTCCTGGTCTTTGGGGACAGGGAGAGGAGGAGGTAGTTGTTATGTGTGGTTCAGGCCTAAAAGCATCTATCCTAAATTCAGACAAAGACAAATGAATAGTTTAAATAATTGATACAGAGGCAGATTTTGATTGGCGAACGACACGAATCTGCTTTACACCAGCAGGTGAGGCGGTGGATATGAATTACGTGTTGGATGCAACATGTTGGATTAGCTGGATAAAGCAAGGAATAATACAGGGCAAAAACATCAAAGCAGCAAATGCACATAACAGATAAAATCAAAGCTGTTTTACCCATGGTGCTCCGGGTAACCAAGACCAGCAATCACACTCCAGCCATTCCACGTTTGAACAGGGACATGGGCCAGTTTCCTCATGTCTGTGGTCAGTTGAAGGACTACTACATTGTCTATTTCCAAACAACCATTAGAGACTTTTAGCTTTCTACATACTCCTCCCTCTTCAGTTATTAGATAATCCAAAACCATACGATGTTGAAGGATTGCAGTGCGCATCTGTTGAGATCGTGAGTTACAAGGTCTACAGCATTAGCAGTTTTGTTGGTAATAATTTCTAAGACTGCTTGTAGTCGAATTATACGGTTCAAATTATAAATCGGTTCTCTTGCCCCTGATATTGATTCATTGGGATTCCAAGTGGCAGGCCCATAATGCTCAATTATTCTTTTGGGAGGCCACTCATTTTCCCCCCACTTTTGAGTTTCACCTATTTTAAACCCAACAGATCGCTTGTTGCGGACAATCCTTTTGTTCCCTAACTTATCATATAGTCTTATTCCCAAATGAGGATCACCTGCCTCTGGGAGAAGGAAAAACAGAGGTCGGATAATCCCTATATAACAAATCCCTGACCAGTTTGCTTGTAGTTGTTTATAGGCAGTATGTCCACAAATCCAATAATGGCCTTTTTGGGCTTTGGCACCTTTAGCAAATGGTCCAGCTGCAGCCTTTGGGAATTGGAAATAAGTTGTGTTTTCATTTCCCAAAGGTCTGAAAAAGCTGTTTGGGCTATTGCTTGTCTGGCCAGTACAATACCAGGCACCAGTGTAGTTCTTCCACTGGCAAATTTGATGGTAAAAGTAGTTTCATTTTGGCATATAAGGTTTCATTTTTGTTTGACCAAAACCCTTTAAACCTTTTGTTTTGTCCGGTTCCATCAAGCCACATCCATATGTAAACACCTCTGTCTTTGTTAATCAATTTATGTGTGAGTGTCCATTGACACCTGCTTTCCCCCACATTGACTCCTCCCTTCTGGGTGCGATTTAAGCAATATTGACGCATAGTAGAAAATCGGATTGGCTATGTTCCACTATCATCCCGGGTGCTGTTATCAGTTTCACTATATTTGCTTACAATTTGTGCTGGAGTGAGGGGTGCAGAGACCCATGGCCATCTTGATAATCCTAGAGATCCTCCACAGACCCAACAGTGACTTAGATTAAAGGTTTGGCTTACAGCTTTTGCTAACAAAACAAATTCATTATCCTCAAGGGGGTCATACGGGTTGCGGGGAGGTGGGAGAATTGGCTTCCCTTCACTCTTATAGGTAAATTCCCAAAATACTATAACAAAAATTAACATACACATCCTAACCAAATTACACTAAAATCTGTGTCTGCTTCACTTCTGTGGGTGCGTCTGAGTCACCTGCTTCCTCCTGAAAGTGAAACAAAAAAATCAAATTTGCTTCTCGGGTTAGAAAGAGCGAACAATCCATCTAGTGTGAATCCTGTGAGTTTTCCCACAGGCATCGTTTGCTTTCCAGGTGTATTTATTAAGAGGTGTGTCCAACACCAGTGGCACTCTGCCCACTGTGGGGAGTTCAACCAAGACGGGTTGTCCTGGGAAATGGGATGGATTGCTGGGGTGGTCGGGACCATGTGGGGCTGGCATGATTGCTGGAGGTTTAGGACAGAATGCTGTGATCTTTGGGCATCCATTCACTCCCCAGCGACTGCTGACGCTGGTCACTGCATCCACACTCACTCAGCCCACCCTGGCTTTTGCGATTTGAGGGAGTGTTTTAGTAGACCATTTGTTCTTTCCACAATTCCATTCACTTGTGGATAATACGGAGTATGAAACACCCACGAAATTCCCTCCTGGGCTGCCCACTCTTGGACCATTTTGGCTGTGAAATGTGAGCTGTTATCTGATTGGATCGACTGTGGTTTGGGGAAAATTCCAAACCATTCTTTCAGAGCTTTTACTGTGTTTTCCCCTGTTGCTTTAGAACATGCTTTAGCCTGCACTAGCCCAGACACTCTCTACACCTACCAGTATATAGTACTTTCCTTCTGACTTTCGAAAGGGACCGATGTAATCGATCTGCCGGGCCTCCCATAGGTTTTTCTCTCTCTCAGGTGCAGGGGATCACCCCCAGCAGGTGTCTGTCCAGGCAGATGCGGCATTGCTCACAGGAAGACACACAAGTTTTACATTCTTCCCTGGCCACCCTCGGGCTTGTGCCTCACAATAGAGGGCCTTAACTCCTGAACGTTTCAGTTTGATGTGTAACCATCCTAACAGACTTTCCCAATTTTCTGCTATCTGGGTGCTTTGTAGGGCAGCTAGCCGGGCTAGTTCATCCACCTCGGCGTTCCATCGGTTCACTGGGGTATCATCCTGCTGATGAGATGTTACCCATGATACTGCAAGTTTCCCTTGTCTGGCAATGGTAAGGATATCCTGACATTTTTCCTTTTACCATACAGGTATTCTATTGACCTCCCACCCTTTTTGTTCCCAGAATGGAAGCCATATTCAGTGCAACCTTTGAACACAGCAGAAGAGTCAGTATAGATATAGACAGAAGAAGCAGACTGAGCCTTGCTTTGGAAAATGCTCCACACAGCAATTAGTTCTCCTACTTGTGTGCTACCTTCTCCTTCGGTAGTGATCTGTTCCTTGGTGTCTATCCGAAGTGCCACAGCTCGGTATTTCCAAATTTTTCCCTCTCGCTTTGATGATGCATCCATAAACCAGATATTTTGCAATTGTTCTGAAAATGAGGAGCTACTTGTATTACAGACCAAAGCCCGGGTGTTTCCCTACTCGGGTCTACCTCATCCTGTATATTTAACACTTTTGTGACTCCTTCAGTTACAGAAAAGATTTCACAACAGTGTTCTATTTGTGCATACCATTTTGCACAGAGGCTCTCTGGGCCCCCCTGTCAGGGGGTAGAGTTCCTGCCCAAACTGCTTTGATCACTTTAAACGGGCCTCTGAGGACTATAGGTTGTTGCCGGATGGTGTGTTCGGCTTATCTCAGAGCGAGACTAACTACAAATAGACCCTTTTCCCAAGTTGTGTACCTTTTTTTCAGCATCTTTAAAGCTACTGGAATAAAAAACAGTGGGCTAACCAGCCCCTCTGGGTCCTTTTGCCACAAATGGATGCAGAGTCCAGTCTTGGCGAACCCACATTCAATTTGAACCGGATCTGTTGGGTGAATTGGACCCAGGGCTTGATAGGCAGTCACTCCAAACACCAAGAACTGTAAAACCTCATCATGGAGCTGAGTCCGTTCCCACTGACCTCTCTTTCTCAGTAAGTCATACAAGGGCCTAGCGATAATTGAAAAGTCAGGAATGTGTTTCCTTCAAAACACAAGCAACCCTGGTGCATGCTGCAAATCTTTCTTTGACTCTGATGGAGAGAGGAGAGAGTATCCGGTGGGATAAAGTCATCCCTCCCTTCCACCTGATTCCTAAAAAATTCACCTCACTTGAAGGGATCTGTATTTTCTCAGGTGGAATTGTCAGCCTTATACTTTCTAGATGGGTGATGATGTCCTTCTGAGTTTCTCTAACTTCTCTACCTGGCTCCCTCCTATGAGTACATCATCTATATATTGATAAATCTTCACCTCATTTTCTGGGGATCGTTTCCAGCTCTTGCACTAGAACATGGTGAATTAGTGTGGGGGAGTGCTTGTATCCCTGAGGAAGTCGTGTAAAGGTGTACTGTGTCCTTCCCAGGTGAAGGCAAAGCGATCCTGGTCCTCAGGTTGTAAAGGGACCATAAAAAACACATATTTGACACCAATTGTTGCCATGACAGGGTGGGATTTTCCTGAAACTATCAATTCAGCAGTGTTTGGTCCAGCAGCTGATAGTGGCATTGAGTCTCCTGTTGTCAATCTCCATTTGCCGTTTGGTTTTTGGACCGGCCGTGCTGGAGAGTTGAAGGGGGGGTGAGTGGAAACTACAACCCCTTGCTTTTTCAAATCTTCCAGAACTGGTGTTCCTAGAGGCAATGGGTAGGGTTTAACGTTTGTCAGTTTGGAGGGAGGTAGGGGAGGTGCCTCTTGCAATAAACACACCTCTGTGCCCGATGTTCCGGCCAATTGCCTGGTCTGGGAGACACCAAAAGACCACTAGTTCCCCTGGGTGTCCCGCCACTGCCTACCCTTCAGAACTTCTATGCCTGAGAGATTCATCTGGGGAGATCCCGTGGCCACCACGGTATTAACAGGGTTTTCCTCTCCTGGTAACCAGTGTCACCGGAGTCAGAGGCACTGGCTGGGGTTTTCCCATTTGGGACAATTAGTTTCTAGCTGGAATGGAGATTCCACATTGTTCTGCTTCGGTAATTTGTGCCCCAGCATCAATCAGAAATGTTACCCCTGGGGGTAACAGCAACCTTAATATCATAATTAATTAATAACCCCAGTAATTAATTAATCCTCCACATTTGTTGGGTGTGGCTTGGATGGCTGGGGGGGTGGTTTGAACCCGCGGG
>NW_020799132.1:371307-373691 GCF_003259725.1 Athene cunicularia
GTAGCGGGGGGGCACCCGGCAAGAGCCGGGGGAGCGTCGGGGGACAGCGGGCAGGACGGGGGATACCGGAGGGGCATTGGACAGGACTTGGGGGTACCGGGGGGGCACCGGTCAGCACTTCGGGGTACCGTGCAGGATGGGGGGGTCCCAAGGGGGGCACCCGGCAAGACGCGCGGGAGCTTTCGGGGGGCACCGAGCAAGACGGGGCGGTACCGGGGGATCGCCGGGCAGGGCTTGGAGCTGTCGGGGGGCATCCAGCAGGATGCGCGGGAGCCGGGGACCAGCGGGTAGGACCCTGGGGAGCTGTAGGGGGGCACCAGACAGGATCTAGGGATATTTTTTTTTTGAGGGGGTGGTGTCACAGCACCCACCGGCCGCTCTCTGTGCCCCCAGTTCCCCCACTCCAGCAGGTAGGTGGGGGGTGTGGGGGCCCAATCCACCCCTGTCCCCTCTTCGGGGTGCACCAAGAGGGGAAAATCTGGGTCCCCGGTGAAAAGACGCTTTGTTCCTCGGAGCTGCCGAGCCCACCAGCACCCCCAAACCAAAAGCCATCCCGGGAAGAGGAGGATGGACACACCCCAGGGATCCCCATGTGTTGAGGTTGATAATTCACCCCCCTGCCTGGCATCAGGCAGATAAAAAATCGATTTTTTTTTTCTTTTTCCCGTGATAAAAACCTGCCACCTCCCTTGTTTACTGGTGCTTTAAGGCCACCCCAGCTGGTTTTGGAGTGACGGGTCTTTGACCCCTTTCCATGGGGTTTTCCCCTTCTTCCCCACCCTGATTTTCAACCCAGTTTGATTTTTTTCTGGCAACGCCACAGTTGCTCCGAAGGGAAACGTCCCTTGGCGTTCCCGTCGAAGGAGAGGCCTTTGGGGAAAGGAAATGGCCCCAAAAACAATGGCAGCAGCATTTCCTCCCCGACGGGATGCTGGGTGGGGGTCCCCGCTCCCAGAGCCACTGGGATTTTCTCCTTGAAGGTTTTTTTCCATGATAAAAAATAATTAAGGGGTGTTGGGATGAGGCACGGGGGTCACTTTGTCCTTACAGCCCACCAGGATCCTCCTCCACCACATTCCGCATCCCAACGGCATGAATTGCCACAGGGTCGTGATGGAGCCCCCTAAAAAAATTTACATCCGAGCCCTGGGATGTGACACTTTAGAGACCAAGGGCACCAAAATGCAGCAAAAAAAGATGGTTTTGAGCCCAATATTCGTGTTTTGCCTTTAAATTTGCTTTCAACCATCCCGTCCTCACCCTGTGGGGTCCATACGGGATCGTGATGGGGAAAAGCAAAATGAGGGCTGATGTTTGGCATTTCCACCCCCATTTCCATCCATTTCCACCCCCCCATTTCCATCCCATTTCCATCCCATTTTCACCCCCATTTCTACCGCATTTCCATCTCCATTTCCATCCCCATTGCTGCCCCATTTCTGCCCCATTTCCACCTCAAATCCTACCCCCATCCCATCGCCGCCGCCTTCTCCCACATCAGGGGTTAAAGCGTGTTTCTATCTATAGCAAAGTCACGTATTTTTACTATTATTTTATTTAATTTTTTTTTTTCCCAAATTTGGTCTCTCCGGAGGATACGGCGCTTTCTGCCCCCCCACCCCAGGGTCGTGAGAAAAGCCGCTGTGGATTTTCCCAACGGACGCTGCTCCACAGCCCGGCATCTCCTATCTGCCCGTTTATAAATAGTCAAAGTTAAAAGAAGGAAAAAAAAATTCCCCCCCCCAATATGTATATATAAAAAAAAAAAAAAGTGTGGCTGTGTCGCATGTCGCATCGCTGAGATGCTCCTTGACCTTTTTCCAAGTTTTTTTTCTGAAGGATCGTTTTTCCGGCTGGATTCCCGCTGTGTATTTTAAATCCCAAGCTTGGTCTCTTGGGATTTAATTTGGGTCTGGGTTTCACATGACTCCGGTGCCTTAATCCTATCGAGCAGGGTCATCAAACCCCAGCCGCCTCCAGCCTTTAATTCCCCATACGGTTAATAGCTTATAGGGTCAGGCGGGGGGAGGATATGCTGGGTTTTGGGGGGCTCAGCCTGTGCCTTGGGCTGGGAAGCCTCTTTTTCGGGGTGAAATGATGTGATTTTTAGAGGATGGAGTGTTTAGCATAGGCACAGCGATTAAGGTTACTGTAGGTGCGCAAGGATTTAAAGGTATTTTTTTCCATAGGGGAAAAAATGGAAAGTTATTTGGAAAGGTGGATTGAAAGTTGTTTGGTTTTTTTTCCAAAGGGAAAAAATCGAAAGTTATTTGGAAAGGTCAATTTAAAGGTTTTTTTTTTTCCATGGGGAAAAAATTGGAAAGGTATTTTTAAAAGTAAACGTAAAGGTATTTTTTCCATAGGGAAAAAATCCTGGCAGATGG
>NW_020799132.1:373741-376133 GCF_003259725.1 Athene cunicularia
ATGTGTATGAGCGCCGGAAGCGGCTTAATTTTTTCGATCTGGTTAAAGCATTAGAGGATTTGAAGCGGCGAGGTGGCTAAAGCTGGAGCCGATGCCAGAGTTCAGTCCCATGCCCGCAGCTCAAGCAGTGACACTCCCAGCCCTTTTTAGGGTCAAATTTGTCCCAGATGAGGAATTTTGGGTGAATTCTGCAAGAAAATAGACGATTTTAGGGAGTGAGCATCCTCCAGTTCCGGATCCGTCCACCCACCTCTCCCCGATGTGCTGGAGGGGGGATGATGGAGCCGTGATCTCCTGTCACCATGGCTTTAAGGATGACAGAGCAAAGCTGCAGCATCAAAGCACTATTAACATAGTCACCATTAGGTTTCAGAGTTAACACCCCCCAGGGAGAGCATGGGGAGCCTGGCCTGCAGCGGGTGTGGGCTGGTTTGCCACAGTTGAAGCACAGGGGGCTGTTTTCATGCCTCAGGGTATGACGGGAAGCCCCCGGCCGGTGCTGGAGCATCTTTTCACCTCCTGAGACTGGATTTCCCACAGCACCCTTTGGCCCATCACCTTTTTTGTGCCCCAACAGTGATACTGAGGGAGGAGCCGAGCTGAAAAACCTGGATTTTCCCAGCTTTTGGGATGCATAGAGGTTTAAAAGCTGTAGCATCATTTAATGGTCGTTTGCATCATTAACGAACATTATTATGATATTATTAGTAGTACTATTGCTTTTATTATTATAACCATTATCATTATTCTTATAAAAATATAATTATATTCATAATCATTATATAACGTATATTATATATTCTCTCTTATTATAGAAATGACAATATAATTATTATATGTCATATATTTTCTTATAGATTGTCTAAATTTAATACAATTATATTTATAATGGTGGAGGAGCCGTGCTGAAAAAACAGCTGTTGGGGATGCATGGAGGTTTAGGAGCTGTGGTGTCATTTAATAATGCCATCTGCATAATTAATGAACTATATTATTATTATCATTATTAACATGAGCATAATTATTCTATCATTATTATCATAATCATCATTACTATCATCACTATTATCGTTATCATCACTATTATCATTATTATGATCACTATTATCACTATCAAATCCCCATATTACTATTTTATGAAAATATATTTATGTTTATAATAACTATATAATATATTATCTAATATCTATTTTATTACAGAAATTACAATATAATTATTGGATACCTTATATTTTCTTACATACTATCTAAATTTAATACAGTTGCCTTCATAATGACATATAATTCCAACATAATTACCATTATTTTTCCACACTCTGTATTTTATTCCATACAATAGCTCAAAATAATTAATAATAGTACTAATATCAATTATTTTGCCCACGATATGATTCACAGGCAGGCTCCCCGCTGCCATCTCTGTCACCCAGCAACATTTTTTTTCCCCCTTCGCCAGGACTTAAGGGTTTATGTTCTTAGCCCGGGTGAGCTATTTTTAAGCATCCTTACCAGACCGGGGCTGATTTCTCCCAGTTTTTCACCAGAGAATGGAAATTTTTTTTTTTTCTTAATTCCTGGGAAGATTTATCGGCCGGAGCAGAGTTTCCTGCCCGGAGCTGGAAGGCTCCGTCCGGAAACCGCGCCGATGCCTTGCCGGGAGGGGGGATGAACGGATGCGGGCACGAGGCTAAAAATACCCCCCAGAGCCTTTAGTTCCTCTTCCCACCCTGGAAAAAAATCAAATTAAAACCTCTGAGTTCATAGGGAAGAGGGTGAGGCCGTTGGAGCTCCCTAAATCCTTCAGAATTGTTTGTTGTTTTTTTTTTTTCCCCAAAATCCCAGGTAGCAGCAAGGATTGGGGATGATGGGGTAGCATCATCCTTTTCCCCCTGCATCCCGATCTGGAGCATTCCTGGGGCGCTGGCAGGATTGGGGCCAAGCGGGGACACAGATCGATGGGCGGGATGCGGGGATGGAGCCACCGGGATGCAGGTCCTCGGTGGTGTTCCCCCGGGGGAAAAACAAACAAACAAACAAACAACAACAAACCACAACAACAACAACAAAAAAACAAACAAAAAACAAACACAACAAAACCAAACCAAACCCCGGCACAAAACCTGACCTCGCCTGAGCTGATTAATTTTCTGGCTGAGCCTTATGGGCAAAGGTGGGGAATAATCTTCCCCCGGGAGCCAAACATCCCTCTCCAGTCCGGTACCGCTTGTATCCCGCTGCTTTCTCCCAGTTCGATTTTGCGGGGACGTGGGGATGGGATGGGGGTGTCAAGAAAGGGCACCCATGAATGATCCCAGCTGAGTGCTGGCAGTAAAAAAGGGGAAGCTGGGGAGGGCTCGTGAGGTGTCTGTGGGTGCTCCCCCCCCCCCCCCCC
>NW_020799132.1:376183-379413 GCF_003259725.1 Athene cunicularia
CCCCCCCCCCCAGTAAATCCCAGGGAGAGGAGGATCTGGTGCAGCAGCGTGGGGGAGGGCTGGGGGTACCCCTATCCTGAGCTAAAACGGGGTGTCCAGGCCCTGGAGCCCCTCAGGAAGAGGCAGTGGTGGCTGGGGCGGGGGGGATATTCAGCCGGAGGTTCTCCCAGCCCGGCAGGGGGAAATAGGGATGGGAGGGAACGGCATTGTCCGGCATCCTCCGGAGCAGCCATGAAACCCTTCCCGTGGCGGGGAGGGAGGAAGAACGCCTCCCCGGCCCAGCCGCCCGGCGATAACCTGGGATTGTTGGGTTTCCCCTTGGGAAGAAGGAGGTTTTTCCAACAATCGGTGGGTTTTTACAGAAAAGCAGCACCTGGGGTTGAGTCACGTCCCGTTTTCTTCCCTCTCTGGCCGCGGGCAGGCGTCTCCTCGGCGGTGCTGGAGGTGCACGTGGGGACGGGGTCGGTCTTCTCGGTGGAAGGGCAGCAAGCGGTGCTGCCCGCCTGGTACACCAGCCACTCCCAGAAGAAGCCCTATGTCACCTGGCTGCTGGATAAGGAAGATGCTGACCCCTTCCAGGTGAGCCGTGGGGAGGGGCTGTGGTGGGGGAGGGAGGGCGACGAGCCAGGAGGTGGCCGTGGCGGGGGCTGCTCGTGGTGCCCACCGTGGGGTGGTGGCTGTGATGGGGAGGTGGCCACCATGGGGGGAACCGCCTTGTACCTGCAATAGGGAGGTGGCCATGGTGGTGCGAGGCTCATGGTGCCCACCATGGGGAGATGCCCACAATGGGAAGGTGCTCACGGTGCCCATGATGGGGAGGTGCTCACGATGGGGGGGCTGCTCATTGGTGCCCATGATGAGGCAGTGCTCATGATGGGGTGAAGCTCATGGTGCCCACAATGGGGAAGTGCCCACGATGGGGGAAAGCTCAGGTAGCCCACCATGTGGAGACACCCACCGTGGGGAGATGCCCACAATGGGGAGGTGCCCACGGTACTTATGATGGGTCGATGCCCATGATGGAGACATACCCATGGTGCCTGCAATGAGGAGCTGCTTGTGGTGCCCACCATGGGGCGGTGCCCACCATGGAATCAAGCTCATGGTGCCCATGATGCGGACGTGCCTTTGTTGGGGGGATGCTCATGATGAGGTCATGCCCGTGGTGGTGCCTGCAAGGGGGATGTGCTTGTGGTGCCCATGATGGGGAGATGCCCAAGATGGGGAGATGGCCACGGTAGGGAGGTGCTTATGTTGTCTACGATGGGGAGATGCCTGCAATGGGGGATGAGCATGGTGCCCATGATCAGGAGATGCCCATGATGGGGAGATGCCCTCAGTAGGAGGATGCTCATGGAACCCACAATGGGGAGATGCCGCTGGTTCCCGCACTGTGGATGCTAAGGGGGCAGATGAGGCTGGAGGGAGCTTCCGTGGTGACGGCCACTCCACAAAATTTAGGACACCGTCCAGAGGTGACCAAGCGGACGTTTTCCCCCATGCAGATCCTGACCTACATGGACGGGGTGATGAAGGTGGAGGAGACAGAGCTGAAGCCCCGCGTGAGCTTCCTGTACCCTATCCTCACCCACAACATCTCGCTGTTCATCAACGCCACCCGGGAGCGTGACTCGGGCCAGTACATGTGCACCGTCAATGTGGTGGACGACGCCACCAGCACGGGCAAGAACATCGGCGTCATCAACCTCACCGTCCTGGGTAAGGCTCTGCCGGTCACCCCAGCTCCTCCGACACCCCACCCCATGGTGTCCCCTCGGGACTAACATCAGTGCCTGCAGTGCCGCCGGCCCCCCCCACCTGCCGCCTGCACGGTGACCCTGCCGTGGGAGCCAACGTCACCTTGAGCTGTGCCTCCGAGAAGGGGAAGCCCTCACCCGCCTACCAGTGGCAGCGCACAGCCCCCACCCTGCAAGTCTTCTTCCCCCCCGCCCAGGGTAAGGTGGCACCAGGGTGGGGAACTGGGGAGCAGGGAGGGGGCTGGAAAATCCTGGGAGGCTCCATCTGTGGGGCGCTTTCGGCATCGTCCCCTTAACTCTGCCCATTCCTGTCCTTGCTGCCTGAGCAGGCAGGGGACTGTCCCCTTAACTCCACCCACACAAGAAGGTGGGGGGAATTGGGGGCGGGTGGCTGCAGGGCAGCACCCAAATTTCTCACCCGCAGACCGGGCCAGGGGCACCCTCAAGCTGACCAACCTCTCCCTTGACTTGTCGGGCGTCTATGTCTGCGTGGCCGAAAACCGAGTGGGTTCAGCTGAGTGCAGCATCATCCTGGAGGTGCACTCAAGTGAGTACGTGTCCGCAGGGCTGGGGCGGGGTTGGGGGACACACACATGGTCCCCGTGGTGTCCCCTGGTCCCCATGGTGTCCCCTGGGGGGATAAGGGGGGAGTTGACCTTCTCCCTGCTGCCTCTCTGTCTCTCTCCGGCAGCTAGCACCAAAGCTGTCATCGCCGGTGCCGTGTTGGGTTCCCTGGGTGCCCTTGCCACCGTTGTCTTCTTTGCCCGCCGTGTGGTCAGCTACCGGAGGAAAAAACGTGACAGCCAGGAAGAAGCAGCCAATGAGATCAAGTGAGGCGCCTCTCCCATAGAGGAGATTTAAATTGTCATCAGTAGGCTTCAGGGTTAACGGGGGGGAGGAGGAGGTTTCCATCTCTGGCCAGTCATCACTAGGTTTCAGAGTTAACAGAGGGGGTGAAGAGGTTTCCATCTCTGGCCAGTCATCACTAAGCTTCAGAGTTAACAGATGGGGTGGGGAGGAGGTTTCCATCTCTGGCCAGCTGTCACTAGGTTTCAGAGTTAACAGAGAAAGGAGGAGGTTTCCATCTCTGGCCAGTCATCACTAGGTTTCAGAGTCAACAAGTGCATTTTCTGTCTCTGTTTTCACCCCGTCCCCTCTTGCCCCCCTGCTTTGGGGTCAAGGAGCTCTGCAGAACCTTGGGGTCCCCGTCGCTGTTTTTTGGGGGTGGGTGGGGGGCGGATGCCGGGGATGGGTCTCGCGGGGCTTGCTGGTGCCAATCTCTCCGACGTTGTCCCCCCCTGGCAGGGAAGACGCTGTGGCCCCCAAAACTCCCTCGTGGGCCCGGAGCCCGGCTGCGGACACCATCTCCAAAACCAGCACCTTGTCCTCCATCGCCGGCCCCCGGGAGAGACCCTACGGAGCCAAACCCCCCTCCGACACCGCCTCCATCCTCACCGCCACCGGCAGCTACCG
>NW_020799132.1:403996-410344 GCF_003259725.1 Athene cunicularia
CGCCATCCCCTCCCAGAGCAGGACGCAACAGCACTTCGTAAGATTTCTTGAAATTTATAAAAATAGAACTGGAAAACTACGTATTTTTCAACTTAACCCCAAAAGGCAAAGCAGCAAGCTGCCCTTCTGCTGAGGTGACCCATCACTTGGTGTCCACGCAGACCCTCTTGGGAGGCTGCTCCATGGCACCGCTGCTCCCCAGAGCATCGCTGCGGTGGCTCCTCTTGCTCTCAGGGGGCTGCTGGTCTCTGTCCCCCACCACTTCCAGGCCCGGGGGGTTTTCGATGCGGCCCCTCCGCACAAAGTGCCGGATGCGGGCCTCCAGCCCCTCGCACTTGGGGCGGGCTAGTAAAGGTTTGTAGGTGCGGGCTTTGACACCTTCCACGAAGCCGCTGACCTGGCTGCAGAGTGGAGGCTTCATATCTCCCCAGAGGACAGTCGTGTTGTTCCCTGGGCCTGCAATATAATTGAAAAAATACCAGTGGTTTGAACAATCTAATTACCCTTTTTTTAATTATTTTTTAAAGCCAGTTACCCCCATCCCTCTGTGATTCCAACGTATTGCCATAAAACCATCCCTTACTTTTTCCAGTAGCCATGGGCGCAGCATCTAACCCTTGTAACATGTTATGTAGCACTTGAGTTTTGACTGCATGGTTGGCCCAGAGCTGCTGTAGGTGGGTAACGTTGAACTCCTGCACTTCTCGGTCATAGAGCCACTGAAGGTTTTCGAACTCGCAGTCATATAGGACAAGGGGAAACTCAACTGCCATGCTAGGGAGAAGGAGAGAAGGCGTTACCCTGTCTGGAGGGATGCTGTGACAAAAAAGGCTTAAGCAACAGCGCACGGGCCTGTCCTTTCTGCAAAACCAGCCCTGTCTTTTATAAAACTCCTTTTTCCAATTAAAAAATTAATTTTAACCTAATACCAAGGGTTAAAGCTGTTGCAAGTTTGTCTGAGAGGAAAAAAAAAATGAGATCCTTATGGGTACCTCCCTGAGAGGCCACTGGCAGCTTGCTTCCATATTGTGAGAGACTGCTTCACAGGCTGGCAGAGAAGTGGCTTGCCAGCGGCACTTTGCATGCAGCCGTCGCTTTGAGAAGCAGCCCAGGAGGTTTCCCCCAAGCTCTCAGTACCTGTACTGCGGTTTTCGGGGGTTCTTTTCCACATCCAGCAGCTCGTCAATGATCTCTGGGTTCTCCATCCTCTGGCCGATGAGGAAGAGGATCGCCATCATGCAGCGGACTTGGTGGTAGAGGAACGCCTGGCCTGTCACTTCAAACTGGCACAGACGGAAGGGATCCTGCAGCCCGGTTTCTCCTCCTCTCTCTACCCATGTCACCCCGGCGCTGAGGATCGTCCTCTGAAAGTTGACCACCCCATTGGCGACGTCCATTTTACACAGATTTCGGAAATCGTGGGTCCCCACATACCTCTGGGCTGCGGCATGCATCAGGGCCACGTCCAGGTTGGCGCAGGGGAAGAAATAGCGATAAATCCTCTTGAGACAGCTGAACCGGGCACTGAAATCGGGCTCCACGGGGGCCCAGGCCAGCACCCGGATGTCGGGTGGGAGCACCCTATTCAGAATATGGGTGTAGCGGAGCTCCTCCTCCCCCTCGCTTTTGCCTCCTGAGTCACCCTCGTGGCCATTGAACTTCTTCCCCTCCAACCGGTTCGAGCGGAGATCTAGGGAAATCACCTGCAAAACGAGGAAAGCCAGGATTAGATCACAGATGGGCGTATTCGGCGTGTCAAGCCAAGTCTTCCTACACTGCTGTGAAATAAATTCAGGATCTCCTACAGATGAAGGTGTCTTAAATCAGGCAATCTTACCACTCCTTCCTGCGGGTAAAGCTGCAAGTGCCTCTGCTAAGGTTGCTAGCAGATGCTATGGATTCCTTTAATAAAACAGAGAAAGTTGCAGACTGCCTACGTAGTCCGGTCTCAAAACAGCTTCAACTTTAATCACTGTTTTTAGGATATAATGTGCTTTTTTTTTTTTTTTTTTTTCCCTGGAGGTGATGACTTGAATACAGTAACAGCCTGGCTGCCTGGGAAACCTGGTGTGGGAACAAGTTAATTAACACCGCAGGTGCCCATGGACTTTAAACGGTGCAAGAAAAGGCAGCTCGCATCCCTTATTTTCTGCGGCTCATCTTGTGAAGTAGAACAGATCGCCCATCTAAGCCAAAACCACCCCGGCAAGGCAAAAGCAAAGCCAGCTCCGCTTCCTGAGCAGGGAGGGAAGGAGAAACTGGCCTGACAGCTAAGCCGGCGCAGTGCAGGAAGGGCTCAGCCGGCCCGATGGCTCCGTGCCCACTGAGCGGGCCGGCTTGCTCCCCTCCCTCCAGCTCCCACTCCCACGCTCCCTTCCGCTCACTGCACCTCCCCTCAGACCCTTCTGCGCAGGAATTCAGCTGCCTGCCTCCACAGGAAGCTATCCATTTCTTGGATTTTTTTTTTTTTTGGGGGGGTAGCCAGTTAAATCAGCTGAGAGGGGCTCTGCCAAGGAAGGGGCATCTCCCCTTTTTTGGCAGCACTGAGCTTTAGGGGAAGCTGCAGTAATAAGGGCTAACAAGCACTTTGAGGGTCTAAAATCATCATTCTGTGTGCAAGATGCCATCACCAGGCTCATTTTCAGATTTCAAAGCCGACGGCTTTTAAAAACTTAATCCAGCCTGTGCTGTTGTGGCTCATCACTGCGGAACAGTAATGCCACCACCTCTCCATCCCACCAGAAATCTGAGAAAGCCTCTGGGGGGGGATCCTGACCTGTCCAAAAGCACTGACTCCTTTGTCCGTCCGCCCACAGCGGTGGTAGTTGGAGGTCTGTCTGTCGTTCACCAGCCGTGTCTTCTTCAAGGCTTCGAAGAGCTTCTCCTCGATGGTGTTGCTGGTGTTCTCCTGGCTGGCAAACCCCTGGTAGCCCCAGCCCAGGTAGGCGATCTTCAGTGCCACGTGTCTGCGCCCGTAGGCACCAAAATCAAAGGGCCGTTGGTGGCGTTTCTTGGCTTTCCCAGGGCCTGAAGGAGCCTCTTTTCTACCAGCGCCCTCCTTGTCCTCTTGGAGCTTCTCCTGCAGCCTCTTCACCTCCTCTTCCAGCTCCTGCACCCTCCTCAGGAGCCGCTCCTGATCAGTAGCCACACTCTCCTCTGCCATAGCCACCGTCTTGGAGCCTTAATTAGTTGCCAGTAGCTCCTCAGGGTCTGCAAAGGAAGAAGGAAATCAGAAGGTTTGCATTTTAATGTGGTTTTTATTACACCTAGAGGCTTACTCTGTAAAATAATTGTTACCCATGGAATAATTCTTTATTTTTTAACCCCTTGGCGTTCCTAGCAGAGCACGGGAAGGACCAAAGGGCCTTTGCTCGGACAGCTTCATCTTACTCAAGTCTCCTTTTTTGGCACTTTTGAATCACTCCTCTTCCCCCAGCTGCCGCTGCCGCCGCACGATCAGCTCTGCTCTCAGCCAGGCGTGGCGGCAGCACGTTCCCGACTAGCCTTTTGCTATCCACACCGAGCCCTTTCCATTTTCACGCCGTGCTCATCCAGCATCAACACTTCAGACAGCCCGCTGACGGCTGCCACTCATCTCACCGTGCCATCTGCTCCGACATTTCGTAACGGCATGGTTAAAACTCGCGTTTTTCCAACCTGTTTTCATGGAGTACGGATATCCCAAACCCATGGCACGAGTGGAAACCGCCTCTGGATCCCTTTTCACCGCAGATCTTGAGGTTTACTACAACCAGACTCAAACAGCCTTTGGGCTGTGGTCGCCAACATCTAAACAAACAGCTGGACACACCGCCCTGAGCCTTCTCCTCCTCTGTAGAAGTAAAAAAACCCTCTTGGATGTCCCTAGATTAAATTGTGTCTGGATATTGTGTTTTTAAAAATAGGTACAAGGGGAAAATCATTACTATCTCTTGCCGGGCACTTACAAAGCAAACTGAATCTGCCCTGTGTTTGTCCATTATCTTGCTGTTACGTGACTGATCATATAATTAGTTTTAGCGTAGTTCTTAAACAGGAATTAGGGGGGGTTATAATTTAATTATTATATATGTAATATAACTTAATTATAACTTTAGAGGCTTTCAGGGCTTTATAGCAGCACTACATTTCCATTTTGCTGCAGGGAAGGAGCCTTCTGCTGGTGGTGGGAGGTCTAGCAGTGCAGCCAGTGCTCCCAGACCCCCCATCCCATTCACTGCAGCCTACATTGACACCCCTGAACCCCAGAAATTGTCAGAGCCCCCTTTATGTCTTTAGCCAGCTCAAACGTGCTGCAAGAAATTAACTCTGGGTTGTTTTTTGGTTTTTTTTTTTGGCAGAATCCACCCAGTGTGGCAGAAATCATGGAGGAGGTGATGGGGCCGGAGAGGTTTGGATGGGCCTCTCCAGAGGATGAGGAGCAGCTGGTGGCCGCACTGGCCCTTAGCCGGCTGTACGCCCAGAAGCCGGCCTGTCCCCGCGATGATCCCTACGCCGAGGCCTCCCATGTTTTGGGGGTGCAGCCAGCCCTTCCTGTGCTCTCCGACAATCAGAGGGGACCCAGGAGGCTGGTCATGAAAAGGAAGGTGCTGAGACGCAGACCTGATGGAGGAGTGGAGGTCTCTGACGAGTCGGTGAGCAGCGAGCCAGAGAGCGATGCCGACGTTTGCAGCCTGAGGCGGAAAATGTTTCCGCTCCAGACCAGTCTAGAAGACAGCATCTCCGAGGGGGAAATCGAGACGAGCAGCAGCTCCCTCGATGAATCCCCTCACCACTGGCCCTGTGGGGGCAGTCCCCCCTTTCTCCTCAGGGATTTCAGGAGCCGGAGCTCTTCCGCTTCTCACTACGTCGCCACGGCGGGACAACCCAAGTCCTTCATTCCTCCACGTTTTGAGCCGCTGGGTCATAACCAGAGAAAAACCGACCGAGTGGCCAAATATTTTGAATATAAACGAGAATGGGAGAAATTCCGAATCCCAGGGGAGGATCAACGGCAAGAACTGCGCTGGGGCATCCGGGAACAGATGCTCTGCAAGCCCGAGCTGCCCAGCAAGCCACAACACCTCCACGTCCCCAACACTTACACCGTGCCGACCGAAAAAAAGAGAGCTGCCCTGCGCTGGGAGGTGCGCTGGGACCTGGCCAACGGCTTCCCCCCTCGAAAAAACACCTCCTCCTAGTTCCTGAAGGAAAACAAATGTTTTAACCACACATGTGCGTGCTTTCCTTCCTCTAATTTGGAAAAATCCCCTTTTTGCATGTCAAGTGGGTTAAATTCTCATATTAAAAATTGACCCCAGCACCTCGGATTGTTAAAGGAAACATCCCCACTTGCCTCCCGCGTCATGTGGAGCTGCTCTCAGGGTTAAAACCAGGAGTGAGGGGAGCAGGCACCCAAAAACCACCCAGGCTGTGAGACTTTTCAAACAACAGGAGAAATAAGAATGTAATGAGCCTTGTGATTTTTTTTTATTTTTTTTTTTTTGGCCATGTAATTACCCCCGGATTGTTGTGTGAGCTTTTAACACTTTTTTATTTCTGGCATCTCGACAATATTTCTTTAATAAAGCGTGTGGGAAGGTTTGTTATAGCTCTGCGTGTTAATTAGAAACGTTGTCTCACTCCCTCTGTCAAGGCCTGTTGTTCCAAACCTATCCAAACTCTCAGCTCCCCTTATTTCACTTCATTTTTAAAATAAATGACCTTTAGGATGAAGTGAAGATAATATTATTGTTATTTTTTTCCCAGGTATGGGGATGGAGTGAGGGGATTTGGCAGTTCTTATGCATGGAAAGGCCTCCAAGCCACAGTGAGAGGTTGGGGGGCTCTGGCCCCTCAGCCCTGTGGACAGGGTCCCCAAAACCTGATTGGGGTGGATGGGAAAGGGGCAGGAGGACAAGTGGGTGAACCCTGAGTCAGGCTCCCCCCAAACCCGCTCTGGAGGGGAGTGCAGGGGTGACAATGTGAGGGAAAATGGGGGCTGGGACACACACAGAGGCTTCCCGCCAGCTTGGGGACCCTACTGGCACCCCACCCTGGGGGGTTCTGGCACACCTTGCGGGGTGTGGGGGGATCCCAGGCTCTCCAGCACCCTGTGGACCCCCCATCCACCTATAAGGGGAGGTCTGTCCCCTGGGGACCCCCCGAAACCTACAGGGTGCAGCCAGCGCCACCTCCCTACGGGCTCCTCCAGCTCCCCACAGACATCCTCCCCAAAAAAATCCCTACGGGGACCAGTGCTGGCACCCTACAGGGTCCCCGTTCGCGGCGGGAGCCCCTCCCCGCCCTATGGGGTCCCTTGTCCCCCGCACCCCCGGGACCCCCCAAACCCCACGGGGGCAGCGCCGG
>NW_020799132.1:410394-417208 GCF_003259725.1 Athene cunicularia
GGCTGGAAACTGCCCCAGGGGAGGGTCAGGCTGGGCAGGAGGAGAAAATGTTTCCCAGAGTGGTCAGAGAGTGGAACAGGCTGCCCAGGGAGGGGGGGAGTCCCCATCCCTGGGGGGGTTTAAGGGCCGTTGGGATGAGCTGTGGGGGATGTGGGGTAGGGGAGAAATTTGTAGAGTGGGGCTGAGGGTTGGACTCGATGATCCCGAGGGGCTTTTCCAACCTGAGTGATTCTGTGATCCCTGAGAGAAGGGATGGCCAGTGACCCCAGTATTTGCAGGAAGTGGGGACTTTTGTGAGAAACTTCTCATAGAAAAAGTAGGTTTTTTTCAAATGAGTCTCTGCCTTTTCCAGTGGACTTGGCAGAAGTCTCGCTGCTCAACAAGCTGATCCGCACATCCCTCGTGGAGTCCAGCCACTGCGTAGAGGTCCTGCAGCAGGACCCCAGCTCCCCGCTCTTCTCTGTCAAAAGCTTCGAAGAGCTGCCCCTGTGAGTCACCACTGGCCCCCAGCCCGGCAAAGAGCGAGAGCCGCTGCTGTTTGTCCAACAGGCCCTTTCTGCTGTTGCTTTTTTTATAGGAAGAAGGAGCTTTTGCAGGGGGTTTACATCATGGGCTTCAACAGACCATCCAAAATCCAGGAGATGGCTCTGCCGATCATGCTGGCATATCCGTGAGTAGAATGCCAGGCGGGTGAGCCCCCCCTTGAGGCATCCCCAGCATGGGGACGCCCCCCCCCCTCCCTTTTCATGCCACTAAGCAGCCTTTGCCTTGCAGGCCCCAAAATCTGATTGCCCAGAGCCAGTCAGGGACAGGGAAAACAGCAGCTTTTGTCTTGGCGATGCTGAGCAGAGTTAATGCCACTGAGAAATACCCGCAGGTAACGCAGGAAAGGGAAAGCTGATGCAGGAGGGGTTTGCCCACGTCCTCAAGACGCGAGCTCTGTTTTTTGCCCCCATCTCTGGGTGATTTTATATACTGGAGGGGGGTAGTAAACCCCCAGGTACCATCGCAGCAGCAGGTAGGACAGAAAGCGTGGTGCCCACTCAAGGGAGGTACTTTTAGTTGCTAGCAGTGGATTAAGCCAGGCTCTAGATATCCTGGAATTTAAATTTTGAAAAGCAACTGCAGAGACTGCTGGTTTTCTGGTGGTTTAAATGCCCCCATGAGCTCCCGTTGCCTCTCCATACGCAGAATTAGCTTTGTGCCCTGCTTACTGCAGTTTGAAGTCCCTTCTCAAGCCTACAGGGCGATCTAAGCCGCCGCTTTAAAGCTGGATGCAGAAACGAGCCACACCATGCTTTGGGAGACACATATCCTCCTCAGAAATAGCTACAGCGATTTCTTACTGCTTCCACCCCTTGAGCTGTGCTGCGTTCCCAGCTCTCTAACCTCTGCATGTGACCAACTACCTGAACCCCCCGCGCTTCAGAGGGAGTTTAGCTTGTGGATTTTCCTCTGCTCTTCTTTCTGTTCCTTCAAAGTACACTTATTGCCTGCCCGGTGTATCCCATCCCGGGAGCACCCTCAGCTTTTAATCAAGGCGTTTCTCCTCTGACAGCTCTTTTATCTCTTCCCCCAGTGCCTCTGCTTGGCTCCCACCTACGAGCTGGCCCTGCAAATTGGGTGCGTGATTGAGAGCATCGGGAGGTTTTGTGCTGATGTGAAGGTTACATACGCTGTCCGGGGAAATAGAGGTGAGTCCAGCCCTGCTGAGCAGAGCTACTGGCGCCGTCACGGGAGTATTGAGTGGTTACAGGGATTCCCTCTTAGAGCCTTGAGCCGCACAGACCCCTGTGAAGGCCAGTAAAATAGTGTCTGTATTCCCCTCACTGCCTAAGGAGTCTTTTTCACAATTGCTGGCTGCTTCCAGACTCACTCCTTCCCACGTGGGGCTGCTTTCCACCCCACTCCCCGAGGCTGTAGGGAAGCATCAACCCTGTTTGTAATTTTAATCTCAAGCTCCACTTTATGGAATCTGAGATAACCAAGGGGAAAAATGCGCCCAAGCAACAGAAACCCATCGTGTTTGGAGGCGCTGGGATGCAGTTTCCCCTCTCACAGTTCTGCAGGGCACCAGGCTGCAGGAGCAGATCGTCATCGGGACTCCGGGGACGATGCTGGACTGGTGCTTCAAACGCAGACTCATAGACATGAAGAAGGTCAAGTTGTTTGTGCTGGATGAAGCCGACATCATGATGGACACTCAGGGCCTCTGCTGTCAAAGCATGCGTGTTCAGAGGTAAGGATTCCTGAGGGCTGCCATCTGGCTTCCCCATTTTTTCTCCCTTTTTGCTCAGTTTTGAGGGAATCGGTCGCTGAACGAGCAATCTGTGTCCCTGTGATGTCAGAGGGGCTTGCTGCAGTGAGAATTGGCTTTTGTACCGCAGCAGGCTCTGACCTGCTTAGGCCAGGGGTCCAGCCTGCTGTAATACCGCATCGTGAGACACACAGGAAGATTTTTACCTCGCTTACCTTTCCTTTGAACCGCTAGGTGACTCAAAATCGACTTTTTAATTTTTTTTTTTCCAGTGAGCACATCTGGGCATCAGGCTGCTCTCCTGGGCTGACAAGTCCTTTTTCTCCCCTCCAGGGCTTTACCCAGCGGCTGCCAGATGCTGCTGTTCTCAGCTACATTCAAGGAAAACGTGCGGGCATTTGCCATGCAGATAATCTCCAACCCCATCGTGATAAAGCTGCGCAAGGACGAGCTCACCCTGAGCAACATCCGGCAGTACTACTTCATGTGCAGGAACAGGGAAGAGAAGTACAGAGCCCTCTGCAATATCTATGGCAGCATCACCATCGGCCAGGCTATGATCTTCTGCCAGGTGAAGTGCTTCTGCCTGCCCACGGAGATCGTTTTTGCCTTATACATGTGTTTTTCTGGGTAAAAAAGTGGCTGGATGGCCAGGCCCAAAGAGTTGTGACTGGCTGCTAACTGGATTTAACCCTATTCACCACAAGTGGTGTCCCCGGGGCTGGGTTTTGGGGCCACTGTTTAACATCTTTATTGATGATCTAGACGAGGGGATCGAGTGCACCCTCAGTCAGTTTGCAGACAACACCCAGTTGGGTGGGAGTGTTGATCTGCTCGAGGGCAGGGAGGCTCTGCAGAGAGACCTGGGCAGGCTGGAGCGATGGGCTGAGCCCAACTGGGGGAGTTTCACTGAGGGCAAATGCCAGGGGCTGCCCTTGGGCCACAACAGCCCCCAGCAGCGCTACAGGCTTGGGGAGGAGTGGCTGGAGAGCTGCCAGTCAGAGAGGGACCTGGGGGGATTGATAATGAGCCAGCAGTGTGCCCAGAGGGCCAAGAAGGCCAATGGCATCCTGGCTTGTGTCAGCACTGGCGAGGCCAGCAGGGACAGGGAAGGGATCTGAGCCCTGGGCTCGGCACTGGTGAGGCCGCCCCTCGCTGAGTGGGTTCAGTTTTGGGCCCCTCACCCCAAAAAGGCCATTGAATGACTCGAGCGTGGCCAGAGAAGGGCAACGGAGCTGGGGCAGGGTCTGGAGCACAGGTGTGCTGGGGAGCGGCTGGGGGAACTGGGAGGGTTCAGTCTGGAGAAGAGGAGGCTGAGGGGAGACCTCCTGGCCCTCTGCAACTCCCTGCCAGGAGGGTGCAGAGAGGGGGGATGAGTCTCTGGAGCCAAGGAGCCAGCGCCAGGCCCCGAGGGAATGGCCTCAAGCTGCCCAGGGCAGGGTCAGGCTGGCTCTGAGGAAGGATTTCTGTGCAGAAGGGGCTGTTGGGCGTTGGAATGGGCTGCCCAGGGCAGGGGGGGAGTCCCCGGGATCCCTGGAGCGGTTGAAGAGTCGGGCTGAGCCAGCGCTGAGGGATCTGGGGGAGTTGGGAACAGTCAGGGTGAGGTTCATGGTTGGACTGGAGGAGCTTCAAGGGCTTTTCCAACTGAGATGATTCTGGGATTATTTTGGGGTGTTAACAAGCGCTGCGAGGTCCCTCAAAAGAATCAGGGGGCTCAGGAGTGGGGGAAAATAAAACCTCATCCTGCCTCTCCCCCAGACTCGGAGGAGCGCGGACTGGTTGTCGGTGGAGATGAGCCAAGATGGGCACCAGGTCGCCATCCTGACAGCAGAGCTGACAGTAGCCCAGCGGGCCCACGTCATCCAGCGCTTCCGTGACGGGAAGGAAAAGGTCCTCATCGCCACCAACGTCTGCGCCAGAGGTACCCCCGAAAATCCCAACGCCCCTCGCCCTTCTGAGGGTGTGAAACATGCTTCCTCACCTACCAGTTCTTCTGGTGTCAGTGTGGGCTTGAGCAACAGATCCTCCCTGACTTGCGATGCCTTTCCACAGTCCCTTTCTCCCCATTTTATTTTTTTTCCCAGGCATTGATGTGCAGCAGGTCACCGTTGTGGTGAACTTCACCCTTCCCACCGGGCAGAAGAACCAGCCGGATTTCGAGACCTACCTCCACCGCATCGGGCGAACGGGACGTTTTGGGAAGAAGGGCATCGCCTTCAGCATGGTGGAAAGTCAGAACTTGGAGCTCGTGCGGATGATAGAGGAACATTTCCGTGAGTATCTGCGTGTCGACACCTCACCAGGAGGTGGGTTTGGGACTGGTCATCCCCCTCTGCTTCATTTCCCATCTGCAAATGGACCTTGTTGAGCTGCTCCTCTGCCCGGGGCTCATCCCATCAGTGTATCAGGTGCAGCTTTCAGCCCTTTTAGGATGTTTTTTCTTTTTTTTCCCCTACCGGACAGATTTTCAGAGAAACAGCCAAGGAGGTGGTGCATGACTTGCAAGGACATTTCAAGTACCCAGGGTGCCTCAGTACCTCTTTTTTTTCCCTCCTTCAGGCATTTTATCTACCTTTACCCTGCAAGTCCTGGTCCGGGGGGAGCTGGTACCCCAGCTTAGCCCTGGATGGGGGAGAAAAGCCAGCCGCTGAAACCTTACCTGACTGCAAATCGCTCATCACTCACAAACATCATGAGGATTTCCATGGAGTTTTCAAGAGGCTGTCGCTGCACCAGTGGCTTTTCAAATCCCAGTGCCTGTTTTCCCTGTGGTTATTTTAAGGGAAAAGAGAGTTATCTTCTGAGTGGCAGAAGTGTCAGGCAACGGATGAGCAGCTCGAATAACCACGAGGTGGGATGAGCCTGACCACAGGCACAGCCAGAATTAGCCAGAAGAGCCCAGTGTGGGATTTCCAAGGATGAAAATCCGAGCAGATGAACTCCCAGCCACCCAACTTTTTCCTTCTTAATGTTGCAATTCAAGGGCTGGGGCCTGGATAAAGGAACTTCCCCTTCTGGCATCGCTGTGGAGGTGGGAGCAGAGAGCGGGAGCATGGCTGGAAGCTGAACCCGACGCGTTGCTTCACGCTTGGGCCACCTCTTGCTTTCTCAGCAGCTTTCTTTCAGCCACTGCCCTTGATCCACTTTACTTCCTCCAAGTTTATTTTTCTATTGCTTGAAAGCCACAAACTGGAAATATTGCACCGAGCGCTTCGGGGAGCTTCCTAACCCGCATGCAAATGGTGCAGTCACCGGCTCGTGGGGTGCCTGGGTTTGGTTTTCACCCTGGTTGTGCCAAACACTGACAGTTTTTTTGTTTGGTTTTTTTTTTCCCTCAGAGACCAAGATCAAGCAGCTGGACCCGGACAACATGGACGAGCTCGAGAAGCTTGAAAACTGAGTGAGCAATGGGGATTTGCTCTCCCAGATCACAGTTCTGGCTCAAAACAGGAGGAAAAGTTCCAGGGGAAAATCTCCCAGTTCACGTTTTCTCAAGCTGTTTAGTTTTGTTACAGTGTTTTAAGAGGCGGCAAGGGGGAGCCCTCAGCCCTAGCGGTTATTGTTCTTGCTTTTGTCCCTTGTTGTATCCCCAAGGTTTTCATAGCCTGAGGGATCCCCTAAGGAGTTTAACATGAGGTAAAGCTCCCCAAAAATGGGTCTAGGTACGCTCGGAGGGGTCAGAAAATGGGCAAAATCCAGTAACTGGCCCAAAAAATCCGCTGCTGGTCTGCAGGCAGCAGTGGCGGGTGGCGTTTCTGTCAGAAACAGCTCAGAAAAAAACTTTTGTAACTTAACTCCTTTCTCCTGATTTTTTTCTTTTAAAAAAGCCCAAACTAACCCCTTCTCGCTAGATGGCAGCAGGCAGCCGCCACCATCCCCAATCCCACCGGGGCCCAAACGAGGGACACGTTTGTCCCCAAAAGATTTTCCCAGCACTGGCGCCGATCTCTGACAAAACGGAATGATTTATCCCCGAAGGCGTTGGGAGCCTCCCGCTCGGTATTAACGGTGTCGGGTTTGGTAACGAGCAATTAATTGTAATTAAGGAAGTGGCGGCGGGGTGGGGGAGGAGGGACACCAGGTAATTTTCTGCTGTTTTGGCCAGGCCAGGCCAGGCGGGTGGAAGAAGGCCGGTCTTGAGCCTTAACACCGCCCCCCCTCCTGTGCTGACACCAGCACCCCTGTGCCAAAAAATCCTTATATTTGGGCGCTTTTTTTTTTTTTTTTTTTCCCCCCTGGGTTATCAGCACCCCAAGACATTTCCCTGCCTCAGTGAAACACCCCCACGGTGGTACCCCTACCCCGGAGGGCAGATGGGGTTTTTTTAAAAAATCAAAATATTTAGGGATGATTTTGTGCAAATGCCCTATTTTGAGGGGAATTTCAGCCCCTGGGCTGCCACCTCCTGAGCTTGACTGGCTCCGGCCACGGCCCTTCCACGGTGGGTGCTGGCTCTGGAGACGTGTGTGTTCCTGTCATCTGAACCCCCAAATCCTCCATGGGGGTGCTCCAGCCCCCCCACCCCCCCCCGGCATTGCATTACAGTGCCGCCACCCC
>NW_020799132.1:417258-420412 GCF_003259725.1 Athene cunicularia
CAGGGCCGGTTCCTCTGCCAAGGGCTCTTCCCCGAGCGAGGGCGGCTCCACGTCGGCTACGCCGCTGTCCTCCTGCGAGTCCTGGGTAAGCTGCTGCCCGGTTGCCTCCCCTGGGATCCTGCTAGCCATGGAGCGGCTGGCAGGCCAGCATCGCATTCCCCTTGCCCGGTAGCCAATAGTCTCATCCGCTGGCCGGTGGAGCATGTTACAGGCAGATGGAGGAACCCGCTAGCCAGTAAAGGGCCCCACTAGTCAGTGTAGAGCCCCACTAGCCAAGGTAGTAGCCCCCTAGACAATACCCCGCCTGTCAATGAAGCAATGCTACTAGCCAACAGTGAGCCCCCAGTAACCAACGGAGAGCCCTTACTAGCCAAGAGAGGGTCCCACTAGCCAACAGAAAGCCCTCACTAGCCAAGAGTGCCCCACTAGCCATACCCTGCCTGTCAACGAAACATGCTATTAGCCAACAGAGAGCTCTCACTAGCCAAGGTAGTAGCCCACTAGCCAACACCACACTGGTCAATGAAGCATGCTACTTGTCAATAGAGAGCCCCCAATAGACAACAGAGTCCCCCACTAGTCAGGAAAGCATGCCACCAGCCACTGTAGAGCCCCACTAGCCAACAGTCACCCACTGGCTGATACAGCAATCCACTAGCCACCAAAGCAGCCTGCTTGCCAACATAGTGCCCCACTAGCCAACATAGCACCCTACTAGCCAAAGTAGCTCACCCTTAGCCAATGTAGCACTCACCAGCCAACAAATCATCCCATTAGCCAAAATAGAGCCCCACTAGCCAGTGAAGTACTTCACTAGCCAGCAAAGCACTCCACTAGCCAACACAGCACCTTTCTAGTCAAAGTAGCACCCGACTAGCTCATGAACTCCCCTGCCTCCAGCCAGGGTAGCGCCCCACTAGCCAACATAGTGGGCTAGCACTGGACTAGCCAATACAGCAGGCCACTAACCATCCCCATCTCTTTGCCCTGGCCATCCCAGCATCCCACCAGCCCATGACTGGTCTCGTTAGCCCGTACATGGTCACTTCAGCTCATCCCCACGCCCATAGCCGGGACACCCCCTCACTAGCCCGTAGATGTTCTCACTAGCCCTCCTGCTCTAGCTCCCCCTCACTAGCCATCAGGGCTAGCAAGATCACCCCGGGGTGGGACAGGAGGGGTGTGGGGGCTCCCAGCAGGCCTGGGGGGAAGGGGCTGGCAGCTTTGGGGGGCTGCTCACGGCTTGGTGCCCCCAGTGCCTGTCTCCAAGCCCTTTGTGCGGCCGACGGCGGCGGCGGTGGCCGAGGGGGCTACAGTGGCCCTGACCTGCGCCGTGCGGGAGGGGACGGAGCCGCGGAGCTTCTCCTGGCAGCACCAGCAGCCCCGGGGGGGTCCCTCAGTGTCCCCCGAGCGGCTGGGGGGGACCGGGGCAGAGCTGCACCTGACGCCCGCCAACCGTAGCCACACTGGCTGGTACATCTGTACCGTGGGCAACGAGGTCAACAACCGCACCAGCGAGCCTGTCTACCTGGACATTGTCTGTGAGTGCCCCGCTTGCCCCCGGGGAAGGGGGGGGCTGAGCCAAGGTGGGGGCTCAGGCACTGGCTGTCAGGACTTCCTCAGGGCTGGAGATGCCACCATGGCATGGCCGTGGCTACCGAGCACCTTGCCACCATGGTACATCCATGGGCACCACGGGCCCTGCCATTGTGATGCCTCCATGGCCACCATGATGTACCCATGGCCACCAAGCACCCTGCCACCATGAAGCCTTCATGGCCACCATGTGCCGTGCCACCAAGGTGTGTCCATGGCCACCAAGCACCTTGCTACCATGGCACCATCATAGCCAGCATGGCCTCTCCATGGCCACCAAGCACCCGCTGTGGTGTGTCCATGGCCACCAGGCACCATGTCACCTCCACAGCCACCATGGGCTGTGCCACCACAGTGCCTCCGTGGCCACCAAGCACCATGGCATATCCATGGCCACCAAGCAGTGTGGCACATCCATGGCGCTTCCATGGGCCACCAAGCACGTGGGGAGGGACGCATCCCCTCCATGGGGACACTCCAGTTGCCTGAAGGTCCCCGTGTCCCCCCAGACGGCCCTGACCAGCCGGCCATCAGCGTGGAGCCCTTCTCCCCTGAAGCTGGGAGCTTCTCAGCGGGCGAGCGGGAGGACGTGGTGCTGACCTGCCTGGCTCCCTCCAACCCCCCCAGCCGCTACGTCTGGCTGCACAATGGGTCCCAGGTCCACACCGGCCCCACCTATGTCCTGGCCGCCATCGCCCGCGCCCAGGCGGGCACCTACACCTGCCTGGCCGAGAACCCCCACCTCCAGACCCGCACCCAGGCCACCATCGTCCTCACTGTCTACTGTAAGTAGCCTTGGGGTGGCGGGAGGTAGCCCGGTGGGTTCCCCCTCTCCGTCTCAGATGGACCAATGTGGCTCGGTGGTGAGAACAGGGGTGCAAGGGGTAATCGGGGGCGGGGGGATGAGCTGAAGTGACCATGTACGGGCTAACGAGACCAGTCATGGGCTGGTGGGATGCTGGGATGGCCAGGGCAAAGAGATGGGGATGGTTAGTGGCCTGCTGTATTGGCTAGTCCAGTGCTAGCCCACTATGTTGGCTAGTGGGGCGCTACCCTGGCTGGAGGCAGGGGAGTTCATGAGCTAGTCGGGTGCTACTTTGACTAGAAAGGTGCTGTGTTGGCTAGTGGAGTGCTTTGCTGGCTAGTGAAGTACTTCACTGGCTAGTGGGGCTCTATTTTGGCTAATGGGATGATTTGTTGGCTGGTGAGTGCTACATTGGCTAAGGGTGAGCTACTTTGGCTAGTAGGGTGCTATGTTGGCTAGTGGGGCACTATGTTGGCAAGCAGGCTGCTTTGGTGGCTAGTGGATTGCTGTATCAGCCAGTGGGTGACTGTTGGCTAGTGGGGCTCTACAGTGGCTGGTGGCATGCTTTCCTGACTAGTGGGGGACTCTGTTGTCTATTGGGGGCTCTCTATTGACAAGTAGCATGCTTCATTGACCAGTGTGGTGTTGGCTAGTGGGCTACTACCTTGGCTAGTGAGAGCTCTCTGTTGGCTAATAGCATGTTTCGTTGACAGGCAGGGTATGGCTAGTGGGGCACTCTTGGCTAGTGAGGGC
>NW_020799132.1:420462-424370 GCF_003259725.1 Athene cunicularia
AGTGGGGATCCCCGCCATCCTACCCCGGTCTCCTGCAGATCCACCGGCCGGGAGCCCCAGCTGCTCTGCTGTGGCCACCGGTGATCTGCGGGACGTGGCCCTGCAGTGCCGTTGGCCCGGGGGTTTCCCCCCAGTGCAGCTGCGCTGGGTGGGCCCCCAGGAGGAGGAGGAGGAAGAGGGGGTGATGGGCGCCAGTTTTTCTGTGACTACCAGCATCCAGCCAGGGGCAACCACCAGGAATGGCAGCTCCTTCTCCTGCCTGGCCTCCCACCCCGCGCTGCCGCAAGGGGCCGTGTGTGGGACCACCCTGTGTGAGTGCTGGTGGGGGGGCACCTGTAGTGTTTATGTGTCGTGTGTCCCCAAGCAAAAACTCAAAAATATCCCTTCCTGACCCCCCCTTTGGCACAGCGGAGCCGTGGAGATCCCCACACCCCAAGGCCATGCTGGGACCCCCAGCTTGCTCCAAAACAGGGATCCCCTCGGCACAGCCAGAGCATCAAGTGGGGAGAGGGGGCTGTCCCCCCCTATTTTTGGGGGTCTGCTTCAAGCACAGCACCGCGCGCCCCGTCCTGACACCTCTCTCTCCCACAGGGGTCCCAGCCGGTGGCCCCTCCTGCGTGGCGGCGGCCACCAAAGGCGACGAGTACGTGATGCTGCGGTGCCGGTGGGCGGGGGGGACGCCGCCAGTGACCCTGCGCTGGTGGGACAGTGGGGGCCGGCCCTTGGGTGACCCCGCACCTTTTGCTGCCATCTTGGTGCTGAGTGCCAATGGCACGTTGGGGGGCCGGGATTTCATCTGCGCTGCCAACCACCCGCTACAGGCCGCTGGCACCGAGTGCCGCCTGCGGCTGGGTAAGCCGAACCCGTCCCCCTCCCTCTCCTTCCCTGCCACCACGGGATGGGGGGGTCACGCCAGCACCGTTCCCCCCCTCCCCGCTGCGCCCTGTGCGCAGAGGTCCCCAAGCTGGAGGCAGAGAGGAGCGAGGTGGCAGTGCTGGAGGGCGGCGAGGCGCGGCTGGCGTGTCGGCGGCACAGCCACGGGGCCAATCTTGGTGCTACCGTGGTTTGGTACGACCCCGAGGACCGGGAGGTGACACCGGGGTTGGCCAAATACCGGTTAGAACGGGGAGAAGAGTGGGTCAACCTCAGCGTCCGTGATGCCGAGTGGCCGCGGGACAACGGGATCTACCGCTGCACGGCGGCCAACGCCGTGGGCACCACCAGCCTCCCCGTCCACCTCCGCGTGGACCGTGAGTCCCCGGGAGGGGTGCGGGAGGAGATGGGATCCTAAAAAAAAGGAGGTCACCCCCTTCTTGCCGGCCACCCTCTTGCCGCAGGGTACCCAGCCCCCCCTAACGTCACCATCAGCAAGCTGCGGTACACACGGGCGCGCACCGAGGTGCGGCTGGAATGGCGGACGCAGGGCAGTGGCAACCTCACCGGCTTCGTGGTGCAGCGGCGCCAAGCCAAGAAACCTTCCCGGCGGGTGCCCGGCCCCTGGGAAACAGCCGCTGGCGACATCGAGCCCCACTCGCGCGACCGGCGCTTGGGGGGGCTGGACCCGGCCGTAATCTACGCTTTCCGCGTGCTGGCTGTCAACCACCGGACGGCCGGGCACCCCTCCGAGGTGCAGACGCCAGGTGACGTGGGCAAGGGGACGCCACTCCGTGGGGGCAAATCCGGGTTGGAGTGGAGTAGGGCAACGTTTGTACCCTGGTGGAGCTGAGGAGCTGAGTGTGAGCCACCATCAGTAGGTTCCAGAGCGAACAGGCACAGGCTCCCACTTCCCGCTGCCTTCTTGCGCTCTGCCAGGCTGTGGTTGGGGGCACCCGCTGCCTGACATGCTCCCTCCTCACCCGTGCGTGCCTTGTTACCCTAATTACCCCCAGAGGAGGAGTGGAGGCCGCTGACAGCAGCTGCTCTTTTCCAGCCGAGCCTCCCTTCGAGGCCTACCCAGCAGTGACGGCGGCAGCGGTGGTGGGGATGCTGGTGGCCACCGCTGCATCTCTCCTGGCCGTGCACTGCATCGCCCGCCACCGCGACACCCTCCCACGTGAGTGCCAGGGGCAGGGGGCGGCCACGGCTGCTCCCTGGCCCCCCCACACCTCATGTCCATCCGTCTGTCCCCAGGGCTGCACGACCTGCTCTTCCGCATGTGAGTGCCCAAACCGGCATCCCCGCCCAGCGCCAGCGCGTCCCCCCCCACACACACACACTCTGTCCCCCCCTTTCCAGGGCTGCTCCCGGTGCCCAGGAGCCCATCGGCACACCAGAGGACGCCGAGACGACCGGGGAGGAGGGAGCAGCACCAGGAGAGGCGGCTGCCCCTGGCCCAGCAGCAGGTAACGGCACTCATAGGGCTGAGGCACCCACCCCAGTGACCCAGCACCCACCCAGAGACTCTCCCCCATCTCTCCCAGAACCACTCTCAGCACCGCCGGACACCACCGAGGAGCGACCGGTTACCGTCACAGTCACCACACCAGTGACACCGTGACCACGGCGGCTGCTCCTCCTTACTTCCCTTTCCTCTCCCCATCGCACGTCCCTTTGCGTTAATAAAGGCAGGAAGGGGGATGGCTGAAGTCAAAACTCAGCTGATGGAAAAATATCTGTGATCCAGACCTGACACAAAACTTTGGGGCTGGTAGCAAAGGCGTTTTGCTTCTTCATATTTAAAAAGGTGTTCGGGGAAATAGATGATTTAGATGATTTTTCCTGGGCTTGGGGAAGGGAAAGCTTTCTAACCCCAAAAAGCACAAGGGAGGGGTGAAATTGTGATAAGAGTCCAGGCAGCAAGAAAGGGAGGAGGCTTGGCCTTAAAGCTCAGGCTAAGGCTTTACCCATGGCTACAAAAAGCAGCACAGCCTCAGTGTGGGTAAAAGTGGGTGACTGAGTGAAAACCTCTCCAGGTTAGTCACAAGCCTTCAGCTACTTCTGGTGCTAAAATAGAGATTTAGACTAAAATAAGGATTTTTGCACCCTGGGAAAGAAGTTCCCCCTGACTGGCAAGGGGAAACTTAAACCCCCTTTTTAAAAAAGGGAAAAAAGAAAGACCCAGGGAACTAGACGCCAGTCAGTCTCATCTCTGTGCCTGGAAGGAACATGGGGAGGATGCTCCTGGAAGCTGTGCTGGGGCCCATGGAGAATGAGGAGGTCACTGGTGAGAGCCAACATGATGTATTTGGTGGCCTTCTACGGCAGGTTACAGTGTTGGGGATAAGGGAAGAGCAAATGATGTCATCTACCTGGACTTGTGCAGCATCTGGCACTGTCCCACCCAACATCCGTGTCTCTGAACGGGAGAGACGTGGGTTTGCCGGATGCACCACGGGTGGGTAAGGAATTGGCTGGATGGTCTCACTCAGAGAGCCGTGGTCAATGGTGTGATGTCCCAGTGTAGAGCGGTGACGAGTGGCGTCCCCAGGGGTCGGGGCCGGCGCTGTTAACCCTTTGTTGGGGCCATGGACAGTGGGATCGAGGCACCCTCAGCAAGTCCCCACCGACACCGAGCTGTGTGGGGCGGGGACACGCTGAGGGAAGGATCCATCCAGAGGGACCTGGACAGGCCCGAGGGGGGGACTGGGCAAACCTCGTGGAGTTCAACAAGGCCAAGGGCAAGGTCCTGCCCAGGGGTCGGGGCAATCCCCAGCACAGACACAGGCTGGGCGAGGAGGGGCTGGAGAGCAGCCCCAAGGAGAAGGACTTGGGGGGGTTCCAGGGTGGAAAACTGACTCTGAGGCAGCAACGTGTGCTCACAGCCCAGAAAGGCCCCGTGTGCTGGGCTGCACCCAGAGCAGGGTGGGCACAGGCTGAGGGGGGGGATCCTCCCCCTCTGCTCCGCTCTGTGAGACCCCCCTGCAGGGCTGGGTCCAGCTCTGGGGCACCAACAGCAGAAGGACACGGAC
>NW_020799132.1:424420-440845 GCF_003259725.1 Athene cunicularia
GGGGAGTGCTTTACAAGCACTGGTTTATTTACTCTTGATTAAATTTGGAAAGGAGGAAAAAAAAGAGAAAAACCTTGAACCCTGCAGTTAATGCTGCAACACCTACATCACGCTGTATCCACGGGGCTGGCAGGTTTCTTACAGCCAGCGGGAGCTGCTTGAATGCAACTTGTTTCATCTCAGAGGCTGTTCAAGCCGTGAGTATTCCCTGAAACCGAGGAGTTAAAAGCACAGGTGAAATGGATTTCTGTCTTCTGTGAGTAGGAAGGAGAGACAGGCTGGATTTTCACCCGTGCTTCCGCAAACACAAGGGTTATCAACCGCCAAACGACACAAACAGTCACCAAACTGAGCTCTGCTCCTCAAGCCGCACTGTACAGACTCAGCCAAAGTTGGAGGGTTTTTTGTTTTCTTTGTATTTACCCACTGGGTTCTTCCAAGAGAAACTGAAAGAGGATGGGAGGCGTTCAGGGACAGGAGGGTTGGAGGAGCGCAAAGCCAAGCTGCCAGCGGTGCAGCAGCGATCGGTCACAAGTATCAGACCCGCTCCGCTAAATCCCTCCAGACTCCTCAATCCTGTGCTTCTTGTGCGGGTAATATGCCATGGAAAACACACTCCAAATTTCCCATCGTTGTTCTTTATATTATTACAATTCTTTTTTATACACATAACCAGGCTAGTTTCGCGGTGGGGAAGGAAGGGGGGAATAAAAAAAAAAAAAAAGGAATTTCGAGGCATAAATAATATAAAAAGGCAACCATTTTTAAAAACAAGATACATTCATATGACACTACTACAAAAAAATAAATAGTGACTCTCTCTGTTATAATTAACATCCCCCCATCACTCCCTTTCAGCGACTCTGCTGTGCAGTTACTGGCGTTAAGTGGGGACAATGGTCACTTCCTCAGGTTTCCTGCAGCTGGAGCTGCCGAAGGTCCCCAGAACCATTTAAGGTGACTCTGGATGAACTCCATCCTGGTTTTTCCTTACAGTCCTTCGAAACAGGCTGCAGAATCAGGGGACTCCAGCTCAAAATGTGGTTCGATGTTTCTGAGTGCACGCAGTTGTCACCTGCAAAGCAAGAACAGGGCAGGTTGGTTGGTTGTTGGGGGTTTTTTTTTGGGTTGTGGTGATTTTTTTTTTTATTTTTATGAGTAGATCATCTCCTATTTCAGCTCAACAGACCCACAAACACAAAAAATTCAGACTGATAGAAGTGGGTAATGTCCTTTGAGCTTAGGCTCATTCCCATAATGTGATTGGGATGAGCAAACCGTATCTGGTTAGCACCTGCCTCAGGTTGTACACTGCAACGGACCAGAATTTGTTCTGTGGACATATTTGTACGCTGATTATAAAATGGGAAAATATAGTACTGTATTTAAAAAACATCCAGTGGGTTCTTTGGCAATTCTCAACAAGTGATCCTTGTATGCTTGCAAAAATCCTAGAGATACCAAATATGCTGACTTCACAGTATATAGTGATTCTGTGACCAAAAGAATTGTGAAGATAAACATGATCTGAGCTTACACACAGAAATATCTCTTCATATACGATTCCTTCAAGAACATGTCCTGAGAGATCCAGAAAATAACCCTTCTAAAAATTGCTTTCTTTTATGCCCATAATTATTTCTTGCCTGTCAGAAGAAAGGCACAAAACATTGGGCAGCAGCTCAGAGCAGCGGCTGATAGGGAATCAGTCAGGTCGATTAGTTCAGCCCAACTCCCACCTAAATTTCTGCCCCTCCTCCTGCCTACAGGATGGCTCTAGGCCACCACAGACGCCTGCTCCTTAGGGGAAAACTCCATTAGCATTTCAGCAGTTTTGGGAGGCCACGGGTAGGCTGTAGGTACAGGCAACTGCAAGCCAACATAAATCAGTCCCAGGCTCGTAATCTGGAGCACGCCTGCTTGATGAGCTTCGATTACAGGCATCAATCACGAAGGGCACGACAGCACCTGAGCATGGCTGCTCCTCTCTTCCACAATGGGAAGGGCGGAATGTTTAATCTTTCTCAAAAAGCCAGGGTTTTTTTTTTTGTGGGCTTAATTACCAGCTTCTCCGCAATAAATTAAGCGCTCTGCAGCTGTCCTACAGATTATTCCCGGCTTCAAAAGCAGGCGCTTCCCTCTCCAGGATGCCTTACCGTCCGTGTAATCCACGGAGAGCTGGTTCATGCCTTCCCGACAGCAGGGGTGCTGGGCAGGGGGCTGCTCCGTCTTCTCCTTGCCATCCTCCTCCTCCAGCCGGGCGCTGAACTCCGGGACGCTGGAGGCCAAGCACATGGCCACCATGACGTGGTGATTCAGGGGTTTCATCTCCAAACCATCCTGCTGATAAGGTGCTACGATGGGCACAACGGGTAGCGCGTTGCTGCTGAAAGTGCCATTGGTTTTGGTGAAACACCTGCAGACAGGACACAAGCCCAAGCAGGGTTACTCAGAGCTATTTCTTTCCACCATTTCTCTTGACAAACTGCAATTCTGAAGTACTTCACCGCATGTCAGTCACTGTAACAACAGTCAGAGGGCTTGCCAAAGAAATTCTACATACATTTTTTGATCAATTGTGACATTAAGAAAAGGATCAAGCATTTTTTAATCCTAACAGACAGACGAAAACATTCAAAACATGTGCTCAGTTACATCCCCTGTCAGTTGTGACCTGATGACCTGACTCACGAGTCCATTTCTCCATCAAGGCATCCCCATAAAACAGGTTTTCACTGCCAAGAAAAAGAGCTCAAGTTTGAAACCCAAACAGCAAACTTGAGTACCTTGGAAAAGAAACACTAAGCATTATCGCAGTGAATGCAGATTAGAAAAATATATGCAATATTATAAATATAAACCTCCCTGTGCTGTGTGACTCATTGTGGCTCTGTAACATGTGCATAAGGCTGTGAAATTGAAGTCAAACTGCTAAATCAATTGTTACAGCCAAGTTATTTAACCTCTAAACAAAAAGGAGCTGGACCTTAAGAGACATGCATACCGCTGCAGCGAGCAGGGAAAATGACTGCAGTGCTTGGAGCCCCGTGAACAACGTGGCCTCTGCGAACACTTTTATAAGCAATTCCTACGTAAGAAAGCCCAAAAAAGAATCACACTTCAGTGTGGTTTTATACAAAACCATAATTACCACGAAAGGTTCACTTGTACAGCTGCCACGAGCTTTGGGAAGCTGCCCCCCAAAACGCACTGCGGTGCAGAACAGATGGATCTGCAGATAAAAGCAAAGGGGTAAGGATGGAGAGTGTTCAAACCCACCATGAGCCAGCGATACTCCAAAACGTTCTCATGGAGGCTAAACAGGCTTCAGGTTTTTATATACCGATACAGATACAACTCAAAGCCTTTTCTTTTTTTTTTTCCTGCCATATTTAAATATATTTGTGGCCTCTTCTGCCCACAGTGACACACCTAATTCATCTTGCTGCAGGTTATTTCTGGGCTGCTACCTAAGCAGTGGCATGTTGAAATATAAAAATTAATACCTGGGATCAGGCTGTTCAGGTGCTAGCTTATCTGGTAATACAGCACATTTCTTAAGAGTGATTCTGGCCCAAAACTGATGGTTTTGATGCTGAAAGAGGTAGGGGAAGATGGACTTGGACATCATCAGTGATGGGATATCCACCATCAGTGCCTACTCTGAGCCCTCAGCACCAAAGTACTAAACTCAGATTTAAAACCAGGAAATGTTAAGCTTGGCAATCACAGCAAGCTCCTGCCCAAGTCCCAGAAAACCCTTTTATTGCATTAAAAAGGTGACAGCAATGTATGAAACTGTCACACTTGAGGGACTTTGTCCTACGAACTCACTTGGAGCCTCAGTTTATACTTCCACCTGAAAAAAAATCATCATTACCAACAGAACTGAAAGAGCAACAGAACATCCACAAATAAACTTTCTCGAGGAGGAACCGGAGCACGTTTCCCCTCAGGCAGCCGTTTCACCTGCAAAGCCAACACACAGGACAAGGGGGGATCCCTCCAGCAGCTGCAGTGTCACCCCAGGAGCCCACCTCTCTCCCAAATGCTGCGAGGATGGAGCAGCACCAAGCTTCATTTTCAACCTTCGCACTCCTATTTTGTCCTTCCACTCCCATAACTGCCTCCAAAATCATTATTTCAAGTACCAAAATACCACAGAAGCCACTGAAGAATCCACATGAAACACATCTGGTCTTCAAACAAATCCATTTATTAGTTTGCATTTCTTTCCGCAGAGATTTTGACTGCACTCACTTATTATTTAAGGAAAAAAAAATCCCTTAGTGGAACCCATTTAAAAATGTTTGGTTTTGCATGTTTATGGGGGTTTCTTTTTAAAGATACAGAGGTCAGTGTAGCTCTTTGTATGACTGTACAAGCTTGAATGATGTTTCAAGACAGCAGTCAATTTTTTAAGCTTAAATAACCACATTTTGATGGAAACTAGCCATTGGTATATCCAGAGCAGAGTGCACATGAATAGTGATGCAAAATCCCTGCTGCAGGAAACACATTTTCTATCAGTTTTCAGTGCTAAAATCCTACCAAACTCAAATCTAAGTTAAAAGCCCACATGAGCATAATTTAGATTTAAAAAGCTGGAAAAACAGATCAGTACTGCTTTATTCAAAATGTGCATTTCAGATTTCTGATCAGAATACAGTGAATTTACAAAGAAGAAACCTGCAAAACTGTAAATTCCTCTGCAACCAGCATGTATCTAGAAAGTTTTAATGTAAAAGCACCAGAGAAGGAAAAAAAAAAATCAGTTCTCAATCCTAACGTAACAAGCGCAAACCACACTCGTCTTACCGGCTTTGTCCACAATAGCAAAGCGGGTACCCACGTTTCAGCAACTTCTACCTCTGGCAAGCCTCCATGAGCAGTTATGAGAGCATAAAGTGCTAATTTAAACAGAAGACCGAGGGATTTCACCACTGTAATAACAAAACCTGCTCCGAGATGGCTATGGCTGAGAACAGCCGTGGTAGCCAGCTATTAAATATGCTAAACCTTTAGGATTCATTTGCACGTGGTCACAACTCAAACGACTGCTAAATTCAACCCAAATCAGCAATAACTCCAGGCCTGCAGTGGAAATGGGCTCATTTAGGAATTAGCAGCGCCAAGGTGGAACGTATGAGCAAGGCCACGTGCACCTGAAATGCTCACGAGTTAGAGACCGTCACCCTGCTAGAGGCGTTTCCACTTGAACCTACCGTCCTCTGTTATCATGCGAGTGTTTTGCAGAGGAAATTGCCGGGTTTTAGTACACAAAGTACAATAATTCAAGGATGGGACAAGGCACAGGTCCTCTTTACACACAGAGCAGGCGGAGGGGACAGCCCTTACCTGCCTAACGAGGTTGACAGGGAAAAGACTCCAGCCCCAAATTCCCACTTGCCAAAACCTTCCTCCTCCTCCTTGCTCTGGCCCCTGGTGTAATCCCCAGGCACATTTCTGGTCCTCCCCGTTCCCCTCTCCCATGTCCTCCTTCATTCCCCCAGCACCAGGAAGGGAACAGAGTGGTCCCTGCTGTGCAGCTCTCCTGCCAAATGGAGGTTAATGGTCCCCTCTGGGGTAAGGCAGCTGTAAAGGACAACTTGTTTCTCTATCAAGCAGTCAAATATAGAACAGGGATGTGAAAACTCAAAGTTCAGACCCTGATGATGACCCATCTGGGAGGAAGAGTACAGTTGCAGAGGATGGAACCCATTCCCCCCTGCTTTCTTAAGAAAAAAAAGAGCAGTTAAAAATCTATTAAATTAAAAATATACTTAAAACTGGAAAGCGAGCTCTTAATTACAGCATAACACATACAGCATGTTCCAAATTATGGCCAGTCACAGGCATCTTGATGACTGCTGTTACACAGCCTGCCTTGAAAACAGACAATTGGCTTCTAAGGAAACGGTAGCTCGCCTTCCCCAGAGAGCAGCCACAACACTGGTCCAGACAAAGCGTGCCCAGCCCATCTCCATCACACCATCACGCACATGTTTATGGAAGGAGGAAGAATTTAAGGCCTATTATGTTATATTTTAAAAAGTCAAACCACAAAAATAATGTGAACATGTTTTCTGCCTTCAAAACCAACTTAATGTCAACTTTGCTTCTCCAGATGTACACCTAAAGGCAGCTGACAATTTTAATGAGACAGAAAATTCAAAGTATAATTGAAAAAAATCCAGAATTTACCAGTCAGAGGAGTCCAACACGTCTCACTTTTAGTCCTATTTTTAGTCATTAAAATAACCAGAGATCTAGTCATAAGCCTGGAAGGATATTCTTTAAAACTTTCAAAAGTGAAAAACCTAATAAAAAGCCAGACTCCCAGCTACAATGTAGAAGACAGATTTTCCTTTATTCTATACAAGAATCCTTTTCCTCATGCAAAAAAATGTATCCCACACTGACAATGGCTGCCCAAACTGCTCCTGAAGAACCTCAAATCCCACGGTTTACAAAGAACAGCGTTGTGAAAGCAGAGCTGCAAGTCTAGCTCGCTGCTGCTCTTCAGAGAACAGCAGGAAATGTAAAATACAGAAGACCAATTAAATCCTATTTGACAAACTCCATATGGAATGATTTTGTTATCTCAAAACTGAAGAAAACACAGGAAATAAGGTTTTAAAAAAATAAATAATCCAGTGCCCAACCTGCCTCGCTTCCTAGAGAGTGTCAAAGGAATATGTTGGGCAAAGCGAGCTCTGGAGCTTTAATAACTTGTTTATTCCACCCCCCAGAGAATCACCGACTGCTCCCCAAGCCATGCACTGACATGGAGCTCCTCCATGCCCTCAGCCAGGACTTGAGCTCTCTGATTTTGTTTGCCCTGGCTATGACACAGCACCCAGAGCCAGGGCTTCTGTCAGCAAGGGTCCCGCCCGGTGCGAGTCTGACATCACCTGTTGTTGTTCCGACAGTTTCGGCAATTGATGCACTCGGAGGGGTCGGCCTGCGGCACCGCTGTGTACATCCCGCCACCCTGCAGCAGGAAGGATTAACACAAAAAAAAAAAAATTAAAAATTCATCAATCATTATTCCAACATCCAAGAGGCAGTCGCGGAAGAGGCTGTTCAGCTCAAGCCAGCGCCCCCAAGCCCTTTCACTTCTTTTCAAACTCTAATCACCTTATCAATCTTCAGATCCCTGCCCCCGTAAAGGGGCACGGCAACACTGAGCTATTATACAAAGTCAAGTGGAGGGGTTTTGCCAGCATGTGTGTCAGAGAAAAGTAAATAACTGCAGCTTAGACAAGTATGTGGTAATTTCCCTGGTCTGTTTTCAGCTTAATACACTCAGGTTTAATTTAATAAACACACTGTAAATATGTTTATTTTTAACATTGATGACAGACATGAAAGCAAATTGCTGTTCGTTAGCAAACTGTGCCCGACTGGAGAGACCTAGTATTAAATTTGCAGGGCTGATGTCACAACATAAACCCATCCCACTTTCCTGTAATTACTCCGATTAGATCAGTTTACTTCGCTACGCTGATTTTTGAAACATTTAATATTTTTACAGATGGGGTAATTCCTTAGCCAGCAATGACTCTGGGTGAGAGGGATTTTGTGTTGTTAGTTTTGGCTGAAGTGGCCATTACAAGCAAGTAAAAATGCCCAGATTAACACATACCTCATTGTTAAAGACTAGGCGGACACTGATGCGGGAGCTGCTTGAAAACGGTGCTGTGGAGCCAGGCTACCACGGCGTGTGTCGGGGGGGAGCATTTGGGAAAGCTCACCTGGCTTTTGAGATTTCGAATGGTAGGGATCTTCTAACAATCCCTATTTCTGCAAAAACAGGGCTCTATCCTTCAGCTTTTGAAGCCGCTCAGTGCCATAGGGAGCCCTGAGGAAATGCCTAATTAGTCTTGATTGCCATCCTGGCCAGCTTCTCTTCCTCATTTAGACCAATCAATGAAACAATAAAGAGAGTCCTAACGAGGATGAGAACATCCTGTTCCTCTGCACTGCCTCACCCACATGCCAGTCCCAGTCCTTCTACATGGGAAGAGATTGCGTGACTAACTTTCTACAACATGGAGGAAAAATAAGAAAAACTCAACCCAGTCAACTCTTTGTGATGAGACCGTGGCACTGCGCATCCTACCTCGTGGCGCAGAGGAGCTCCAAACGCCGAGACCTGTGTTACTACATCCATATTTCCTTCCTTCCCCCCCTCCAAAAAATAAAATAGATGGGACAAAACATCAACACAAGCCCCTAGGCTTTCCCTTGGATGAGCTTTTGAGCACTGCAGAACTTCCCCTCCTGAGGGCTTGAAGACTTCTGAAGAGTTTCACCCATTGGGAGGGTTGGACAGGTCCAAAAAACATGATTTGGGCCTCAGCTGCTCCTGAAAGCCACCAAAAAAGCAGGACTGCTTGCTACACAATCTGACCCAAGACAGAATCAGGTGACAAACCAACTGGTCTGGACTCCAAGCTGGAGTTAACTGAAGTGGTAACTACTGTGCAAGTGCTAATTTGTTGTTCAATAAAATGAAGTGCTTGTGTTCAATTACTAACACAAACAATAGCCCTGTTTTTTTTTTCTCCAGAAACAGCATGGGTTATTCAGACTTTTGAACTTTTTCTTTCAGTTTTCCTGGGCAATGTTCACAGTTTTGAGTAAGTTTAGTAAGTTTGAATGCAAGCCATCTGTTTCCATAGACAATAATGAAATCATTATTCTCTCTTGGAAACGGGACACATTTCAGCAAATGAAGTATTTTTCCACTGCATACAAAGGCTGGATCACAGACTTAAATTAGTTTTTAATTTTATTTCAAATTTCAAAACAAAAAATGAGCCTGTCTCAGCAGTCACAAACAAGGGACTGAGGAAAAAAAAAAAAAAGACAGCATTATTACGTTGCTGCATTTTAAGATGTATGGGGCATTTTATTTTATGGAGCCTCCTGCTACATTCGTGCCTTGCCATAATTAATAGCGTTGCTTAGAGTTACAGATCTGAAACAGGTGGGGGAAAAACGGGTGATCCATAAAGCTGCAGAATAAGCAGCTATAATTAAATCTATTTAACTTGAAGATTGAGAAATACCATATGTACAAGTAAAGCATCTCAGCCCAGTACTAAAGCATTCTCAGAGCTTACATGCTGTTAGGAGGAGGGTAGAGGCAGATTTCCCAGAGTAAGTGGAATTCTTGCCGTCATCCGATACTCTCAAATGAAAACCGTGATGTTTGTATCAGAAATATCAGCCCAGTTGCTTCCTCTGGGATAAGTAATTTAGTGGAACTCGCTGTTATCAATGGATGAGTACTTCCCCCACCCAGAATCAGTCTGCTTCTACAACCTCTGAATAAATCCTAAGGTCTAGGCTGAGCCTTCCACCCACTGTAAGAGCTTACGTTCACAAGATGGTGGGGATGTTCATAGTCCATGTGTGTCCTGGACAGGGAGTTGGTGTGCCCTGGGTAGAGCCCAGCTCCTCCATTCATGACTCCGTTAACTCCGTTAGCGACTTTATGATGGACGTGGGGACAGCCGTTGCTGAGGCCGCCGTTGCTGATGAAGTTCCCGTGGATGCTGCCGTTGACTCGGCTCGTGCCGGGTAAGGTTGTGTACTCGATCATCTGCCCGTTGATATCTGCCCCTTGATAGAGGTAACCAGGAGGGTCATATTCTGCAAGAGATTACCGAAAGCCGAATGAGATGTTAAATGAGCATTGCTAAGAAACAAAAGAAACTTATTTTCTCTTTCTACAGCTTTTGTAAATTAACTGTATTATTTAAGGGCCTACTACACAAATGCAGAAATGGAAAACAGCCACACCCTGGAGAACAGACCAGGAACGCTGGTCTGAAGGGAGTCAGCTGACGTCAGTCACTGCAAAGAGCATCCTAAAAAATGGTCATTCACACAATCAACAGGCCCTCTGCCATCTGCTGCAAACCACTTCCAGAACAATCTCTCTGGGCTGCAGTTGAAGACACTATCTTATCTTGCAAGAAGTTTTGCCACATTTCTCTTTGTAAGGACATTTTAAAATAACCACAGGCTGTGGAAAGAGCAAGGCTGATTCATGCATTAGGAACAGAAAAGACTACTGGAAAGATTCTGCTAGCACGGAATCGTTTGGTGGGTACAGAGCACCTTGCAAAGCCCACTTAATCTCCAGCATGTCTGCTCAAGGCTCCTACTTGCAAACTGGCAGGTTTTCCTTATTAACACCTTCTAAAAGGCTTGGACATGGAACTCCATTTTTTTTGTGGACGGACTGAGAGGTAACAAGGACTCCAAGTGCTGCAAGTTCTCTTTCTTTCCAGATACACAAATGAGGAGAGATCTGGGGTTTAAGTCTCCACGTTTTAAGAAGTACTTATGATTACACACAAGTTCTGCCACTGCAATCAGCAGAAACCTACACAGGTGCTTAGAGTTAAACGTAAGCTGGAGAAACTCTGCCCAGGCCCTTCACACATCATTCTTTGGGTGAAAGCAGAGCACAACTGCACAGCAACGCAGCGAGACAATGAAACAGAGACACTGCTGCTCTTAAAACAACCCCCCAAAAAAGCCCCACCCCACACCTTCACCTAAAGTATACCCAAATAGTCCAAGTCTCAAATAAATGCCAGTTGGCTTATAACACGAAACCTCTTCCCATTCATAAAGCATAATATGAACATTACTAATTTTATTCTGGTAATATTTTCATGGGGAAGGGAAACAAAAAAAAAAAAACAACAAACAACACCCCTCACTCTGCATGGCGTTTTGCTGACGGTTCTTCCAGAGGCACATGGCAATGAAAACGATGAGAATAAGGACCATCACCCCAAGGACGCAGCCCACGATCAGGTAGAGCATGTCGCTGCTCCGAACGGGGCCGTTGGAAGGCCCAGCTCCGCTTCCCCCAGCGCGGTCAGGGGGATTCGGTGGCGTACTCAGGTCCTTCACTGGATATTCAGATGCTCCCGGCGTGCGTTTCACTGGATGGAATCAGAGACAAGGAGGGGTACGTTTGCTAAAGGCATTTTTTCATTACGAAATGAAAAAAGTTACTGCTGAGTTAGAATCCTCGTGCCTCCAAAAGCTTCCAAGTCAATATTAAAACATATAACAAGAAGGCCAAGTGCTATTGGTAATGACTATTTGCCTTGGAAAATGGTTATTATCCAGCTTGCTAACCCTCTCGTTGAGGTCACTCAAAACTTTAACGAGCAACTCGACATAGGCATGGCTAGAACTGCTCTAACTCCCAACTTGAAAGAGCGCAAATCTTTCCACTTCTGAGGTCAGGAAAAACCACAACATGCATTTCTATCACCTAACCACTGCCAGATGACCTCATTTTATCTGATGTGAACCCTGCAAACCCTGTTTTCAAAACCATACTATTGAAGATACTAAGAGCTGAACAAAAAAAAAGAAAAAAAAATTTCAATGAAAATGAGATGCTGGTTTAACCCAATAATTAAGTTTACCTTAGTTTTCAGAACACCATGGCTCAGATTAATCAGATTTGACACTGAAAACCTAAAAGAGGTGCCTGGCTTAGGAGAGAAGCTGGTCAGAGAGACACAAGCACCTCCATGCAGATATCTTATATAAGCTGGATCACCCCCGTAAGCCTGGAGGAGACACATTTTAAGGAACAGTCAGTACGAACGACAGATTACATCTTGCCAATTTTAAAATTAGGGAAGAAAGTAATACTCCTTGCAGGAGGAAGATCGACTGTGCACACAGCCTTAAAGCCCTGCAGGTCCTAGCCCTTCTTTCAAAGGCTTCACTACTAACTTAGCTAAATTTCGATGCTTCCGCTCCTAGAGGGCTTTTTTTTCTTTTTTTTTTTTTGTTTTAAAAACATTTTTTCATAGCGCTGCATTTGAAGTTTACTGTCTGCATTTTCCCTTTACAGCCTTACTTGGTTTTAGAGATTAAAGGAGACAGGAATTCTTTGCAAAATAAATGTGACTGCCATATCTGACACTTCCAGAGAACAGTACAAACTTTGTGCCAGAGGCATGCAGGATTAGTGATGGAGGCAGCCAACATAACCATCTATTGCTGCGGTCTGCACTTATACAACGTGTCACAGAGCCCCAGAGACATAAAACAGACGTACAAATCAATTCTGTCATCTTCAAGAGCATGGTTGTCTCCTAAGGAGAGGCTATCAGCACAGCAGAAAAAAAAAAAAGCAACAACCCAGAACAACACCACTATCTCTTAGGCCAGGCAAATCTGCAGAGCTTTGCTAAGAGCCTTTCTGGGGAGTGCAACGTATCAGTTTCCATATGTTCAAAACAATTCCAGCTTCAGAAGACAAAACAATCCTCCAAAAGATTCCAGAAAATTAAGAGTCTTCATCGCAGCTGACTTTCGCACCGCAGAACAATTCAACACAGCAGATATCCCACGCCACAAAACGCCACCTTTGCACGGGCCCGCGCAGACTCGGCGCTCACCTTTGGTTTCGCAGATCATCACGTTGCTGTACTCGCTTTCACCACCTTCGTTATAGCACTGCATTTTAATGTCGTAAGATGTTTCTGGCTGCAGGTGATTTATCAAGTGCCATTGCTTTGTACCTATGGGGGGAGGGGAAAAAAAAAAAAAAAAAAAAATCAACTGCGTTTCATTTACTTGCATGAGCCAGAATTCGGTACAAGGACATCACAGCGTCTTTCTGTATAAAATTCAGGGGTACTGCAGCTTTTCCTGTTAGCACAAAAGTCTTTATTAACAGTTTATGGACTTATCTGAAACCAGAAAACTCGCACTGTCTTGCAAAACAGATTCTTAGAACCTTCTGATGAATCAAAGTGGGTTTTTTCTAGTATTTCCAATTGATTTAAAAAAAAAATCATCTACAAAACACAGAAGTCACAAAACTCAAAACACAAACATCCAAGTTTGCAGCATCTGTACATTTAAAAATCAACTGCAGCTCTGTGCATCTGACATACGAAACTGGTGAAGGGATGGGTTACACCAGCTACTTACAATACGCAGGGCAAGTAACAAGGGAAGACGGGCACAGAAAACAGATTAAACTTGAGACGGGGACAAACCTCACTTGGGTAAGACCCTCTCATAGATCCCTAGAGATGCGAGGCACCGACTGAAGCCGCCCGATTTCTGCAGGAAGGACACATCTGTGTTGCTCAACTTCGCCAAAACCACAAATAATTGAACGTGCATTTTATTAAACATACTAGGAAACAAAATTAGACAGCAAGGCTGTCTCTTGCACTGCCTGCCCCTGCAGAGACGGATCCCAAGCCAGGCAATCTTCTCTAATAGGATGGTTTTGTCATCTCTGGCTCCCAGCCAGCATTTCATTTAGACACCCTCCTGAAGTACTGAGCACTTCAATATAAATCACTCTCAGTTTTTACTTTCACAGGCTTGTGACAAATTTTAATAAACAGCGACCTTTTTTTTTTTTTTAAAGGGAGTTTAATTAACTATTTGAGCACTTGTAATCCCTCTTGGAAAATACCACCTTGAACTGTTTCCACTGTTTCTAAGAAACTGTCATACCACCTACTGATTTAAGCATTAATTAAAAAAAAAAAAAAAAAAAAAAAAAAAAAAAAAAAAAAAGCCTGCTCGGCTGGCGGGGGCTGTCACCATGACTCTGTTCGAACTTCTGTGGGGCCCGAGCCCAGGTGCAGATATCCCTGCCCGGCTGAAAAAGGGCAGAAGGCACCCAGGAGAACCCCATTTCAGTTTGGGGGTGTCAGGGGGTGATGGCCCACATGGTTCTAGCCACATCCCTTGCACGCCGGGCGTCCCAAGCGAGAGCAGACAAGCTCTGGCTGAAGCTGGGACCGGCCTTTCCCTAAATCGCACGTTTTCCCAAGATTCATACTCGGTTTTCCCGTGGCCCCCACCCCCAAGCATTCCTTTCGTAATTACTACACCAGGTTTTAGGTTTCCGCTTCAAACCATTAGTGGAACTGGAATCAGTACAGGCACTTTAACTGTCCTCTTCGTGCACCATTAGCAAGGAAAAACATTTAAACAACTGACATCAGACTGCATTTACATTTAAAATTCAGTGTCCACGACCCTCAAAAGAGAGAAATTCAGATCATCAATGCAGGGCAGGGCTGATTTTGCTCTGCTTTTGCTTCAGTTGCTGAAAGATACCAAGGAACCATCTGAGTCAAGCTTTTTGCCTTTTTTTTCCCCCTTTAAATAAAATCTGATTTTGCCTGTAGCAGTATTTATAAGGGAAAAAAAAAAAGTTTTCTGCAGAGTTTTGAATGTCTCGAAAGGCAAGACTTAACAGGAAACGGTAAGGAAAGCCTACGGCAAGTACTTAGTTAATACAGGCTTCACAACACTTTTTCCACAACTCATGCAGTCATTTCAAGATAAAATTCCCTGTCAAAAAACAGACAGATTAATTCAAAGGTAACAGAGGGGGAAAAAAAGTGAAGAACAAGTGATTTATGGCAAAAATACCTTAAGTCACATGCTTCTCCACATATTTCACATCAAATGCTTCCAATCACAAGTTAATTGAAAATAGCTCTCTTCCCCCCCACCCCCAAGAAGTTAATTTAGGGGAGCACAGTAAAGAAAAAGTTTAAGTTTAAATATTTCCACCGAATGGGTTTCTGTTCCAGGCTTTGGCAGAGCAGAGCAGCTGCTAATGGCTTCAGACTGCCACAAAGAGTTCAATACACACACACACTCTTAGGGGAAAAAAAAAAAAAAAAAAAAAAAAAAAAAAAAAAAAAAAAAAATCAGAAACAAGCTAATTTCACAGCACAGTGGAGCCCACTTAAACAACTAACTGCTTAGTGTGTAAGATTTATAAACACACGAGTTCTGCCTAGCAAAGGCTAAAGTACATTTGCAGATGAAGGTGCAGACTGCATGTGCTTCTTTAAAGCAATCCTCTGAGCCGAAACTCTGGATCTTTCATGGCTTTATAGCGTGTAAAAGCTTATGTCACGCATCAAAGTACTATGCGCAGTACTGTCTAGCAGGGGAAAATTTTCAAAATAAAGACCCATTCCTCTTGTAACTGAAATAAATGAGGGGGAAAAATAATTAACGTCATTGGGACAGAATGAGATCACTGCATTTACTCAGCCCAAGCAATAAGGACATTAAGTAAAATATTTTTAAAAGGGTTTTCCACTTCTGGACTAATATAGACATTATCTAATAACTTCTTCCAGGAAAACGATGATCTAACATGCACAGGGGGAAAAAATAACCTGATTAAAAAGCAAACTGAAGCACAAACATACCTGCATTTGTAGCATACTACAGCACTTGAGGCTAAAAGTAACTTCCTTTTAACAGGGTAATTAAGCAAGGTAAGAAGAGAGACAAGCAGTTGCACACAAGGTACTACGTACCTTCGAAAAGTCTGTGCTGGAGTAAATAATTTTAAAAGCCAGTTAGTTATTAGCACAGTCTAACACAGATGCACTTACCCTGGGTTAAATCTCAGTTACGCTGCTTTCTCTTTACTCAACTATCTCAGGCTAAACCAGTTTAAACAGACCTACATGAAGGACCTGCAGCAGTACAAAACGACCAACTTAAAAACCAGTATTTAGTTCTCAAATTTCCACATGGAAGAGGCTTCAGAAGGAAGAAACAAGTTCATGTGTGGGCAGAACTTGACGTTATGTAGTTGAGATAGCTACTTCTGTAAAATATATTGTAAAGGCTTAGTTTGGGAAAAGCAGTTTAGATTTCATGTAAACACAGCCAACATGGCTACATGATGTTCTTCCCCATCGAGTAGTGTTATTAAGCATGTGTATACCTTCCACGATGTCCCTCTTGTAGTCACTATCGTTGTCACTGTCCGTAGGCCGGTAATAGATATAAAATCCTTGGATGGGGGTGTTGTTGTTGCTTGATGTAATATACTAAAAGAGAATTATAAAAGACTGTGTTAGAAAAGAAAAATTTTAACTGACTCCGGCTAAGTTGTCATCACTGAATATCCTGGACATGTGCAAAGCTTTTGACACTGTCCCACCCAACATCCGTGTCTCTGAACGGGAGAGACGTGGGTTTGCCGGATGCACCACGGGTGGGTAAGGAATTGGCTGGATGGTCTCACTCAGAGAGCCGTGGTCAATGGTGTGATGTCCCAGTGTAGAGCGGTGACGAGTGGCATCCCCACGGGTCGGGGCCGGCGCTGTTAACCCTTTGTTGGGGCCATGGACAGTGGGATCGAGGCACCCTCAGCAAGTCCCCACCGACACCGAGCTGTGTGGGGCGGGGACACGCTGAGGGAAGGATCCATCCAGAGGGACCTGGACAGGCCCGAGGGGGGGACTGGGCAAACCTCGTGGAGTTCAACAAGGCCAAGGGCAAGGTCCTGCCCAGGGGTCGGGGCAATCCCCAGCACAGACACAGGCTGGGCGAGGAGGGGCTGGAGAGCAGCCCCAAGGA
>NW_020799132.1:440895-478677 GCF_003259725.1 Athene cunicularia
GCTGGGGGGCTGGAGCCCCCCTGTGAGGACAGGCTGGGAGAGTTGGGGGGTTCAGCTGGAGGAGAGAAGGCTTTAGGGGAGACCTTAGAGCGGCCCCCCAGGGCTGAAAGGGGCTGCAGGAAAGGGGGGAGGGACTTGTAGATCATGGGTGTAGGGATAGGACGAGGAGTAATGGTTTTAAACTGACAGAGGGGAGATTCAGATGAGATCTAAGGAGGAAATTCTTCCCTGTGAGGCCCTGGCACAGGCTGCCCAGAGCAGCTGTGGCTGCCCCCTCCCTGGAAGGGCTCAAGGCCAGGTTGGACGGGGCTTTGGGCAGCCTGGGCTGGTGGAAGGTGGCCCTGCCCAGGGCAGGGGGTGGGACTGAGTGATCTTTAAGGTCCCTTCCAACCCAAAACAGTCTATGATTCTATCTTATCACCTTGAAATACGTTTGGGTTTTTTTTTTTTAATAAGGTTGCACAAGCAAGGTGTATGGGGAAGTTTGAACAGAAGCGACAACAGAAGAGAGGATTATCAGTTGCTGTGGATGAGCACAAGGCCAAGGGATTCTCACAGGGCTGCACGAGAGCCCTCTGCCACAGAACTCCTCAGACCAGCCAAAAAAAAGGGAGAGTGGTGTAGGGAGAGGAGACTGAGCTGGGGCTGACACTTTCCTCCCACATCACTTTCTAAACTGTCAATTACGGTTTGACCATGAACAGCCTAAAAAGTTCTGTGATTAATGAAAATGGAAAAGTTAATACCATTTTGACTTCAGAAAGAGTTAAGATCACTCTGAAAAGGAATATTTTACTTTAAGTTATGCAGTCTCCTGAGGAACTAGAGGTTATTTTAAGTTTATTATCCTTAACATCTCTTAAGGCTGAGCTAGCAGAGCAAACTAACACCAAGAACTCTACACATTAAATCCTCCAAAGTATACCGGGGGTTAGATTTCAAAACAAGAGCAAAGAATTTCTGTGGGTTTCAATAAGGACTTTAAAGTACTTGTTTACAAAAGATGAGGTAACAGGGGAAAGGAAAACGTTTCCCTAACATGAAACCTCTACTGGGTGCGAGGGAGGACGGCAGGTTTTAAACGCAGTGCCCGCTTCCAGCCATCACAGCCTGGATTGACAAAAGCAGCAGGAATTGCAGGAAACGAAGCCAACTCACTCGCAAGTCACGGCACGAACAGTGGTTTGGACAGAGTTAAGCCCACTGGTGCCTCTCGATACGCCTGTGCCAAAGCAGGTGGACTGAGGCGGCTGCAGCCTCTCACTGGAGCTGCCAGTTGGGCTCCCATCTGGTGTAACCCGAGGAGGGGGTGCATGGCATCCCCGGGGAGCTAGAAAGGGGAGAGCGAGGTGGAGGGAGGCTGGGAGACAGCACAAAAGGCAGCAAATGACTCACAGGTCTGTCTCAGAGGAGGAAAGAGGGCTTGGAAGTGGGGGGCAAAGGGCTCAAGAGACATACGGCCCAGTAAGTTACCCAATTGGGCCATACAAGCATGAAGTAGCTCTTCTAGGAAAAAGATCATCCCAGTCTCAGGGAGGGGAAACCACCACCCACTACTCCACCATCAGCTCTTAATCCTTGCCTTTTAAGAGCCAAAACAGTCAAAATTGCCCTGGAACTGTGAGAACAGGAGACAGTTATACCCACCGTCCACTTTAACATGATCTGAGTGTCACTGATGGCTTCAGTGTAAGCGATGTGAGGGCCCGCGATAGGGCGGTTGGAAAAGCGGCTGGTAAATCCGGCTACTTGGTAAGGGCGAGACGCTGCGCTGCGCGGGCTCTCCCCGTAGTTGTTCACAGCAATCACACGGAACCTATACATCTCTCCTTTTAAGGGAAAAGGGAAACAAAGACGTAGCAAAACAGAAAAGTGAAAGAAAGATGTTGTAGAAAAAAGAAAAGGAAGAAAGATGTTGCAGCAAAACAAGCACTAGAAACAGGATTCAAGGAGACTGAACAGATTAGGAAGTACTTTTTGCACAACGTCCAATTGGAAAAAACATAGGACTGCTTGCCACAGACTAACAAGGACATCAGAAATATAAACAGCTTCTAGAAGCAGTTAGGGAAATCCACTCAAGAAAAATCCAAAGGCTACTACGCACAGAGATGGAGATGCCTCCATCAGCTTGGGAAGTGCCTAAACTGCAAACTGGTGGGCACCGAGAAGATGCTTCCAAGGTTGCCCATCATCATCCTTTTCTCTTCTTTCCCTGAGCTTCCAGGGCTGGACACTGGGACAAATCAGGACAGATGTTTCTCCATCATTGCATTTTTCTCTTTTTGCATTCCGAGCGCTTACTAGAAGGACAATTAAGTTAAAAATAGCAGCAATACACAACCCTCCTCTCCACATGAGAAAGTACTGAATTGTGGTGGGGTTTTTTCCACTTGGAAAGCCAGAAATCAACTTGAATTCATGTAATGAGCTCCTATTCCACACAAAAAAAAGAATCTCCTAACCAACCAGAAAGAGAATAATTCAAGCAGAAGTGAAAAATGAAACAACCAAAGCATTGCAGTATGCCCTCAGCAGGAGTGTGGTCATCTAAGCAAAGACAACAGCAGCAACAGCTGAGGTGAAGGAAAGATCATTTTTAATACCTGGCTCCAAGTTACGGACTTCCACAGACAGCTTAGAAGGAGAAATGTTATCAGCTGCTATCAGCCAGTCGCTGTTTCGACCCAGGCGTTTATACTCCACTTTGAAGGCGGTAATGGGGGAGCCACCGTTTGCTCGTGGGATCCACGTGACATAGACAGAGGATTCTGATGCTGTGGAGATTGTGGGTCGGTCAGGAGCTTCTGGGACTGAAATGAGAAATTCAGTTACAAGAGGATTAGACTCAACTGAAACTTCATTTTCTGTAGCAACCGATTAAACTAGATGCTGATGATTATATTAAAATTCATGTGTTAACAAGGAGAATCTTACATCCTCCTGTAATAACTACTCCCCTTACTCTTCTGAAAAAGATGCCTGAAGAGTAGAAAACACAGGCATCAATTTATCAATATAATAATGAAAACCAATATGGTGTTGCACTACCCCAACCCACCTCTACACGAAAACAGAAACACATCCTAAGCAAACCAGAAAAATTTTGTTCTCATTTTCCAAACACCAGAATTCCCCCAGACCCAAGGAGATGTCGATCCACCCACACTAAGGAGCGCTGTACGGCCAGAGGAATGAGAACAAGGCATGCAACAAATGGTATACTTACTGACTCACTTGAAGTTACAGACAGCAGTGGAACAGAGAGAATGGAAAGAGGTGGTGTTAGTAAATCTGGTTATAACCATTCTGACGACTGATGTAAGGCTTTACTAAGCTAGCTTATGTTCAGTAACACGGAGCTGGGCACTGACAAGAGGAGGAACTGAGCATGGAACAAAAACCTCTCCACTCACCTCTGGTTTTACCCAAAATTTTAGATCCCAAATCACCTTTGAGATCTCAGCCCCTGAGTAAATCTGCCTGAATCAGGTCAATGAGTTTAAAGGCTGGGGTGATGACAAAAAGGAGTATAAACTTGCTGTTTTCACCAGAAACCAGACTAAAAATCACACCTACTGGGAAGTGGTTGTAGGAAACATTCAGAACAGATATAAGCCACTCTGAGAACTTAAAACTCTGACACAGGCATCTCCCACTTCCCTTCTTCCTCTGGATCTTTCACAGTGGAACAAAAGAGAAAGCCAGAATATTTAACAAAAAGCAACTGCAGGTTTAAAAACGAGCAGCAAGAACATTGGTTATATGTGATAAACTTATTTTCTGAGAGCCATACATGCAGGTAACAGCTTCTTTGGAAATATTAGAGATTTGCTAGATTAAGGCATGCATTTGCTAAATTCAGAGCTTCAAATACCCCACCACAGATGCCAAAGCCTGTACGAAATGCACTAGTGCCTCACGACTTCACATCACTGCAGAAACCCAAGCTGTCAAGGTAGGTGTTTCAAATGCTAGCTCACTGACTGGAGTAAGGTAACCTTGCAGTTAAGCCTAAAGGCACAAACTACGACCTTATATTCTGGAAACATACAGGAGAATCTGGCAGGTATCTGACCTCACTCACAGAAGTCCCACAAGAGCGGAAAAATACCTGTATCAAAGAAGCCTGGGGTAGTAAATCAGAAGAGGTCACAGAAGCACCTAGAGCAGCAGTAACACAAGTGAACTCAGATGCATCTCTCTGCAACACAACGTTTAGCACGTGGCTTACAAACCATCCATACACCTACCTCCGCTGTGTCGAGAGGGGTCTGGAAGGACGACACCAAAATTATTTGTCCCTTCATGAACAACGGGATGTTTAGGAATGCCTACTGGTGGAGATGGAGCCTGGGTGTTTTTTGAGGATGATGTTTTTTCTACAAAATATTTGTTAGACATGATATTAGCTCAGGGACTGGGTAAGAAAATGCTGTCCACCACCTTCCCAATGTGCTCAGTTCCACAAAATCACTCGCTACAGTGCAGAGGGCTAAAGCCCTGGCTCCAAATCACAAGCTGAACCGTCAGGATAGCAGTTAGGGAGTTTCTTCAGGGGAGCAAGAGAAGAGACTTCTCCCCTCAGCCCAGGGATTCTTGCGCTGTGGTTAAGTGACATAACATCTGCAGTACTGCGCTTTGCGGTGATGCCGCCGGCTTCTGCCTGGGTTTTACAGCCCCCTCTCATCCCCCAAATCACAACAGGTGGTGGAAAATGCACACTGAAATCAATCTCTAGGGAAGAGGTTCAATACAAATGCTACAGAAGCTGCATGAGGCCACAGCTGGACCCAGGACACCGGGCTGAGCGGACTTCGGGCCAGTGGCAGGGCATACGGATGAATTCACAGGTTTCACAAATATATTACATTCTTAATAAAATTTATTAATAAAATAAAATTTTAAAAAGCTATCCCATTCTTGTACATTAGTATGAAAAATATCTGATTGTTTGCATACAGCCACCAACGTCCAAGCTTGAAAGAAAAAAACTGCTTTGATTAGAAATGCTCTTAGGCTTGTCGCTGTCTGCATGCAACTATCGGCACAGCTGGCTTCTGGTCAGCTGTGATTTTCACCAAGGTGTCTGCAAAGCAAACCAGAAGCAGTGTTGTTGATATATGAAAACTTGATGTTGCCGAGAGTTTCTTTTATAATACTCTGAAAAAACTGAACAAGGACAGGCTGCTCCTTTAAGCAATAGAGCCAAGCAATTTATACCTATATTACAATATAATCTTATGGTATAAATCTTAATAAACATACAAAAAAATATTATCAAGCTTTTAATAGTTTCTACTTCCCAACAGCCCCAGTAATGCTCAGGGAAGTTTGCCCTACAGCTATTTTAGCTATTACAGGCTGTTCTTTAGTAACTAAGCTACAGAACATTTCATCTGTGGCTTCGCAGACAACACAGAGTTGATGTAATTTAAAGAAACGTCCCCTCGAAAGCCCAGGACACAGGGCACATTGTGCTGCACCCACCTTTGCTGGTGCGAAACGTCAGCATAGCGGGCTGGCCTTCCCCAGCGGCACTCCTCGCCACCATTAAAACTTCATAGAGGCTGGAGGGCTCCAGCTCAGTGAGGCGCAGCTCGTTCTCGCTGCCGGGGACACGCACCGTGTGCCAGCTTCCCGCTGCACTGACGCTGTCATCCAGCTGCACCGGACAGGGAGAGAAAGCTCAACATCAGCAATGAACTGCTCAGAACGCAGTGCAACGCTCAAGCCCCTCGTCGCTGTCGCACACGAGCATCCAAAGGACCTCTGCCACTTGCCAAAGCTCCTCATGCTTTCCTGTACCTAGCTATGGTTTGTTTCCAAGGGCTTCTGCCACAAATCAGCATTTTTGCAACTACCTTTATAGTGCTCCTTCAACAAACGCCACTCATTTTCCCTCTCCGTACACACACGCACGCTTGTTTTTGGAAAAAAATTGGTCATTTTCACTCATGGCTAAAACTAGCAAAAGACAAAATAATTTTAAAGACTTCCATCAGTTTTCAGCTGGCAGCAGGCATGACATTAAAGGCTGAACCCAACACCCTAATGAGAAAGATATGTTCCCTCAACTATCCCAGCTTTTCCTTTAAACATTTTAAATATTTATTGGCTAAAATGGGCAACAGAAAGTACATCTTAGTTATTTCTCAAGGCTGGGAAAAAAAGTCAGCAGGGAGACCAAAGATTTGTTTTTTATTAATACATGTTGTCTCTTTTTTAAAAAAAACAACACTTTTTAATTGACCAGTGAAGTCACCATTTAAGAAAGGAAAGAGATTCAGGGTAGTCTCTTAATGCTTGACCTCTGCAGGAAAACATTACCCTAAATCCCAAAGGAAAAGACAAAGATTCTACCAAAAATAAACTACTAAACAATATAAGACTTTAATAAAACATGGAAGGCAAATCTAAACGCTGTGGATTATCAAAGGGGTTATGCCAGAAGTCTTTCTTAAAGTATTTTCTTCTGAAGCAATCACTCTAAGGCTTTTTATTCCCCTAACCTTCCCCCCCCCTCTAAGAGGGAAATCAATAAAATAATTTAATGACACAAAGCGAACACCACCCTAAAAAAACATGGTAAACTCCCTGCTGAGAAATGCATGAGTGAGCACATTTAACATGGAAAGGATTGTTATGAGTGAAGCATCAAAAAAAGGTCAAAGTAGTATTCAAAGCTTTCAGTGCTTATGTGAACCAACCACCTTTGGATGAGAAATTATATCAACAGACTTTGGCACTAGGTTTTCAGGAACTAACAGGTCAAAAAACTAAGCATTCCCTCCAGGCTAAGACAAGATCAGGATGTAGAGGATTAAAAAGCTTATGAAAAATAAACCAAACAGCTTTGCCACGCAGAAAATTGTTTGCTTGGAAGAGCGGGCAGAGGCATTGCTTGGTTCTGATTTTAATCAAGAGTTCACTGTTGACACACTGTTTTTAAGGACATAATAGGCATCTGCTGTGGGAATTTTAGTTCACTTCTGTGTTTGATAAATTCAGTTTAATATGGTCTCTTTGGGATGACGAGTAGCAAACTCGTATTAGGCTAATACTCTGCTTCCCTTCTGCTCTTGTGTACCAATCACAGAATCACTCAGGCTGGAAAAGCCCCTCGGGATCACGAGTCCAACCCTCAGCCCGACTCTACAAAGTTCTCCCCTACCCCACATCCCCCCACAGCTCATCCCAACGGCCCTTAAACACACTCAGAGATGGGGACTCCCCCCCTCCCTGGGCAGCCTGTTCCACTCTCTGACCACTCTGTCTGGGAAACATTTTTCCCCTATGTCCAGCCTGACCCTCCCCTGTTGCAGTTTAAAGCCATTCCCTTGTTCTGTCACTAATCACCTGTGAGAAGTATTACCAGCTTCAAGCTTGCTCACACAAACACATTTTTAACATCACTGAAGTCATGTATGATATGCTCTGGAGCCCTATTCCCCACAGACCATAACGATACTGTAAAGGAAATAAGAGCCTGGGCTCTGCAGAATAAATCTCACTTAAAACTAGACAGACCAGCATACTTGTGCCCAACTCCAGTCATCCCTAAAATGAGCTGCCTGCGTGATAACGCTGCGGTTCAACAATATTCTATATTCTCTTTGGCCTGACACTACATTCCTGTTAAAATCCATCAATCCACTGCTTCAGCACGACAGAGAAACGGTACCTTGCGGTATTTCACAAAATAGGCATTGATGGGCGAGCCCCCGTCCCGCCCCGAACGCCACACCAGGTTGTACATGTCCGGCTTCAGCGTCTGCGGGGGGCTGAGGATGATGGGGGCTTCGGGGGGAGCGGCAGCATTTGAGGCTTTTTCCGTCGCAGCTGCACCCAAAGGCAGTTTTGTTGGAGGCAAGCTTGAAAACGCCGTTTGTGCACCAATATCACCATTGCTTTCATCACTCTGGGCAGTCTCCACAGGAGCCATTTCTTCTGCTTTCGTGCCAGTTTCTAAAGGAACTGTAAAGGGAGGAGTCTGGTTACATCTTGAAGATGAGGTACATTTTCCCTGCGCAGAGGGGGCACTAAATCATTTAAAAGTGTCATTTTTAAACAAGCCCTGATGCAAAAAGCCAGCTCAAGAGATGTCCACGCAGACCTGAGCCCCTCTCCAAGACATGCCCTTGCACACTGCCTATTCTTTCAGGGCAGAACAGCACTTTTTGGTTTACTTTGTTCTGGTTTAGGGTTTTTTCCCCAAAGTAGCAAAGAGAGAAAACCTAAAACGCAACTGTGCAGGCATGGTTTGACTAGTATCTCTGAAATTAAGTAGTGGCGATGCAAGTTAACAGGAAAAAAAAAAATACATAGCTACACTTGTGACACAAATGGAGTAATTTTAAATTAATCGCAGTTGTACAAGGAACTTTTCATGGCCTGAACTGGCGTGTGCACAAGAGGACATTCTCCTACCTCGGTTTTCTGAGGTTTCAGCTGTAATTTTGATCAGCTTTGAAAGGCGCACAGCTCGACTACTTCATTTGAAAATTTATGCTGAGAATAAACTCAGTTTACAGGCAGATCTAACATGCAATTTAATACCAACACATTTCTAGAAATCCTGCTCCAGTCTCCTCCATCCTATTTACTTTGCCTGGTATGAAAAAAAAAATACACATAATATCAGCAGTTCGAAAGAGGCCACGAGAAAAAACAAAAAGCACTGTTGGGCCGACACAGGGCTCATCAGCATTCCAGGCAGGAAAGGGGTGGCAGGTTGGACATCTGAGATTATCCAGGACAAGTAAATGTAAGTGCTTAAAACGGGAACATTTGGGAACCAGCACAGCTCCTCGAGGCTGCAGCGCCGGCACTGCCAGATGTTCTTAGCCCTGTCCGTCCTTTCAGATTTGTGTAGGTTTATGTTACACGCCGGGGTCTGGAAGGGGAAGGGAATGAAGGGAACTTGGTTTACAAAACAAACAAATTCCTTGGTAATGTAAAGCCTAGGCAGTGTTAGCCTGGCTGACTCGGATTCCTCTAAACCTCCATTAAAATACCAGCAGCAAGTGTGGCTGCTATTTTTGGCCACTTTTTAAAAAGCTGGGAAGGGAAGGAAAGTTCTCTTTTCAAATTGAAGCCACGCTCTCAGCAAGCATTCCGTGTTTGTTTCTTCCTATTTATTTAGCAATGCCACAAAGTTTGGAGACTGAAGAGGGGAACAACACAGGGAGGACGTCCCCAAAGCCAGATGGAATTGGCTTAAAACGTCAGACGCCCCCAGAACAAGTCTCCAAGCAAAAGGGTATCTACTGTCAGCGAAGCAGCGGGAAGGGGACGCGCCGCCGCGCGTTAAGATTGGAAACAAATGCCGTCTCTGCTCGAGGCAGCAGAAGGCCCACTGGATTGTGGTGGACCTGGAGGATTTGTGGGTGGGCACAGGATGGTTTGACACCCACTGCCGTGGGGGAAATGGACTCTTGCTCGTGGAGAAAGCGTTGCGGTTTAGGCTGGTGACAGGAGACCTGCAGTCATTGCTGTGTTTATTGATGCGAGAGGGGAGGCGTCAACAACTGGCAAGGAGGTTGAGTTTTTGCTTTGGAAAATAACCCCCGGGTAACAATTTCCATTAAGCAATTCGGATCTAAGCTCTTTTTGCGAAGTTTCTGGCATAATTGCTACCCATATAAACCAGCACATCAGACTTCTCTTTGCTGCTGTGTCATTATGCAACTTTTTCGGGCTGCTGCTTTCAGTGCCATCCCTTTCCCCTCAGCCACTGAGTCTTACTCTTCTTCCTTGGATTCCCAGCCCCACTGACCAAAGTTGCGACAAACCAAAGGCTGTACGTGCCCAAAATCCTGCCTCTGACAGCAACCAGAGGACTGAACGTCCCAAATTTGGGCATTAAAAAAATGTGTTCATAGCTTTTACTCGGATTGTCCATAATACCCAGTGTTTTACAGCTGGCTATTGAGTCTCCCCATCGTCTGCCTCATTTTGAAGGCAAAGAGCCCTCACCTTTTCAGCCTCTCCCCCTGCAAAATCTATTCTGCACCCCTATGAACCCGCTGTGTTTCCCAGCACCTCTGCTTGTTCTTCTACGCTCTTTTTGAAACAGGGGGGCAAACACACTACCAGATTTCAACCCGTGCCGTGCCCTGGGTTTGGACAGCAGTGGAGAAACCTTTGTATTTTGCTCTGCTGTGCAAACAGCTTGCATTCCCACACAGTGCTTCCCTGCTTCTTCAACAACCAGAGGATCCTCCCTCCTTACCAGCTCTCCAAGTACCTTAGGCAGGCTGGGAAAGCGCTCTGCAAATCCAAACACAGCGCAGCAGTGAAGTCCCCCGTGCCTAGCAAGGCTTTCCCATCACCCTGTGACTTCTCAGAGGTGCCTGGCTTCTGTAAAAGACAACTTCAGGCTGCTCTCTCTGGATCACCTACCTACCTGCAATAAACACTACTCTTTCTTGTGTTTTATACTAACCCGCCTGCTCCTCAGACTTCCTGGAGTGTCTTTTCCTCCTTCATTTCCATTAGATTAAGTTATTTTGGAGAATTAACCCTGTGTTTAGTAGCTCTGGGAAGCTACTGCCATGCATGCAAACACCACAACCGTCTAAAAAAGACCTTAAAATAAGCGCCATGGGTCTAGGATCCTAAGGTTATCATTTAACATTTTGGTGGTTTCTCACTATGATGGCAGCTTAAGTTGCCCTGCCCGCTTTTAAGACCATGCAGTGAATCATGTCATGGAATAGATCCAGCAGAAAGAAAGGATACATTTTTCAGCCAAATAAACTCTCTGTGTTCTTGCACAAAGCAAATTATGGGAATGAGCTGCTGAGGCTGAGAGCTGCTTAAGTTGATCCTTCTACCAAAGACATGCACTGGAATCACAGCTTAAGTCATTCAGGTGTTTTGGAAGCGTTACCTGGCACGAATTCTTCATTAAACCATCTAAATGTTTGAGCATGTCTTCTGGCACGGTTGGGAACTGTTCTAAAACCCTAACAGCTCCCAGAAACTACTTAAGGACTTTTATATCAAAACCAAATGCCTTAACCACCCTCCGCACCATAATCAGCAGCTAGTACAACATATTAGAAATCGATAAAAGTGAATAAACAAAACGTTAAAATTGAACTTACTGCCATAAAATTCTGAGGCAAAGCAGCGGGATATTTCTGTTTGACACAGCCTGAGTTCTGGGATGATACTTAGTTTTGTGTTTCCACCCAACAAGGTTCAACAATAACTACAGGATGGGATCACCTTCTTGAACTTTCTTCTTTCTTTCTTCCTCTAAGGGCTGCTTAAGCATCTTTTCAAATTATTTACATTAGTTTTAAACTCTAATCAGTGGTAACAAAAAACTTGAAATACAGGGCCACATATTAATTCTGCTGACCTCAAATCCCACTGACATTCAGCTAAATTTACTAAGGTAAGATGCTGAAAGAGCCGAGAAGCTTAAGTCACTTAATTTAACTAAAAACCTAGATCTTAGTTCTTGTGAAGGGAACTTGGGGGAGCTTAAACTTGTTTATTAATATCACATAATATTCCAATGGTTGGAAAGGAAGTATCTGTTTCCCATCTTGCCTTTAGAAAAGAACTGTCTTTTCCTAGTAGCAGTTTCAAGAAATATAAAAGGAAACCACGCCTGGACATTTTTTATCACATATAAGGATGCTGATACACACAGCCATTTCTCCTTTGCTTAAGGTAGAAGGGAGGAACTGGTCCACAATGACAGCTTCAACTGCTCTGCTTTGTTTCCCCAGGATACCTGCACTACCTACCTTCATTAGTTTCTTATTTTGAGGCATTTCTAACCTAAAATGGGAGCAAGTTGGGGCTTTAAGCTTACCAAAAGTAAGGAAAGCTTTGGACACCACAGAGCCGTGCTTGTTGACAGCCTCACACATGTACTCCCTGGCACGCTCCGAAGTCACATTCCTCATGTGCAAGGAGCTCGAGCCCGCCCAAGACACGGAGAAGCGAGTGGGCTCTGCCACGGCGCTGTCCGGCCCTGCTGGAGGAGGTTTCTGTGGTTTTGAACAAAGCACCTGGGAAGGGCGACCAGTCAGGAGCCCGCTGCTGTCATACAAACGGCTCACGGGAACGGGCAGGCCGGTGGCATTGCAAGACAGCGTAACGTCTCCACCATCTACCACAGCGACGCTGGCTGGTGGGGAGACTATAACTGGCCTAGAGCCTGGGGGGGGGGGGGGCAGGGGAACAAGCCAAAGATTTAATTTGGCTAAGGAATATGACAGTTAATGCCAAAAAGAGTCAGCACAATTAAAAAGTAGTCACACATGCTTCTTTTTAACCATTTTTAACAGTTATTTCTTCTCTAGACAGACTCTCCAGCCTTCATTTCCAGACTGATCAGCTGAGACTCATGCTTAAATAGAAAGCTACACTCAAACCACACCGCAAATTTTTTAAATAACAAAGACTTGACTGTCAGTGGGCCAGGCAGTACATGCAAGACTGGCTTAGCCCACTCCACAGACAAGCAAGCCACAAAATCTCTGCTCAACCAGCCTCTGCAAAGCTCCCATCAATCTCAGCAGGTACAGAAGAGGTCAAAAGCTTCAACTACACAGGAGAGGGAGGGAACAGGAACAGCAGTGGCCTTGCCAACATCCTTGTACTAGCAGAAATCAAGTTCTCTAGGTATTAGAAAGTACGTTAGACTGAAAAGTGATCAAAAAGGCTCTTGGTACCTGCTAACCCGGTACAGGGGAAGCGTGCATCAACCCCAAATCTGATGACTGTTTTGTAAACTTGAGGATATGGAATAGGCATAATTACTTGTCAGCCAACACTGCTAAGAATACCAGTTAATCCAGTACAACAGAACCCTAATTCTATTTAAGAATAAATCATGTCAAATTTAATCATAAGCCGATTTAATTGCCACTGGTAATCTAGGTTCTAAGTAACCACACTACTCCAGAAATACCTACAACTCTTAAAATTCAACTGAAAGCACCTTCTTTGTAAGATTTGCTACAAACAGCAGTCAGAAACAAATCAATATATATAACCTAGGGGGGAAAAAACAGACCAAAAAAACCCCAACAGAATAAAGCTTGAAGTACAAATGCCTAGTCTGAGCTCCTGAGGGCCGCAAGCGCTCGTACCCGGCTGGACACGAAGCCTCCCAGTGGACTGCACAAACCCGACGCCGTTGTTTGCGACGCACTGGTACAGGCCAGAGTCCTCCTGGGTGACGCCACGGATCCGCAGGCGGTTTCCTGTCAGCAGATGCCGTGGAGAGAGCTGGAGCGGAGCCGCGTTGTGCAGCCAGGTGAGGGTGGGAGCAGGGCTTCCGCGGGCATCGCACCAGAAATGCACAGTCGCTCCAGCGGCCACGGTTTCATCCTCCAGTCCCTTGGAGATGAAGGCAGGTTCTACAAAGGGAAAGAATTTTACATAAACCACTGTATGTTGATCTTAGCCCAAGTCCTGAAAGAAAATACTGCAAAATATCACACAAACTTATTTACAAAGGCTAAGCAAGCACCACATACATCTAGATCCGCACAGCCTAAAGTTGTTTTTCCTACACACATGCTTATTTTAGTGGTCTCTCCCTTCTATTCCAGTCATGTTTGCATTGATAGTATAAAAGAAATAGCTGTATTTTCAAACTAATTCTGTAGTGACACCCCCATAACAAAGTATATATTGTGTCTCAACAACTTGCTTTCTGAGTTACTTTGATGTGTACATTTCAAAAACCAAACAAAAACAGTCAGGGAGGCAAAAAATCTCAAACAGGACAATTTGCTACAAAAGAGAACTTAGGAACAACCTGCAGCCACACAAAGGGGGCCAAATAGATTTCTTTTGCTTTTGTTTTTGTCCTCATCCAAACCTATTACCTCTCCTTGCCAGCTTTTTGCTTATATACCACCTCAAAAGAGAAACATCTGATCTCTGGCACAGTATTGACACTGTACCCCATGTGCACTTGGCACTCTGCAGAAAAAGGAGCAGATCAGTTCTCCCTCAGAGTTTGTTATCCTTTACTGTTTAATTATTTCAGGCTGTGAAGGATTTGAAGGGATAAATAATCATGGATTTTAATTTGGCAGAGATGGTGAGATATGGTCATTATGAGCTTATCTTTATTCTCTATTTTAATATGCTTACGTTGAGAAAGAATGTTAGGCTATTTGTAATCAGATGCCCACACCAGCAAGCGTACAAAGAGACTGTTCATTGCCTGGACATGAAAAATTCTTTATTTCTTACCAAGTACAGTAAGTGAATAGTTAACGTATTTCACTACTCCAGATTCATTTCCCACCAGGCAGGAGTAATTTCCAGAGTCCGCCGCCTCAAGCCTGTCCGTCACCAGATGGGAGTGCAGCAGTTTCCACCTGCCTTTTCTCAGCGCGTCCCGGCCGTCTTTAAGCCAGCGGAGGGGCGCTGGAGGCAGCCCACTGACAACACACTCCAGCGTCAGAGCGCTGTGCCGGGGCACCGCCAGGCTCTGCGGTGCCAGGGGGTGCAGTATGTGGAAGACGCCCGAGGAAGAGCCTGCAAGGAAGGAGATGAGGCTGATCACTACGAGAAGCCGTTTAAACCACCCTCTCCCATCCCACCCTCCAGGCCTGAGGTTTGTCACGTCTTTCAAACACAGCTGCTTATACTTGTGACCAAGCACGATGCTGTAATGCTCTCTTCCAGAAGTCCTGCTCCAAAATCACTGGAATGTTACCAGTATCAACTGGCAACTGGAATATTAGCAATATCACCTTCTCAAGGGCTAAGTGCTCTGTCCTCGGGATCTGAAAAGCAGCTGTGCTGCTCCTCCACCATAAGGGGAAATAAGAATTGAACATGCCAATAACATGGGACAGATTTTACATAACGTGGTATTTGAGACCAGTGGGTATTTAGGTTGACATACCCACGCAAAAAATCTTTGGGCTGTTATTTATTCAGTTTTGAGATGTGTTCACTGTGGAAAGCCGACCTGAATACTCACGTGTGACTAAGAGCTTACGTCCAGTGAGTTCTGTTCTGAGATCGTGAGTAACTGGGTTGTACGCTGCACATTTATAGGATCCTTTGTCTTCTAACGATACATTCAAAATCTGCAGGTTTCCAGATGGAAGAATTAGGTAGTTGTCTAAAGTGGGGAAGGAAAAAAGAAGATTATGTTTAACTTAATTTTAAAACAAGGCTTCCTTTAAAATTTTTTTTCTTTTAAATAACTCAGATACATCAATCTATTCTAAATGTGAATCACAAATAAATCACTTGGCCACACAAAGGATATTAATTTACAAAGGTAGGTTTAAATAAAGTGACTGGCAGAGGAAGTTAAGTGTTGTTCAGATGAGCTGTGGGGGGATGTGGTGTACGGGAGAACTTTGTAGAGTGGGGCTGAGGGTTGGACTCGATGATCCCGAGGGGCTTTTCCAACCTGAATGATTCTGTGATTTTGCAAGTTTCTAGAAGTTTTCTTCTTTAAGTTTTCAGAAAAAAAAATATCCAGGCAATCTTTTATTGGATATTTTTATTGGGGACCAGTTGCATAAAACATCTCACCTGTTGATTGTTCCAGCCATTTTCCCCGCACCTGGAAGCGAACCTGTGCTTTAGGATTACTTTCTGGCACCTCGCATCCAATGAAAGCTGTACCCCCTTCCTCTGCCGCTAAGGCAGGTTTCACCACTGTATCAAAATTAGCTAAACCTAGAAGAGATTGGTAAGAGGTTAAGAGCAGCCAAGGCTTGGGAAAGGGGGAAAGGCAGTAAGTGCAGTATTTGTGTTTAAAATATAGCTGGTTTCAAGCCGATTATCTTCTCTGGTGCAGCATTTGGACACTCATAGCAAGAGGCTTGGTCCTTTCTGCAGCCCATAACAGCATGAACTCTCCCATGCACACACACTTCCTTGCTACAGAAAGGGCCAGATCTTACATGGGAATAGTGAGGAAGGAACAAATCGTTCCTACATTCCCTCAGCTGCTCCAGGAAAAGCAAGCCGAGATGACACTGGTAAGAGAAGACTGCTCGTGGGCTCTGAAGGCACTACAGAAGACAATTTACACTAAACAGCAGGAAGCCCACGCCTAAGAAACATGAAATTGTCTTTCTGTGATGATAATTAAGACAACACTGAGTACAACAGAGCCTCCCACTCAGTGCCATGAGCGATGAGGCAAGCAGAAAGCCTCAACAGCTCACAGCACCTTCTAATTTGCTACTAAAAATCTCACAGTGAGGAGAAAAGTGCGAAAGCTGCTCTTCTACTCCCTTCGTGTTCAAAGCATCTTCTAGGTTGTGAAGTTTTTCTAGGTTAGCCACCCTTACAGCTCTCTTGAGAGGGTCTTGCTATGGGTCAGTACTTTACCAAAACACTTACTTCTCTCACTTATAAGAAATTTTCCTCCCAGGAGGGTTTTGGACATGCTCCATAGATGAGGTACCCTTACAGAGAAATCACTCAAATCCTGCTTGACAAAGGCCTGATTCAGACAGTCCTGCAACCCCAAGTAGACAAATCATGCTCATGGACAAATATTATATTCCCATTCTCAGCACCACATCACCCTTTCCATGTAGAAAACATTGCCCTTCCTCTTCTGAAGTTCTTTAAGATCCAATAGTTTTCAGATCAAGCACCAAGGCAAAGACTGATTCGAAGAACCAGTGCAGCAGAGAAGGGAAAAGGTCCTTCAAAGGACAGAAGACTGTCCCCACCTGAAGAACATCTACATAGTTTTAACCAAATAAAATGCTACAAGTGAAAAGGAAAATCTGCAGCTCACTCTTACTTCCTAGGCAACAATTTCCACTCACTTCTCCTCAACTCTCAAGCATGCTTCTGCAACGGCATGGCAGCTCAGTTGCTCTTTCAAGATCCTTTTTGAAAAGCAGCTTTTGGGAACCTTGTACTTTCAGGTCCATTTACTGAAGCAAATGTTATGTCACTGAATAATATTTGTATTTGCTGGAAAGGACTCTTGAGGTCTTTCAGCTCCAAATGAGGCTGTCACCAACACTAAATCAATCAGGTGTGGTTTTGTCTGGTTGAGTCTTTAAAAGCCTCCAAGGATGGGGAACCACAAGCTCTCTAGGGGAATATGTTCCAGGGTTGCATCACCTGACAGGTCTCAGATGACACAGGAAAAAAAATAATTGGTGGAAAGTGCATAATTGATCGTATACTAAGTACTGTCTGAGGAAAAAAAAAACAACCCAAACATCTTGAAACTAAGTGTTTCCTAAAAGTCAAAGAAAAACAAACCATACAAACCAGCTGAGGTCTATATAATTTGCAAGGAATAAAGAATATAAAGAAAAATTAACTTACTGCCCATCGATACTGTTGCAGGCCTGCTCACAACAGCACCCACGCTGTTGTTAGCAATGCACTGATAGAGGCCAGACGTTGCCAGGCTGAGGGAGACGATTGTCAAAGATCCTGCCTGGATTTCCACCTCTCCTGCTTTGCTGTCCAGAGGCTCTCCATTAAACAGCCAAGAAAGGCGAGCCGTGGGGGGCTCGGCAGAGCAGCGGAGTTGTACTGGCTCACCAGACTTCTGGACAGTAGACGAGGGCTCAGAAATAAAATGGGGAGTTAAATCTAAAAGGAAATAAAAATTATATTCAGTGAACAAACAGCATTTTGCACAAACACATGTGATAAGGTTAATGATGCTCTGACCCACACAAAAGACTATAACCTGGTTTATAGCAACGCTCCTGCCGCTGCTCACAGACCTGGCAAACTTCTCTCATCAGAAGGTGAAATATTGCTCAGAGACAATTCAGATCAAACATGGACAAGTAAAGGGTCTCTAAACTCCAAGCTGCAGTGATACTCAAGCAGATGTCACCTTTTCCTCTGCAAGAGGAACTCATGACAGATTCCCGCTCTCTCTCAAACACCAGGGAAACATCAAGATTCAAACCCCCTGAAGAGGGTAACAACGATTAAACGAAGGTGGGTTCAGCCTACAGGAAGGTGAGATACACCCCTAAGTGTGCACAGGGCAAAGGCACCACGCCTGCTAGAGGCAGCAACAACTGCAATCCCACTGGATTTATTCGGAGTGAAAGAGCATCCATCACCTGAAGAGATGGAGCCCGGGAACACGCAGCTGTAGCTGATCTGTCCCACATGAAGTGGGCCAGGACGTGACTTGTAAAATTTTAGAAATGGTAGCAGCCTGCCAGGTATTTATGCAGAACCGTCTCCGAGTCTGCAGAACTAATTAAAAATAGCAGGATAAAAAAAAGCTGGAGGAACAGCAAAGGCTCTTGTTAATTCCAAATACATGGACTTCATCAGGACGAGAATGATGAATTGGGCATCCATTATCTTTACTGAGTAAAGATGAACTGAAACAGGAAAAGCTGCTAATAAAGAAAAGGTTCAGTTCAACAAAACTTGGTTATGAGTATCCATTTATTTGCCAGGAGAAAATTCCTGCTTGTTGGAAGACATTTTCTCCTATCCTGGCCCATGAAACGCTGGGAATTATTTCCATTTGTTTCCTATGGAATTCTGCGCTCAAGACTTAGTATGAAAGGAGCAAGCAAAAGGCAATTAACACCAATAACTCCTATTTGATTAGAAATATGGGAGAAAAACAAAAAAAAAAAATTATAAATCGACACAGTGGCAGGGGAAAACAATTCCCCATTTGTAAATGAGCTAAGGAATTCCAGATAGTACAGGTCAAGATGGTATTAAATGACATCCAAAGAAGAGACGGTTTTCTTGTAGGTGGGGCCCTCAGCTCATGCTTTTCTTCTCAAGTCAGTCCATCCAAGCTCTGTTTATGAGTTTCAGATGAGAAATTGTGCATTTTTAATACAACCATAAACTATCTGCATAAACATAAAACTGGAAATTAAAGTGTGGCTTCACTTAACAAAAAAGATGAAATCCATAGAAATGGTATCCAAGCATTTCACAGGACTCCAGATGTCCATTTTTAGCTTTTAATTAGAAAACTGTTTTTCCTATTAGTTCGGGTTGAATTTCCAGGGATAAGAGAAAAGCAGTGACCTTTTCAGCTTGCTAGCCACCAATTTCTACAAAACTGCACTGCTACTTTCATCTCCAGCCCTGCCCTTGCCCATGACACCAACACTTTGTGCTCAGTGTAAAAGCCAAAATTGGTAGCAGTGACCCTGCAGCTGGAATTTATCTCCTATGACTGCTTGAAAAATAAAATTTATCCCATTTGCTTATAACGATTGGCTATGAAGTGCTAAAAGTAGTAAAAGCTTCTTTTTTGTGTGGTTACGTTAAGACAAGCTGACTACACAGAGCAGATGTGTCAATTAAAACCATCCCTCTTCTTTTTTTAAATGCAAGAGCTCTTCCAACTGCAGCCACGCATCAGCGTTCGCCTTTCAAAGATCTGATTCCCCCTTCCCCCTGCAAATTTCAAACCCCTCCCAACCCCACGGGAACACAAGATGCACTGTACACAGCAAAATCGGCATCCAGCTAAGTCCACGGAGATCCCAAAGAACAAATCTATGTAACTGAGAGTCTTCCACGTACAAGCACTTGCTTTGAGCCAAGTTTTCAAAAGCAAAGTCACATCTCAGCTTAAGAGTACGCTTAAGTGCTCCATGCTTCCTTAAAAGCAGAACATGGATAATATGTGTTGAAGTTGGCCACTTTGGAACACGCTCCAAATCGTTGTTTGTTCAAAAGTACAGACCCAACCTCCGAAACCTGTGAGCGAGTCACCTCGGCTGGGGTGAGAAGGCCTTACCTGAACTCCTGACGGAGAGGAGACCCGCGGCAGCGATGAAGAGCAGTGCCTGTAAGTGTCCAAGATCCGGATGCATAGCGCCAAATTACAGAAGTTGAAAGCACGAAGCTCCAGACTAAGATGAGGCACCGAAACAGCTACAAAACAAACAGATGTCCGCTGTAAGTTTCAGGAGTTAGTCTTTTAACTCTTACAACAAAGTGTTTGGGGTTAAAAAAAAAAAAAAAAAGTTGAACTTAACTATGTTTCCAAGTACTATTCTTAACGTAAGATTTTTTCCACAGCTGGGGTATGAGGCATCGGCGCTGAACCATACTGCCTTGATAAATGAAGACTACTTTCCAACCAGAGGAACTGAAGTCCAAAGTAAACAGCTTATCTATTGGAGATAATATTGTTTGCAAACAATAATCATTTGACCATCTATCACCAGGCTACGCTTGTTTTACAAGTTTTTATGAATCTACACGCTGCGATGCAGCTACTGCTCGTAACTGCTCTAAACCTGCTTACGGAGACATGTCATCTGCTTGCTCCTTCTCGTGTGCTTTACAGTCAACTGGTGGCAAATGTCTACCAAAAAAAAAATAATATTAATCTCGTTCTCATTTATATTCCTAAACCAACAGTGCTTTCTCATATATATTTCTGGGGCATCCATTTGGTACACTTTTATCTGCACGGCTGCTTCTACAAGAGGACAGTCCTTTCCTTGGCCATTAAACACCTGACTATTTAGGTACATAAGATCTCACTTTCATCACCAAAAAACATGAATTAAATCATGAAACCAGCAAAATACAAACTAAATCATTTAGACCATCAACCTAATCTGAACAAGATGAGTCTCTGAAAGGGTGTTTCTGACACTCAGTCTCCATCAAACGCTCTTTTCTCCAAGAGAAAAAAACCCAAATAATCTGCAGCTGTCATTCACTTAAATTTTCTATTTGCCTTGTGCAATATTATGATGAATAAAATTTGAGTTCATTTAGCACAGTTACTTCATTTATCAGCCCGGCCATACAATTTCGCTGCTGATAACACTCAACATATATTTTAAATGGCTCATATATCAGACGTGTATATAAACACGTATCTAACACACATACAATAACTAGGAGTTTTACTGGCAGGGCAGCGCACGGAAACAAGTGCAACAATACATATGCTTGACAGAAAGAAGTCCCAGTTTATTGAGCACTCGGAGTCATTTGCTTTCCAAGAAGTCAGATCCAGATATGAACAGCAAAATTATTCCCATGGTTTATTTAAAAATAACAGTATTTTATCATCGGAACATCGCTGTAAAATATATACACAAAGTAAGCATCAGGAAAAGGCTCCAATAATAATAAGAATCACTCTAGACTTTATAGAGCTATTTGCTTACTGCTACTTCTCCCTGCAAATTGAACTCCAGGCTTAGAATGACAGCTTGAGAAGGCTGAAAGAAGTGCTGTCAAGTCCCGCTCCCGTTCCTGGGCAGTTTTATCTGATCCGGCAAATCTATTTCAGCTGTTCGGAAGACCCGGTAATCCTGCAGACCAGGCTGGTTCCCCAACGACAGCCGGGGCTGTTTTGGTAAGAGGCAGATGGCAGAAGAGACCGGCCGCGCAGAAGGCGTTTGGGTTTATTTGAATTCTCACTCGGTTCAAGGGCAGGAGAGCTGCTCCACCAGCGAGCGCAGAGGACAAAGTAAACACCCAGAGAACTTGTTAACATCAAACACTTTGCTGAAGAGGGGTGGGGGGCAATGTTGCTTTTTGCCAAATCTTCCCTCAACTATTTATTTATGAAAAGCAATGAAACGTATATTCTAGGTCAACTTTAACCCCAGCACATGGAGCTACTGGGTTATTTTGCAGCTGTCTTTTTAAACAAGGCCAGCTCATTATCTTTAACTAAACTTTATCTTTGGAGATCTACTTTATCCAGTCTCTGATTTCCCTCTGTTTATCTTTCTCTTTACATGTTCCTAGCTGCCAGTGTCAACAGCTACTCCTCTTTTGACCTACCAGTTTGGCTTTCGCAGGCTTGTGGAGTGGTAAAATCAACTGTAAAGCAGAGAGTACACAAAGCAAGCCACAAAGACCAAAGTTCTTTGACTGGAGGAAAAAAAAAGAAAAACGTTCACTTGAATCGAAGTAGTGTTGTTCAGCAACAATACCCGGGCATCCAAGGGAAGTTTCTCTAACACCCACTTTCGAAGGGACTGCAGAAACCTCTTATTCGCTGGTAGACATGGGAACGCAGGGGGAAGAGGAGATCCAACACACAACCCAAAAATATTTGCTTCTTTCTGTTTGTTCTGTAGATCGTGTCACTACAGAAGCCTCTCACTAGGTACAGAGAAGAGGGCAAGAGCACAGCTTGTAGTTTCAGGGTCTTCAGAAACCCAGCAGAGAAACTTTGCCTCTTCAATATTGTATTAATACATATCCAAGTGTTAAAAGGCCTTAGGGTTAGAAAAAATAAGACTCTTCCCCTCTGCCATCATTTCAATAAACTCCCATTTTGACAGCAAGGACCAGTCACTGGGGACCTACTGGGAACAGAAAGCCTTTGGTTAGAGGTGTCTCCATTTAAGTGTCTCAGACTCCAAGATGAACTCACCCAGGAACACCTCTGCACACTCTTTCACTATTCCTCGCTCGAGAGGATGAACCTCCATCAGCAGATCAAACAGTCAACGTTATTTTGAACTAAGAGATACCACCAAGAAAGCAAGCTATTTCCAAGCCTCTTAAAATAAAACAGTAGTGACAGGAGTTATTCATATTAGTAACATCCAAGGTTGAATAGAAGTGGACATGGTTTTCATGGATCAAAGAAAACACCCTTTCCACTTTCACTGGTAATTTCTCTAGACCAGTGCCACATACCAGAAAGCCACAGCATGGCAAAGGCCCATATTTTTCTTACTTCCACATAGACATCTGCATCTAAAGTCATCTTCCAATTATTTTCACCCAGCACTCGACCTCCTTGTCAGCTCTAAAGTAACTTGCTGCTCACGGAGCAAGGGAAACGAGGAAGATAACGGACTTGTGCCACGAGGAGTCGTCCCGACCATTCCAATGGACACTCACCCCTCGAAAAGGCACTATGCATGCAGGGGCATCCAGAAACGGGAACCTGGTACTTCTGGAGATAAGATGGAGTACATCTAAAGACAAAGTAATTCTGGTCATGCATCTTATTTGTTGCAGACCCTTTTTAAAAGGGACCCCTCCCCAAACAGCTCATAGTTTCAGCCCTGTGACCTTCAGGATGCCATCAACAGGCAAGTAAAATAAATCACCAGTGCTAACTCTAGGGAGGGGAACGTACTTATTAATTAATGTCTTTAGGAACACCAGAGAGGTTTCCCAGTGCAGGAGCAGGGCCGTCACCCCAACCCCAGAACGTGCTGGCTAGGTTCTGCAGGGCAGCCTGCACATCACCACCTGGGAGGCTGTGGAGCCCTGAAGACCTCACCAGGACAGACACTGGCCATCCTGTGCCAGGGAGCGGCCCTCGGCATGTGGGGGACACCAAAACACCCTACCGGGCTGAGACGGGAAGACACAGGCCCCAGCCCTGCCAGGTGAGCTCCTCATCTCTGACCCAGACCCACTCCACGCAGCGAGACAGCACAGCCCTGGCAGAGACCCCCTCCTCTCTTCCTGAAGCTTCACGCTTGTGCTGTTTCTCCAGAAACCAGCAGTCTCCAGTGTAAGGCTCCACACGTCTGGTCCCTTCAGTGTAACCAACTTAACCTATCACCTCCAAATTAACTCACTCCTACCCACACTTGCCCCCCAAAAAGGTTTTATGCTCTAAAAGATGACAAAATGCTGTTTGCCACATGTGCCCAGCCCCAGAGGATCCCGTCCTTCAAAACACAGCTGAGAACCTGCCCTGCTTATCCACTGGACCATGAACTTTCCATCTCCACCCTTGCAGCTGAGGGCAGTCGCTACTAAAAAGAGCATTATCTCATACCCATTTTTTTTTTCCTCCTTTTCTGATAGTTTTTGCTCCCTGAATCATCTTCCTGCCATCTCAGAGCAGCTGGACACCACCAGGACCTCCCTTCCCAAAAGCCACCCAACACCAGAGGTATTTAGCCACCACCCCACCCCGATCTGACAGCGACCCTGCTCCCGCTCCATCACTCCCCTCCAAAACTCCTCTGGCCTTCAGAGAGCCCATTCAGCATGCCGAGGCTAAAGGGGGAAAGAGTTTCTTCGCTAGCCAAATGCGCTGGGTCCTATAAATGCCGGAGCAAAGCAGGCAAGGAGGAGGAGGAGGAAGGAAGCGGCACGCTTGGGAACAGAGGGAGTTATTCAGGTTGCCCACTCCACCTCCAGGAGCTGATGGCCCTCGCTAAGAAGCCCTTAGGAAAAAGTGACAGAGAGCTGCTGCTTCAGGGCAGCACTGCAGACGTGACAACAGTTTTCACTTGGAGTAAAACTGTTCTGGATACTAAAGATTGTGTTTTTCCTAAACAGCAGCAATTCAAAACCACATTAATCCAACCTCACCTTATAATACTATATGTGATTTAACACCTAAAGCATGGCAAGTTGGGTTTTCTTTTTCCCCTAGGTTGGTTTATTACAGAACTAGTGAGAAAAAACTCATTTAAACTTGCTCCCCAAGACTGTTCCCATCAGTGTAAAAACCATAGCTTTTCAAAGCACCTAAATTTAGAGCAAACAAAACCCCCAGAATTAACTAAAACACTGTGCCTTTAGCGCGAGCAAGCCGAGTTAGATCATTAAATCTCACACCAAGACACCTTAAAAAAAAAAAAAAAAAAAGGTATTGAAGCCTGTGGCATTCCAAGAGAAAGCAATCAGACATTCCTGCAGCTCGGCTCCTCAGTGATCTCCAAAGCCTTTGATCACTGACTGTCTTCATGCTGTCCTCCTGGGGTCTGGCAAAATGAGTGTAACAGCTGGCATATAGACTTCATTAGCTTTTTGTGCCGGGGAGGAGCGGGTTAGCAGCCCGGCGGCAACCGAGTCTGCCCGGCAGCTTCACGGACTAACCTCCCAGGTTTAGTCCCGAGTCTTCTGGTAGCTGGGCAAGCCTGGAAGTAGTCACGAGCGATGCGCAGCGGCCCGCTCGCCCACCGACCCGGCCGCCGTACGTGAAGGATGCGGCCAATGGATTTTTTTTTTTAATGCCAACACGCAGGTTTGAGGTTGCTAAAAGGCCTGCCGAAGCCTCATTTTTATGAATGCTTAATGACCACTCAATCATTAACATCAACCTTTAAAAAGCAAATGCAGCACCTACAGTGTTCATTACCCTCCCCCTCCCCCCTTTTCAGGGTCTCAATCGAGTCAGTCAAGCGTGCAAACCGATCCTGTCGCCAGCAAAAGCATTTCCTTTCACTGTGGTCAGCCAAAAGCAGGGGAAGAAAATGGAAGTGACTTGGAGTTATGGCACCAAAAAGGCCAGACAAGCAAGGAAATAATCAACTCCACATGAGCCACTTCTAGCCCATCACAATGAAAAGGGCCTACGACTAACCCCAGGAAAGGTCAGCAGGACTATGGGGGTCATAAGCTGAAAAAGGCAATAGCGAGCAGCTGCCAGCTGCAATAAGAATCAATGTGTTCCTAATTACGCTCCGAAGAGAGGGCTCGAGCACTGAAAAAAAAAAAAAAAAAAAAAAAAAAAAAAGCAGTATTTGCGCAGGGTGGCAGATGGCAGGAAAAACAAACAGCACTGAGCAAACGAGACGGTGACTGAGCTGCTACAAGGACAGGGGACCCGAAGCCTTGATGGCCTTCCTTAATAACGAGGCCTATGTGTCTTCTCCAAAGCTATAAAACATCCTAAATAATGTCAGTTATTTACTCAAACCCTGTTACAGGTAAGGTCCAGCGTCACAGGACAAAGGTGACACAAGATGATATTAAGCAACTGAGGAAAATAAAAGTATTAGCCTAAAAACATGATCAAACTGTTGGGCTGCCTCAAAGATGGAGAAGCAGATCTTTTGCTGAGTTGTTCACCAGATTTTTTTTTATTTTGCTTTCAGGCCTGGAAAGGCTCATGGTTGGTATCAGCTGTTGGACTCTGATCAAAGTTTAACTTTCCATTAATCCTTTGAGTTATACGTGAGGCTGATAGAGATTTTTTTTTTAGAAGACAGTTAAGATTACTCAGATACTTAATTTGCACTCCAATATTTCAAAAACACCTTGACTTTAAAACCTCGGGTTTGGCGTACATATGTTCTTGATAGAAGAACGCATGCTTTGGCATTGACTGAAGAAATGGATTTGTGAGCCGAGGGAAGAAAATTTAACAGTTTGTGTACTGTGCCTCTGCAGCACACAGCTGAAAACATTCCCGAGTCACTGGCCTGCTATCGACCCTCGGACATGCTGAGACTGGGGAGACCTGGGATTCCCACCCTGCTGTATCAGCACCAGTCACATCAGGGGAAAAAAAATAGATTAAAAAAAGAAAACAAAACAAAAATCACAGAAGCCACACTTCCCTACCCACAAACAGGCATAACAATTAAGTTAATTTTATTATTAACTTCAGAAAAAAAAAAGCTGAGACAGTCCCCCTGCTGCCACACTAATGAAGTGGGTATGGTTTCTGACTCTTCTAGCCTCAGGGGAAGAAAAAGAATAGAGCATTAGCCTAATATACAGTTCTGCTGGGCTGCAATTATCCTTAAATGCCTAAATAAGGGTTTTTAGACCCCAAGAGATCTGAAGGTATCATTAGTCTAACAGTTCCATCAGAGCAGACCAAATACATACAAAATTCTTACCCTTCGCTCCCCAGGGCCCCCCCCCAGACCTCACCACCATCATTCTCTCCTGGCTGGGCACTACTTTGTCTCATGTTCCCATTTTCTCCCCCATCCCGACCGTGTCCCACCACCTTACAACTGCCAAGGCCAGCTCTGCTCACCATCCACCACGTCTCCGAGGGTCCTTCTGCAAACACCCCCTCTCTGCCCCTTCCTGCAGGGCTGGCCTCATCGTCAAGCAAAGCATTTGTTTTACTTTTTCAACCAAGCAATTTTTACCAAGAATGATATTTTGCAACCAGTTTAAGCCAATTTAAAGACAGGCTGCTGCTGAGGAGGGCAGTAACGCCTTCCTTCAGGACCTGGCTTGCTTTCTCCTATCTGCACCAACCATCATGCGGCCACCGAGTGAGTCAGATCTTCTGGCAGATCCAGCTGAAAACCCAGCCAAAATAAAATAAGGTTTAGTTTTCACCTGGATGAGAGAGCAGTTTCAGCTCTTGGAGTGCTAAGCCCAAAGAAGGGGATAGGAATGGACGTCCACAAAAGGGAACTTCATGCTCCAACAGCACGAGGCCTCAGATCAGCTCCCGAAGCACCAGCCCAGTATCTTTAATAAACTCTGAACTGAAAGAATGTAGGCAAAAATTAAGAAAAAAAATATACGAAATCCAACTCCAAGTGAGACATGCCCATTTTCTCAAATGAGCTAGGGGACTGACTGTCCTAATTATCTGAGCTACACCTGCACAGGCCACAGCAAGCTCCAGTACTGCCTCAGGCTGTCTTTTCCCCTCCAAAAAGTCTGCATTTTGCACATCAAGGACAATCCCCTGTGTTTGTAACTTCTCTACAGTCCCTATAACTGGAATCAAGCTCGATTTATAAAAGGCCTAGAATCACAGGCTTGCTCCGGTCATCAGAAAAACCTGCCAGACTCAGACCGAGGAGTCTGTGTCCATGCACGATGCCCAAGGGTCTGCTTCCAGCAGTTCCCTCACATCTGACAGGTTTTGATCCGAGAGGAGGTTCATGAAAAGAAGAGCAACCATGGCTGAGCTGTCAGAGGATAGCAAGCTCATTTCCGAGGTGATTCCAGATGAACACCAACACCTTGTTCATCGGTTGCCTCCAGCAAGCTACAGCTCTAAAAAACGCAGGAAAATGGGTTCTTTTAGCTGCCTTACCCCTAGTCCAACTCAGTCTGTTGCAACTTGCAGGGATCCATGCTATCCGTGAGCCCTTAAAAGGGAAGCACAACTATTAAATCCACACCTGCAGCCAGAATTTATAGCAACCCCATCTACTGCTGTCTTACATCATAGGCAATTAGGAGCCTGTGAACTCATGGCTGCAGGATATGGGAGGCGCGCTGGAACCGAGAGCAAAGCCTGTGTGTTACAGCACAGTTGTTAGTCACCCTTCAGAACACACCATGCCTGTGGATGGCTGAAATCATGCACAAAACAGAGCAACTGAACCATTTTGTACTCGGTTTCCTAAACAAAAGCCTTGTTTTCCACTTGAAATTGCTGCTTCCCCTCCTTTTCCAGTAGTCCACGCGCTGTCACGTGCAATGCCAACGCGCGCGGCTGCCGAGCCCAGCCGCCGGGGCAGACAGGCAGGAGCACAACGCTTATTAAAAAGCAAAGCAGCTAACCAGTGACAGCTGAGGGAGAGAGCAGGAAAGAGCCCGTCCTTTCTTCCCCTGATTAAAACAAGCCTTCGAACAATTCGTCCTTCGGCGTTACAGTAAGCTAACCGGGTAATTCGGTTTTACTGCTCTCCTCCCCTCCCTTCCCCCACACAAGAGATCAAACCTGGTTTCAAACTTGAATTCCAAACTCTGGGGTAAAAACGTGCTTTTTAACCTAAAGGGAAGGAATCCTGATGTGTCTGTCCAGCAAAACAATCCCATTCGCCTCAGGCCCAGATAAAAGCTGTCTCAAAGTGACAGCTACACAAAAAAAAATTTAAAAAATTGAAAAGGAGAAAGTCATGTTGGTCAGGGGAGGTTTGCTACAACAAACTGACCTGGCTCCCATGCAAGGTGAGGGGTAGCGAAACACAGTGGAAGGAGAGCGGGGGCTTTGGGTTGGGTGTGCTCAGCAGCGTTGCACAACCGAGCACCAGTAGAGCAAGAGGAGAGTGTAGATCCAAGGGAAGGAGGCAGCAAGGAACATGAAACTGTAGCCCGAGGGTTCGGCTTCTCCAGCTCCGCTGCTTCACCTGCTGCAGCCGAGCTCCGAAGCGATGCTGCACCGTGGGTTCAGCCCTGCCAGAGGCTGGGACCCCAGCCCAGAGGGGACAGGGCAGTCGGGGGCAGCACGTCAAGGAGTTCCTGAGTCAGAGCCCTCAGTCTCCTCCCGTGAATCAGGGTAACGGCAGCAGAACCAGTTCAAACACGAGCAACTGATAGGAAAGTAGTTAAGTTTCATCACTGGTACCAGGGTGATTTTTCCACCAGGTTAACCTGACTGCACCCTGTTTCCACTCGCACAGACACATCCTACTTCGCTGAACAGGATTTCTGTTCAGACATCTGACAGCAGAGCAGGGGTTCCAGGAGACGCCTTCCCAAAGGAAGGAGGGACATCGCTGCTGCGGCTCTGCAAGGCAGAAAGAAGGTTCGAGACTCTTCGTAGCACGTCAGCTCCCTCAAGACTTTAATGCCGAGCTCAGCAACACAGAGGGGCCCTGCAAAGATAACTGGCTGCCAGGATTGCGTCCATCCCACGTTAGCATCCATCAGATAGCAAGAAAAACAAGATTAAGCAGCACCACGGCATTAGTCTTCATTTAAACTTGGCAAAGAAAATGAATATTTCTCTTTTTTTGTTGGCTTCTCTCTGTGTGCTTTTTTTAAAAGCAATCTCAGACTTCGCCAGAGAAAGGTGCCTGGACTTTTTAATATTGGGGGATTAGAAGGGACAACACTTGTACACTTGCCAGACCCCAGATAAGTAGTGAATGCTTAGGGTAAGCAGGCTAGCATCTGCCTCCTGCAATATATACATTTTCAGAGTGAAAATAAACAGCTTCACACCTTTGGCTTGAGGAGGACTCAGCTTTTTACATCCTCAACCTGCAGCCTCACCACTCAAGGAAGAAGGGTCAGAAGGGTGAGGGTTACTTGCAGTTCCCTTATTCCAACCTACAAGAATAAGGCTGGAAAACTGAACATCTCCTGTCATACCAGGTAGGTGGATTAAGGTCTTTGCTACCAGGCGTAGGGTCTGGTGTTGCTTCATTACATTTCATTGCAATCAATAAGAGCTGTTTCAGACAAACTCTGAGCAGACAAACCTGCCGTGTATGTTGGTTACACGTGAGCAATGGCAAATACACTAGTTTGGAAAAATGTTAACTCAAAAAATAGACCATTTAAGTGCTCAGCTCAAAAGCCCAGAATCGAGAAAAATGCACCTCAATTTCATGCCACCACCCAATTCACCAAAGAGCTGTTCCTATGATGATTCAGAGCCAAAGAGACTCAAGCCAGTATCCACCATCTGTGATCCGCTCCCAGACTTATCTCCAGTTGATCCGGACTCGTGCAGCAATTTGAAAGTGCAATTTGCACCCAAAAAAATGCCTCCGTCTGAATAGCTGAATTGAAAATGATATCATTAAGCTTGAAATTTCAACATATTTAGAGAGTTTTGATAATAACATTTTTGATTACATCCGTTGCCAGCTTCCTTCTACACCCTGACAAAGATTTAAAGTATACATTCCTATTTCATTCTGCAACAAAGATTAGTGGCAGGAACAGAAAACATCTTCTGTTCCAAAAACCCCTCGGGGTTTTCCTCCTTAGCTTGCATTTTATTAGAGAAGCCTCAAATCTCCATCAAGCTACGATACACTGTCACTGCAAAGGATTTAGGCAACAAGTATCTGAGTGCTACACCAAAAGGCACCTTCTGAAAAGGCTCTTCAGAAACAAAGAGATTTCCTGAAGCTATTGCAAATGTGAAATAGTTCCTCAGAAGTAACAGCCCTCAGCAAGGTTTATGAAAATCTGAGCCTATGCTTGAGTGTATGCACACGTAGCCATAGTTCCAAAACTTTCGTGAGCTCATCACAGGGAAGGGGAGGGGGAATAAAGGAAAACCACATGCTATTGTTTAGTTTAACTCCACAATACATTTAATCTACATGGAGTTGGAACATTACACAGCAAAACTCTCCAGCTACCAGAAATTACGTACAGCCACCACCAGCAAAGCTCATTCTCCAAAGGGGGAAATGCCGGTTTTAAGATCTTATCTCTGCCCCACACAGCACAGAAATTCTCCAAAATACAGCTGAAACCTGTCACTAGCGCTTCCGATCCCACACCCCAAGGGGATTGGATCAATGCAAGAGCACCAGCTCTCTCAAAACTCAGGAAAGCCAAAGCTGAGGAGTTTCACCAATGTGACCCATCGGAGCTTTTGCTAGTGAGCGAGCAAATCTACAACAGACCCGGGGGTCCCGAGCGGAAGGGAGGACCCACACAGACACCTATAACCATTGCACCTCACCTCCTCTTTGAGCCTATCAGCAGTATCCACGTGTTGGAAGGTGTTAAAGCAACACGACACAGCTTATAAACTGCCAAAGCATTATCCCAGTATATCCACAGGGATGGCAACAGATTTTGCTACATGAATTCTATCGCCAAGTTGTACAATTCCCTTCCCAGCCTCCCATCCAACTGTGGGTGATAACAAGGACATGTCACTGGGAGATCTTTGGCGTGTGGCTCCAGAGCAATCCCCACCAGCTCAAAAGGCTGTGGATCTGCTGGGTGGGAGGCAAAACCAAAAAACCATCATCTTCAACATTATATTTCTACTTGTAAGCCACCCATTGACATCTTCTTATCCCTAAGAAGTTCATTCCCCCATCCCCAGTTTTCAAGATCCTACATACAATTTTTTTCCTGGACACTGAGCTGCCTTTTGCTGGGGAACACCCACTGCCACCGAGAGCTGCAAGCTCACCCACCCTGGCAGATGCTGGCACCAGCATCACTTCTAACTGGGGTAAGGAGTCCACACCGACAGGTGATGTCATGGCCTCAGCAGCCCCCGGACACCCCCTTCAACCCGAGCCTCCCCGCCAGCTTGGCAGAGCTGTGGTTTATCTCCCCATCCACCTGGGACCAGAGGCCTTTGGCACAGCCCTAGCCTCATCCCTCCCTCAGTACGGGGGGCCAGCACATGAGCAGGTTGTTGGGAGATTTCAGGAGGCAGATGGAATGAAACGGTGAAGAAAGAAGCTTTTCAGAGGGGGAGGCGGGGAGGAGAGGCATACACATATTAAACAAATCATCTGTTTGGAGCGCTGGCTCCTACTTGTTCTCAGTTATATTATTCACTCAAGAGTGGATTAATCCATCACTGCAAAGGAATCTCCTGATCTCAGAGATAAAGGCAACAAGTCATGCACTGACTGTCTGTGGATCCTCCTGAAAATCACCAGCCCTTCTCATACCCTTATTTGGGCCGATCTATCAACTCTTAACAAACAAGAAGCAAAAAAAGGAAATTAACCAAAAAAAATACCACCTGATTACAGTAACCTTACTTGGGAAAACCTAGCTTGGATTAATCTGGAAGCAAGGAGGGAATTTCAACTCAGAAGAATCACCTTCAGTTCAGTTCAGAAGGGGCCACATTAACTGTCCTCTCTTGCTGCAGCTCCCAGGTGGGACTCATCCTCACAAGAGGAACAGTCACCAGAGAGGTCATCTCCTGAACTGGGGTGTAAAAACAACATAATTTCTTTAAAAATTCTTTAGAGTGAGGCCTTTTAGCCAGATAAACAGTTTGTTTTACTCGGTGAGGACTGGGAAATGAAAACCCCCAGCACCAGGAACAAGGGAATCTCTAGCTAGAGCAGGCTGGACACGGGGTGTCTACACAAAATACAACAACTCCCCAAGGGGAAGGACACCTCCAGCGTCCACTCGGCCTCCAGTGCTTTAGCAGATGACACAGGGCCATGAGGGGCATTCACAAACCCTCTTCCCTTGTCCTGAGATTAAAGGGGGGCAGAGAAGACCCCCACAGCCCACCTCTGACCAGAGCTGGCAGCCCAGCATGCCAGAGGTGGGGTGGAGCGAGGCAGCACACTACCCACCACTGCCTCTGCAAAGCCGAAACACCCCCAAAACAGCCCAAAAATGTAAGCCAGCAGTGCCCAGCCCCTCAGCAGAGTGTTTCAACAAGGGGCTGCTCACAGCAGGAGCACTTTCCCCTCCTCGCGTACTTTGGTGTTTTATGGGTTTGCTTCAAGGATAACCAAGGTCTGCGAGGCAGGCAGACTTTGTATGTCTGCGAGGTAGGAAATATTAAACTTGTCTTTGAATTAAACAAATAAGACTCAACCGCTTGGTTCATTATCAGATACAATGGTTGAAGTCTGCGGGGAAAACTAAACAGCAAAAGCCAGGGTATAAATCAAAGGCATGATCAGACAGACAGGTGAGGCCGGGGGTGCGGTTTCACCTTACAGCTAAGCCGAGCCCAAAGCTGGCCGCTGCCAAAAGAGATGGTCTCCATCCCCCCCGCCCTCCCACTGCTTCTGGCACTGCCGCCAGCTGCCAAACTGGGAGAAAATATTTCAACTGAGCTTATCTTGCTCTGGGTTTAGGGGGATTTTTTTTTTTCCCCCCTGCCGTTTTAGTGAGCTGAACTGGTTTAATCGGATGTTTCTGGTGAGTGGCAGGGGGCAGGAGATGGAAGGGGAAACAGCAAGACCCCCTCATCCCACAAGGCAACCAGCTCTTGGCCCAGCTGCAGCATCGAAAGCGCAGTTTTATGAGACAGATAAGCCAATTTAAAAGCCGGCTGCTGCCAAAAAGGGGCCATTCCCCCCCCCCAACACACCCCTCCAGCCCCGGAGGCCTCCCCAGTCATTGGGGTGGAAGATTTAGCACTCTATAACTGCGGGGCAAGAACCAGCAGAAAGTTTAGGGCCTGCTTTTTTTTTCCTGAAGGGTTAGCTGGAGTCACTCCCCCCGCGGCAGCTCAACCACAGGATTCCCACAGCAGGGAAGAGGCAGGAACATACCTGCCACCTCCTGCAGCAGCGAGTCCTCGACTGAGCTGTAACATGAAACTGCGCCCAAGGAGCTGGGGAGGGGGGAAAAGAAGAAAAAAAAAAAATATATAAAGTCCCACCTGGCTAGAAGACATCTCATAGGTATGGGAAATGGGAAAACAACCCACCTTGCATGATTATTTTCCCTCCTGTTGAAAGACAGAAGATATTTCTCACATAGAAAGAGCAAGCAGGGGCTTAATGGAAAAGACAGGTGGTCTGGATGCACAAGTCCCAATCCCTAGTAAGGCTGAACCAGCACTTTACCCCGAAGTGATAACTGTCACTGGAGAATCATCATCTGCACCAGAAAGGGAGAAGTGAGCTGCAGAAACTTAGTGGAAAACTATGATACACTCAGCCCTGGAAGTTGTACTGAGCCATCTACCAAGGAAGTTGCTGGAAGAACTCAACTGGAAATAAAAAATAATATATACACACACACACAGAGGAAACAATTCCTGGGTAGCTAGGGACCTCTCATTACCTCAAGTTACACAGCAAAGAGGGTTTTTTTCCAAATTTGCCAAGGACAAACACTACCCCAAAGTGAACACTGGGGGAGAAGGGGACACGCAACACCAGGGCTTGCTTGGGGAAATTTTCAGGAGAACATTACACTAGTGGGAAAGGGAATATGCCTGGAGAGCAGACCAAGCACCAGCTCACCTTTTAAACTAGATCAAAATAGCAAAACCCCAAAGTGAACAGAGAACAGTTTGGTCCCCACGTACAAGCTTTAAGAGTCAGGATTGCAAGACAAGCTCTAAATCCCCACTTGAAGAGAAGTTTACCAATTCTGCTTGCTACAAGATTTTAAGCTCCGTAAGCCAGTATTTTTGAACAGTCTCACACCAGCTGCAGGCAGGGATCAGCTCAGAAGCTCCCCGGCCCACCGCAACACTGAGGAAAACCAGAAAACAGAAAAACACTGCAGCAGGTAGGAAAGCAGCGTGACTCAGCTGAAGGGAGCCAGTCGCTAGTCAATGAATTGTAAGCAAAGCAGTAGACAAAAAAAAACCTGACTCTACAGATAAAGGTCAAGTTTACAGTATCAATAAATTCATACAAATTAGATGTTGCCTAACAAAAGACGTTAAGCAGGTTTGAGCTGCGTGCAGCACGCCGATTAAAGCAATTCCATGTAAAATGTTATCTGGAGTACCAGATCTCAACAGGTTTGTGGGTGAAGCCTCGCTCAGACTCAGGGCTTCTGGGACTACACCAAAGTTTTTAAAGCCTCACTGGCACCAAGTTCACCAGCAACCAAATTTGCAGCCATGGGATCAGAGCCAAGCAACATGAACTTCATGAAACAAAACAAATTTTTGTGTCATCCTGCATGTGTTTGTGTTCCCCAGCCCCACAATCAACTTCTCAGGGAAGGTGAAATCAAAGCAGTTGGTCCTTCACGCCATCAGTCACATCAACAGTGACCACGTGAAGAGGAGTGGTGGCTCAACTGGGCCGTGCGACTGGCCACACACACGTCTGCATCAGGCACCATGTCAGAAAACACCTTTATTCCCCAAAATTATTTAATCAACACACACTTCCCAGTTTGGCTTTTCAGCGCCGCAGCTGAAGTTTGGCTGGTCTTGCACTGAATAGTCTTATCACAAGCAGCCACCAAATTAATTTCAGGGGTCTTGGTACAACCAGGGACTTTGTTAGGCAAAGCGGGTCTGCTGGGGGATACGCAGAGGAGGATTTATGAGATGACGAACACTGGTACGGCTGGGTGCTCACGTGAGCGAATCAATTGCTTTGCTTCACAATTTCCACCATCTGCAGAAGCAGTCTTTAAACAAGTCAGTGTATTTTTAAGCCCTGACAGTTAAAATCCTCAACTGACATCACCTGAAGTTGGAGCACAGCTGCCTTATTCCTCTGGCACGCCAGTGAGCCAAAGAAAGCAGGAGCCTCAGTTTACAGGCTTACAGCACACCTTGAGAGAATGAAAGCACTGGTGGGATTTGCCCCTGTGGCAGTCAGGCCTCTCCTTACGTGTTTTTTTCCTCCCAGTCTTGGGGTAAGAAACACAAAGTTTAGTCCCAGTGCATCCCAGCAAGCCAGCAGAGGGAGCAGGCAGAGTCCTGGCCCAAACCCCACTCAGCGTCCAGAAGAGCTGGCAGGGGAAGAGCACCGGGTTGAGCTGGAGTCCCACCAAACCCCCAAAAGGATGAAAGAGAACCAAAATCGCAGAAAGCCCTACTCCAAGCTGCTTTCCGCGGTGTATCAGAGCTTGCCAAGGCGGGAGCAGCCCACCGGCCTGCCTGCACTTCACCTTGCATGCAGGGGCAGGGCTGTTGACAAGCGCTCGGGGCAGCTTAAGGGTGTAAATCGCATTAATCCAAGCGACAAAGCCACCGCGCTCATCCTCGGGTGAATTACTAATCCCTCACCATTAGAGCTGTTCCCATCCTACTTCCTACCCCTCAGAGGAGGAAAAAAAACCCAAGACCCAAACCTTTTAACATGAAGCAGACAGGTAACCCAGCAGATCCCGTCTCGGTATTTTGATCTGCAAAGTCGAGCTTTAAGTAACCGCATAGTTTTGAGCGACAGCCACGGGTTTCTATGGCTGCTTCACAAGCCTGTGGATTTTTCTGGGATGTAGACCGAGACAGTTGGAGGCTTCCCTCTTGTTTTGGAGAGGGGATTAAAGGAAAATGTTTACTTCTTTTTAACGGAGCAGTGCTCTGTTATCAAGCCTTCCCCACAAGACAGGCTTGTAACTGCTATTAAAAAAAAAAAAAAAAAAGAAGGAGGGTTTGGTTTCGACGCATCTGAATCACACAAGCTGGTTTGAGCTTGGTGGAACAAAAGCATGCTGGTTGTAATTAAGGTTTATAATATCAAGTTTAACAGAAAAGTGTTAAGAAACCACGCGGTGAAACGTCCTCTGCTACTCAAGGCCAGAATTTTTGGAATATAACGACACGAAGGAGTGGGCCGTTGCCCTCAGCAACTACTATTACAAAAGCACTTTTTTCTCCTTAAAGAAGTTACAGGCAGGCAGTACATCACATAAATCACCAACTGTCAAAACACCAGAGTTGTGGGAGACTAGCAGAAAAGCAAACTGGCTTCACAGAGCTCAGCTTTAAGCACCAGGACAACAGGATTACCTGCTTTGTTCAAAGAAAACGCCGGGCCACAAACGACAAAACCCCAGAGAATAAAAGTTTACGTGCTCCCAGTCACCTCAGTGACCAGTGGCTGAGGAGTGACAACCCTGGTGTTTGGGTTAGTAAATTGTATTTCTGGTGCATGTGTGAAAGATACAACTCACTGAGTAAACACCCCTTCAGAGCTGACAGTTTTACAGCCGCAGGCTCAGCGCGGCTACTCCTTCTCAGAAACCTCTGAGCACACAGACGCAGCAAATCATTTGGGGAAAGCAGTAAAAAAAAAAAAGTTACATAAAGCCATCATATTTACCCATTCGCCAATCCTTTAAAAAGTTACCAGGTAGGGGCAAAATAAACATCGCTTGTTTTCTGCCGAACAGTTGAAAGTTGTGTCACGTCTGAAAAACATTTCCCTTTTGGTTTAAAAGCATCAATATTGAAAACATGCAATAGCTGGCTGGAAAGTTCTTTCATTGAAAGTCAGCAACTGTATAATTTTTTTTTTTCTGGCAAGGAGACAGACAAAGCAGGCAGAAGTGATTTAAAATTCAAGAAGCAGATAGCTTTACGGATAGAGGCGCCTTAATTAAAAAAAAAAAAAAAAGAAAATCAGGGTTAAGACGTCACGATGCTTTACAGCCGGAGTCCTCAGGCATCGCACACCACCTCTGGCTTCAGGGGCTGACTTTCAGCCGCTCTAATCGCGGAGAAAGTGACCTTTACGGATTAAACGCAAACCCTGAGATTACCAATTTGAGGACGGTTAAAGAGGCGAGACGCGACCCCAAGTCCATCCCCCGCCGCAGCGCCGCGGCGACTTCAAACAGAGCAGCATTTTCCTGACAAATCTCGCCGAGTCGGAGCAACCTTCGCTGTGAAACAAAACCGTAACTCGGTAACACTAACAGGCTGGAGGCTGAGCTGGGCAAACTGGGCTCTGAAGAATTTTTCTCCGACTCACCAAAGCGCTCTCCGCATAGGCGCAGTTTTAGCCTTTTCTCCGGCTCAGTCTCACAGACCGAGAGCACAAAAAAAAAAAAAAAAAA
>NW_020799132.1:478727-490064 GCF_003259725.1 Athene cunicularia
CCTCACGCACCCGCCCAGGCCGCGGGACGCGCTGCCCGGCCCTCGCCCTCGCCCCGAGGGGTTCCAGCCGCCGCAAGTGGGGTGAAACGCTCCTGCACGATGGACGCATCCTCCACGCATCATCTTCCACCACCGAGAAACCAAGACGGGGCTGAAAAACAGCAAAACCGAGGCTTATCGAGGCTTGGACGGCATCCAGCTGCAAACCACAGCGAGATCACGTTAAGCATCAAGGAAGCTCCCATCATTTGCGGCGTAATTTAATATTAACAGTTTGCTAAATTGCCCCGCATTAGACCTAATCTGCGGGATTAAAACCAGCAAACCAGTGTTAAGGCCTCATCCTGCACCCAAACCCTTGGCCCTTTCCGAAAGGCCCAAGGTAGGCCCAAAATGCCTCATTTTATTCAAATTTACTAAATTTTGGTCACATCTGCATGTGGTGGGTGTGTGCTGAGCTGGAAAGGGATTTATCCCAAGGAGGGTTTTGAGTGGAAAGACTTTAGCAGCATGTGGAGCGGGCCGGGGAGAAACATAGCTCCTATGTTTAAAAATAAAAGAGAAATAGGCTTTAAAAAAAAAAATAAAAAATAAAGCAACCAAACTTGGAACAAAGTTTCTTGGTTTTTGGGCAAACCTGCAAGACCAATGGGCTGCGCTACCCTGTGTTTACCAGCCCTAATTTTATCCCTCAGGAGGTTTCCTGTAGGACGTCATTATTTCCACAAGTGTAAAAGGGAAAAAAAAAAAGAAAGAAAATGAAGTCTAGAAAAGTCCTCAGACTATTAAAAATCCCATAATCCAAAGAAAATGCCCCTAAACAAAACAAAAGCAGAGTTGGCTCAGTTGCCGAATTAAATCGCCTGATTTGTGGTGGTCATCAGAAAGCTGAGGACTTGAGGATCATTTTCAGTGCAGAAATGGGATGGCCAAACTTGTTTTTTCAAGGTAAAACCAGTCAAAATCAAGATTATAATGATGGTCCTTCGCGGGGTGGGGATGCTGCCAAATTGCGTTTCCTCCCCATACACTTTTCAAGGCTCTTTTTCCCCTCCAAATCCCCTCCTTGGGCGCCATTTGCATGAGAATACCGTCTTGGGGGGGGGAATTGCTGCTTAATTAGAGAACAGCAATCACTTTAATTAGCATGTCTCCATGCTCCCTGCTATTTTGCATAGATTCAAATGAGATGCTCATTAGGGAGCAGGCGCCCGGACAAGCTACGCCCTTTAGCCGTGCGCTAACCCAATTAACCTCAGCGAAGGAAAACCGCGCCGGGGTTTTGGCCAGCCCCGGGCTCCTCCCGAGGCAGCAGGAGCAGAACCGCTCGCTGCCGCCCGCTCGCCCGGGCACGCTGGGCACGGGCACCCGCAGGCCTGGCCTGGCCAGGCTCGCGCCGAGCCGTCGCTTCTGCCTTCTCCTGGGAAACCGCTTTGTGGTGGCGGGTTTCCTTCCCCGCAAGATTTCCTTCCATACAAGATTTCCTTCCTCACAAGATTTCCTTCTGTACAAGATTTCCTTCTGCAGAAAATTTCATTCCACACAAGATTTCATTCCACACAAGGTTTCCTTCCTCACAAGATTTCCTTCACCACAAGATTTCCCTCCTCACAAGATTTCCTTTCCTGCAAGATTTCCTTCCTCACAAGGTTTTCCCCCTCACCAGTGTTTTCCTCCTCACAAGTTTCCTTCCTCACCAGGTTTTTCCTGCTCGCTAGGTTTTTCCTCCTCGTTAAGCTTTGCTTCCTTGCAAGGTTTTCCTCCTTTTGCTCGCTTGCTCGCTGCTGGGATTTGGGAGCAGAAATGGCAGGGGACACACACACACCCCCCCTGCAAAAAGCCACCCTCCGTCCTTGGGAACCCTCAAACCCTCGCCATGCCCCTTCCCCAAACACCGCGGGGCCGGCACATCCCCGAGGCCGTCGTTCACGGGGCAGGAGCGCAGGGACTCGAGGATCTCCTTTGTTTCTCCATCACAGCAAGGGTGGGTTTTATATATTTTTTTTTATTTCTCCTGCCCCGTAATCCCATCGTCTTGTCACGGTTCCCCAGGAAGCGGGGCTGCTCCAAACAAAGCCCCTGGAGCATCCTGAGCTCCTGGAGGGGGTTTTGCAGCTGCGCCTCGGAGCGTGACCGATCGGGAATGAGCCTTCGCAGCGCGTCGAATGCCGCTTGGACAGGGAGCCTTTCATCCGCTCGTGGGAGCGAGGCCCCGGCATTGAGCCGGCAGCTCCCCGCGCTCCGGCCCTCGCCGCTCCCAACCCCGCAGGAGCCACCGGCCACCGCCGCCGCCACATCTCTGGGGGTGAGCGAGGTGGGGCCATGGTCCTCTCCTCCCCCCTGCTGCGGGTTTGGGGAGGGGGAGGGTTGTGGGCGCAGAGCTCAGAGCTGCTCGGGGGTTGCTGAGGGTGGGAGGTGCTCCCGTCACCATGGATGGTCACTGTCACCCCGTGCTGTGCTCCAGCAGGTTCCTCGTCCAGGTCCCCGTTGCTCTGTCCCCAGCAGGTACCTTGTCCTGGTCCCCATCACCCATCCCCAGAACGTTCTCCATCACCCTCCCCATCATCCCCAGCAGGTACCTCATCCCAGTCCCCATTGCTGTCCCCAGCAGGTACCTCGTCCAGGTCCCGTCACCCCATCTCCATCCCCATCAGGTCCCTCGTCCCAGTCCCCATCACCTTGTTCCGGTCCCCTTCACCCCATCCCAGTAGCCAGCAGGTGCCTCATTCCAGTCCCCACCACCTTGTCTTGGTCCCCATCAGCCCATCCCAGTCCCCATCAGGTGCCTCGTCCGTCCCCACTGGGTACCTCACTCTGGTCCCCATCACCCCGCCCTGTCCCCAGCAGACACCTCATCTCACCATCCCGACCCTGCCATGGGGCCAGGCTGCCCCCATGGCCCATCAATGCCCGAGGATCTCCAGGGAGGGAAAATTGGGGGGGGTCTCTTCTGGGAAGGGGACAGCAGGTGTCAGCTGGCTGCCTGGTGCCCCCCACCCTTGGCCTGGTGCCCCCCTTGGTGCCCACCACCCTTGGTGGTGGGTGGCACCAGGTACTGAATGTGCTCTGCAGCATGGCAGGCGCTTGTGTGAGGGGGGAAACTGAGGCACGGAGCAAGAGCTGGTGGGGAGCTGGTGGCAACACATGTGGGTGCAAAGGCTGGTGGGTACACGCATGGCCTGGGAACAGAAGATGAAGATGAAGACATAAGAAGAGGTAAGATAAGAAGAAGATGATGAGAGGAGAAAAGATGAGGAGAAAAGAGACAAGATGAGACAACACCAGAGGAAAAGAGGAGGAGGAGGACAAGGAGAGGAAGAGGAGAATGAGGAGAACAGGAAGGACAAGGAGAAGGAGAAAGAGAAGGCAAAGAAGAAGGAAGAGAAGAGGGAGGAGAGGAGGAGGAAAAGAGAAGGAGAAGGAAGAGAAGAAGGAGAAGGAGAGGAGAAGTAGAAGGAGGAGAATGAGAGAAGGAGGAGAAGACCTGTTGGCTCCAGAGAAGACTTATCTCCCTGTGAGTTTTGCCAACCCATCACTTCAGGGGTTGGACAGATTTTTTTTGTTGGTTTATTTTTCCCCTGGTGAAAAGTGGCTTTTTGACCCAAACACACATTTTCATAACGAAAGTTTATTTTGGCTGAATGCCTTTTTTTTTTTTTTTTTTTAATTCTTATTAAAAAGAAAAATGGTAAGACTGGTGGGAAGGGTCATTTCTGTAAAACATTTTTTTCTTAAGAAAAAAAAATCTATTTGGGCTTTTTTTCATCAGAAATACCTCTGCAGGAGGCTTTGGGAGTGAATCATTCCCAAAATCCCCTGTCCCATGCCGTGCCTGGTCCTGCCCGCCTTTATCATTTCTCCCTGCAGCAAATGCTTAGAGACAAGAAAAAAAATTAGAATTATTAGAAAATACTCCTTTTTCTTTAACTTTTTTTACAGTAGACTAGAGGACTTTTTTTGCCCCATTTTTCTGTCTTTTGGTCATTTAACCCCCCTGTAGCCGCTCTGGTGCTGAGTCCAACAACTGCCCCAGTCTTTACGAAGGAGCAAACAGCGGCTCCGTGCAGTATTTTTTGGGTTCCTTGGGGCATTGCGGTTACTTCCAAGAGGAGCCCGGAGCTGCTGGGGGTGGGACAGACCTCACTGCACCCCCTTGGCAGGTTCTGGGGGGTGATAAGAGGTCTTCATGATCCCCAGGACCTCCCCAGCATCCTTCTGTCCCAGGCCAGAGCTGGGTTGAGCCTCGCTGCAGGTTGTCTCCAACCCTGTCCCCTGGATGGACCTCAGGATGCCACTGCAGGTAGCTTGCTCCATACCTTGGGCCATGATGTAGGTAGCTTGTCCTCAACTTCTCTCCTGGATGGACCTCAGGCCGATGTTGGAGGTAGCTTGTCCCCAGCCTTGTCTCCTAGATGGACCATGGGCCATGATGTAGGTAGCTTGTCCTCAACCCTCCCTCCTGGATGGACCTTGGACCCGTGGTGCAGGTAGCTTGTCCCCAGCCCTGTCTCCTGGGTGGACCTCAGGCCGATGTTGCAAGTAGCTGCTCCCTGGTCACGTCTCCAGCCCCATGATCTGGATGAACCTCTGACTGGTGTTGCACCGAGCTTATCTCCAGTCCTATTCCAAGCCTTACCTCCTGGGTGGACCTCAGACTGACGTAGGTATCTTCTCTCTGCTGTTTCCAGACCCATCTCCTGGATGGACCTCAGGTCAATGTTACAGGTTGCATCTCCAGCCCTGTCCCTAGCCCCATCTCCTGGATCGACCCTGACCCTACATTGCAGGTAGCTTGTCTCCAGCCCTGCTTCCAGCCTTATCTCCTGGTTGGACCTCAGATCTATGCTGTCTTTCACTTGTCCCCAACACCATCTCCAGCACAGTGTCTTGGCTAGACCTCAGACCAATTTTGTATGTTCCTTGTCTCCATCCCCATCTTCCTGAAGGACCTCAGACCAACATTACGGTTTCCTTGTCTCCATGTCTATTTTCAGGAAGGATCTCAGACCAATGTGGCAGGCTCCTTGTCTCCATCCCTACCTTCTTGAAGGACCATAATCAATGTTGTGGTTTCACTGTCTACATCCCTATCTTCCTGAAGGACTTCAAACCAATGTTGCAGGTTCCTTGTCTCCATCCCTGTCTTCCTGAAAGACCTCAGATCAATACTGTAGGTTCCTTGTCTCCATCTCTATCTTCCTGAAGGACCTTAGACCAATGTTGTAGGTTCCGTGTCTCCATCTCTGAAGAAGCCCTGATCAATGCTGTAGGTATTTTGTCTCCATCCCCACCTCCCTGAAGAACCTCAGACTGATGCTGCAGGTACCTTCTCTCCATCCCTGTCTCCTGAAGAACCTCAGACCGCTGATGCAGCCCATAACCACCTTCTCTGAACTTCCCAAACCCAACCCACCATATCACCCTGCCAACAGCACCCATCCTCGACCCCAGCTGGACCCGTCTCATGGTGGACACCCCCTGAGTGGCCAAGACCATGGTGGAGAAAGAACCAGAGACAGGCGGAGGGGATGGAGCGCCTTCAAAATTGACACCATATGGCTGTTCCTTATCCCTGGGCCCAGTAAATAGGTCTTTCATGCTGGGCCGGTTGCCATAGGAGCAAACACGCAGGAAATATCCCAGATAACTCGAATAGTGGCGAAAACATATGTTTTGGATAAAACCTGGCAGAAAATCGCCCTGTTTAACCCCTCCAAGGCATTTTAACCGCACAGTTTTAACCCCTTAGTGCATGCACAGGGTGGGGAAACTGAGGCACAGTGGCTCCCCGTCCCCGCGTCACCCAGTGCTGGGGAATCTGATAGGTTTTTGCAGTGAAGTTCAATTGCTGGCAGGTCCTGGCTTCGTCTCGTTGCCTTCTCCTCCTCCTCCACAGAGCCCCTTATCAAGACGGATGGCTGGATGCAGGGCCGCGTGCTCACTCCACAAGCATTTTGCTTTGATTCGCCAAGGAATTTGCTTTGCTGTTGCTTTTTTTTTTTTTCCACCTTTTTTTTTTTACACCCCCCTCCTCCTTTTTTTTTTTTTATTTCTTTTTCCAGCCTCAGCCAAACCTTTCCTTATCGCATCTGGTGAGCAGCGGGCCCCAGCGCTCTCCCTGGCCGCCCTCCAAGCACTGAACACGGAGCCGCCAGCCAAGCTGTCGCGGCACAACCAGGTTTCCCAGCGCCACAGCGTCCCGTGAGTGAACCGACGGGCCCTGGCGCTGTGTTCGCTTGCAGAGAACGGGAAACCGAGGAATGGAAAGCCCGAAAAGCTGCTACGGGCATCCCCAGCTCCCTCAAAGCAGTTTCGTGCAACCCCGTGTGCCGCAAAACAACCCCACGTGTTGTCCTGGGTGCTGTGAGCGTTGCTGTGTCCTGCAAACCTCCTCACTCGCTGCAAACCCCCTTGTGTCCTGCTGAGCCCCCGCGACACCGCCTGATGCCTGTGGCTGGGAGATGTCGCTGCTGGGGCTGGGTCTGGAGAGACACAGGCATGGTGCAGAGTCCAGCCCAAACCCTGCACCCCAGAGGGGTAGGTACCACCCACACAGCAGCCCTACCCCTAAAAAAGGCCAAGAAGGCACCTATGGGTGCTGGGCTGGCAAGAATTTTGGAGAATGTTCTGGAGGGTCACAAGCTAGACTTTTACACAGGAAGGATGGCAGCTATAGGGCCGAGATAGGACCAAACTGAAGGGACTGGGGAGAAAAAACTAGAATTAAGCAGCAAGGCGCGGTGGGGCCACGGCACCTGGGCGATAACGGGCGGGAGGTGGCCCAGCCGCCCTGGGATTCCTCCCGGTGCCTTCGTGTAAATACCGCTGACGGGAGGAATGTGCGAGCACGGAGAAATCCCTATCCCCAGCCAGAGCATCGCCTTGCTCCTCCCTCGCAGCAGGCAAGGATCAGAAACCCTCCAGATGTTTTTTTTTCCCCTGTCCAATCCTCCTGGGCAAGTTGTTTTTTGTTTTTTCTTTCCCCACCTTCATTTTGCCGGGGTGCACATCCCCAGCAAGGTGCAGCATCCCCATGAGCCGCCGCAGCCCCGCGAGCTGCCGCAGCTGCTCTGCAGATGCTGAGCCCCTCTCCAATCCCAAACTCATTTTCCCTCTTCAGCTGCTGGGTTGTTTTTTTTTTTTTTCTTCTTTTCCCCCTCCTTTTGTTTTTTTAATAACCTTTCAGTGCATCTCCCCGCCCCCTCCTTTTCCCCCTAAACTCTATTATGGGTTTGTGGGGTTTAGCAAGATAAACACGGCCAAACCATAACCCTCGTAATGTGCTAAATCACTACAAAAGCCAGAACAGCTTCACAGGGCGGCCCAGGGCTCACGGCGAAGCACCAAAAGGCCCCATAGCTTCTCAGCCCTCCAAGCAAAGCATGGCAGATGCAATCAATTTAATTTTTTGCCTTCCTTTTTGATATGTTTTCCAGCAGGGCATGGTCCTTGCACTGCCTTGCACCAAGGAGGGTGTTGGTGGGTGCTGAGCCAGGCAGGATGATGCTAAAGCAAGGAGGGAATGAAGTAGTGAGATAAAACCCTCCAGAATGAGGGGAAAACCTGCATTTTCCCTGCCAGACCACCTCGCTTTCCACCTCTCCACATCCCCAAATTCCTGTCAGGGGCCAAATGATGCTCAAAAGCTGCTTGAAGGTTCATTTCCCTGCTCCCGGGGGGTATTTTTTCCCCTTCATGGGCTGGTTTCACTCTTCTCGCAGAATGCTCAGCTTGCTCCGTGCAAGGGAGTTGCAAGGCAGCAGAGGTTTTTTTTTGGGGGGTGGTGTGGTGTGTTTGGGGTTTTTTTTTAGGGCATTTTAGGTTTTTCGGGGTTCGCTTTCGACGGCAAGAGTGGCGCTTTCTCCCCACCCTGCCCAAGAATGTTTCTGCTGATATTAAACTCGACCCGGAGGCATTTCAAAGGAGCCAACTTCCTCGCCAAAAAAATGACCTCAGCCTCCCTGGTTTGCAGGGTTTTTTTTTTTACCTTTTTAAAGCATTTTTCTCCTTCTCCTGCCTGCCGGGTGAGAGGCACCAATGGGGTCTCTCAACCGTGGCCCCAGCCTCGCCGCTGGGCTGCATCTGTGGTGCCAATCCCTCAATTTTTGGTGGATAGTTCAAGGTTGTAACCTGCAAATTCCAGTTTTAACCTGCAAATTCCAGGTTTTCCCCCTGCAAAACCCCTCCCTGCCGCTGACAGGAGGATCCAGGGGCCAAAACAAGCCACCTTGCACCATTTTCTGGATGCTTGAAAACCTGCAAAATTCATGTCCCCAGTGAAATAAAAGGGAGAAAAAAAACCCAAACAAAAAGCCGACACAGCCCGTGATGTTTTCTGGAAAGAGTTTTTGCAAGAGTTTCCTTAACAGACTCCTCTGCATTTTTGCTTTTATTAATGTGGCGGCCTTCCCAAGGCTGCTGCGATGGTTTTGCAAGAGCAAAAACATCTCCTGAGTTCAAAATCCAGCCCCTCCGGCACCTCCACAGTGGGAAACGCCAAGGAGAAAGGAGGGAGATGCCGATTTAGAAAGGGAAATGCTGGATTTGGGTCTTTTCAGATGAAATTGCTTTCATTATTTTTTCTTAAATTAATATTTGCTGTCCTGGAGACATTGAGCTGATGGGGGCAGTTCAGAAAACAGAAATGCTGCTACAAGAAGTAAACCTGTTGGACTGACAGTCCCAAAAAGGCTGATGTTAGTGGGAAAATTCTAAATACGCCCCTAAAAACAGATTGGGAAATGTTTTACCCTTTTTCTCTGCTCAAAGTGGTGCAGCGCCATCCTGGAGCTGCTTCCTGCACTTGGAGCTGCAACCCTGTGCCCCATAGCTGCAGCCTGAACCCCACTTCTTGCATGCAGGAGTTGCAACCTGCAGCTGCATCTTGGTTCTGCATCACATATCTGCGTCCTGCACCTGTATCCCAGATCTGCACCCCAATTCATCCCGCATCTCGCTTCCTGGAGCCGCACCCTGAAGCCCAATTCTCACATCCCAAATCCTGCACCCGCACCCCAAACTCTGCCTCTGCAACCCACATCTGCACCCCTGTCCCGCTGCTGGGACCCCGAGGGCACTAATAAATCCCAACGGTCCGACCGGTCTCTCCAGGGACCCCCACCCACCCAGGGACCCTATACAAGCTCAGCCCAGTCTCCTTGCTGGGCCATACTGGTCTTGTGAACCCTATAGCTGCGTCCTGGCTGCGCTTCATCCCCACCATCCCCACACCAAGCACAAAAGCTTAATTGTAATCAAAATAATTTGCGAGGCTGGGTTGGCCCCATCCAGTCCTTCCTTCCAGCTCGTTCCCGGTCCCAGCTGGGCCTTGCTCCAGAGCAGGTGGGACACGGAATTCCCAAACTGGCCCATTCAGGGCAGGAGCAGGGAGGCTTCTCCACTCACGGGGGCTCCGTTCCCCTCCCCGAATTGACGTCCCGGCACATCTGGTGGGCAGATGTGGCCACGCGGCCAGGCTCTGCCTCCCAGATGGGGGACGAGCAGTGAAATCCCTCCATGGCATTCGAAAGCTATAATTTTTCCTTGGAAATCTGCATTTCCCGGCTCGTTGCACGCACTCCCCACCCCCGGGCATGCCGCAAGATCCCTGTGCACAGCCGGGCCTGCGCCCTGGCGCTCTGGGTATGAACCATCCCTTCTGTGTCCCTCCATCCCATACCTGCACCCTAAATTCTGCTTCTGCAGCCCATATCCTGCATCCTCCCCACTCCTCATATATCCCATGTATCTGAACTCTAAATCTTTCTTCTGCAGCCTGAATTCTGCTTCTGAATCCCACACCCTGTGTCCTGCACCTGCAGCCTAAATCCTGCATCTGTTCATTTATCTCGTGCCACGTCCTACGCCCCACATCTGCATCTGCACCCAAAATCCTGCTTCTGCAGCCCATGGCCTGTGTCCTGCATCCAGGTCCTGCCCTATATCCAGGACTCTGCATCATAAATCCTCCATCCCTGTCCTAAATCCTCTATCCCACCTGCATCTGGAACCCTCCCTCCCCCATCCTGCATCCTAAATCTTCCACCCCACTTCTGCATCCCCCATCCTGTGTTCTGCATCTGTGTCCTGTATCCTCCATCTGGGAACCCATGTCTGCAGCCTAAATCCTCCCTCCTGCATCCTAAATTCTGCTTATGCATCCTAAATCTTCCATCTTGCATCTTAAATCTCCCTCCTGCATCTTAAATCCTCCTCTTGCATCCTAAATCCTGCTTCTGCAGCCAGCACCCTGCATCTGCACCCTAAATCCTCCATCCTGCAGCTTTATCTTAAATCCTCCATCCCATACCTGCATCCTAAACCCCCCATCCCTCCGGCTCACATCACACACACACACCGCCCCCCCCGCCAGCCCCAATCCCGTGCCCAGGATGCCACAAGGAGGTCGAGGGATGGTGAAACAACCTGCGCCCGCCGGAGCACCATGAATTTGTGATGAGGTGGGGTGAGAAGCTGCCCTGGACTGGCCGCCCGCGCCGGCGATAATGTTGGTTTAAGGCATTTTGCACGCTCTGGTGCCTCTCTGAGAGCGCCTTGTCCCCAGCGGGGCCGCACAATGGGCGCTTTCAGGGACCCGGCTCTGCGCAACCCCCTTTTTACCCGGAGAGATTTTAAAATAAACCTTTCATCCCCCTAGAATTGCCCCCCTCAAACCCCAAAAGTGGAAAATAATCCCCCCTCCGGAGAAAAAAAAAAAAAAATTAAAAAAAATTCCCGTGGGATAACGGCGCCTGGCTAATGTGTGAGACTGAGGCGGAGCGTGAGCGTGGTGCAGCCTCTGCTGAAGCATCCCAGGGGAAACTCATGCCCTGTGACCCCCCCCCCAAATAACCTCCTTACAGCAGGTAACAGGTGGGGAAAAAAAAAAGTGTTGCTAAAGTGGAGGCTTTCCCCTCACAGCCTGCAAAAGTGAGACCCACTCATGCAACGAGTTGTGTCCAGCCTCACAACTCCCTCAGAAAACCTTTATTTCCAAAGCATTCCCAAAGCTTTTATGTTTTTGGTTTTTTTTCCCCTTGCTCCTTAGAAATATAAATTCCTGAAGGGAGTGAACCAGAAAACCCAGTATTCAGCCTAATTATCCCCCCCGGCCGCAATCTGTGATCTCCAGGACAATTAAAAGCGGTTAATCCTGGTTGAAAAGCAAACAAGGTCGGAGGCGGCGTCTTCCTGCTTCCCCCTCGCCCGCTGCCGGGGTCTTGCTCCCCAGCTGCAATATAAATATGCAATTAAAAAATCGCCACTAATTGCTTTGCCGAAGAGGAGTTCCCACAGAAAGGGGAAAAAAAAAAAAAGTAAAAAAAAAAGAGAAAAAAG
>NW_020799132.1:490114-493440 GCF_003259725.1 Athene cunicularia
GGTGGGGAGGGAATGGGGGGGAAATGTGGGGAAGATGGGGGGGCTCAGGTGGTGGGCAGCCAGACTTTCTGGGTGCTGACGACGTCGCTCAGCTTGCCCTTGATTTTCAGAAAATGCCTCTTGAACTCCAGGCCATCACCCTGCGGAGGGGAGAGGCCGGGGGGGGTGTGTGTGTGTTTTTGCATCTCCTTGCACCTCCCCCAGACCGTGTCTTGCATCGCCCCGCAGTCCCCGTGCACCTAGCGGGTGCTGCCCCCACCCTGACCCCGACACCTCACCTTGGAGAGGCGAAAATCCACCAAAATCTTGCTGTCCATCTCCACCAGGTTCACCTTGAAGATGAGTTTGTTGTTTCTCCGGTCCGTGGTGGAGATGGTGACCTGGCAAAACCGCAGCAAAGCCGGGGGGAGTGGGAAATCCCCAAATTATTCATAGATGCAACAGCACCCCCCACCCCACGATACGATTTTACACCCCAATCTCCACCTGGTTCGTGCAGCTCTTCTTCCAGCCGTATCCCATCTTCTCACAGACCTCTTTCAGGGCGCGGTAAGAGCTGTCGGCGTCCAGTTTGGTGAAGAAGCGTGTCATCCGCTTCACCAGCCGCTGCCACGGGCTCTGCCAGCCCCCCAAAAACGGTGGCAAAAGTTACAAATCTGGCAAAGGTTGTAAAACCCGCAAAGGTGCAGCCCCAGCTCTGCAAAAATCCCTTAAAGAGGGAAAATATTGCCAAGCTGCACCCCCTGATGGTGAAGGCTGCGAGCTGCACCTCCCAGGCTGCAAGGCTGCGTTAGAAACACCGCGAAGCTGCACCCCAAATTTTATAAATACTGCAAAGCAGCAGCTCCAGTCCTGCAAAACTGCATCCTGATATTCTACATGCTGGAGCTGCCCCTCAAATATCGCCAGGTTGTGCCCTGAGGCGAGAAACGTCACGAAGCCACATCCTGAGACACAAAACACTGCAAGACCGCATCCCCAATATTGCAAATTCTAAATATATTATTGCAATATTAAGAAATATATTATTGCAATATTCTAAATATATTATTGCAATATTCTAAATATATTATTGCAATATTCTAAATATATTATTGCAATATTCTAAAAATATATTATTGCAATATTCTAAATATATTATTGCAATATTCTAAATATATTATTGCAATATTATTGAGACATTGCTTCTTAATCTCATAAATAAGTATATAAGGCAAAGTGCATCCCCAATATAATAAATACTATTTGGATGCAAAGCTGCATCCCAAATAGGGCAGCACTGCATCCTGATATCATAAGTGTCTTAAAGCAGCATCTCAGACATTGCAAAGTGGCATCGTGATGCTATAAACGATGCAGAGTGGCACCCTGAGAGGATAAATACCGCAAAACCACATCCCCAGTATTGAGGAGTTGCTCCCTATACACTGCAGTTGCCTCCCAAACATCGTAATGTTGTGCCCTGAAGTGATAAACCTCGTGAAACCACATCCTGAGACACAAAACACTGCACAGCTGCATCCCCTGTGCTGCGAAGTTGCAGGCTGGCATTCTAAACCCTGAGAAGTTACAGCCTGACATTCCCAAATTTGCACTAAAAGCTGCACCCCAACGCCGGTGACGCACCTGGGAGGAGCCGGGGGTGCCGAGGAGCTGGCTGTTGACCAGCATGTGATCGGGGCAAGCGGGCTGGGAGAAGCTGATGCCCTGCACCAGTTTGTCGATGGCAGCTGCCCCGCTCTCCCAGAGCGTCCCGCCTGTGCCGGGCTCCGGCTGCGACGTGGAGTAAGTCGCCTTCTCCTCGCTGTGGCGTGAGAGGAGAGAATCCCAGAATCATCCTGGTTGGAAAAGCCCTTGAAGCTCCTCCAGCCCAACCATGACCCTCACCCTGACCGTTCCCAACTCCCCCAGATCCCTCAGTGCTGGCTCAGCCCGACTCTCCAACCCCTCCAGGGATGGGGACTCCCCCCTGCCCTGGGCAGCCCATCCCAACGCCCAACAGCCCCTTCTGCACAGAAATCCTTCCTCAGAGCCAGCCTGACCCTGCCCTGGGCAGCTTGAGGCCATTCCCTCTTGTCCTATGGCTTGAGGAGGGGTGTTAGGGCTGTTGCTGTGAAAGAGGGACCCTGGAGGTGGGCGGTGTTCGAGCAGGGGACTCGTGCCGTGTTGGGATTTTTGTGGGGGAACACCGGCCGGCGCGCAGCTCCCGCCAAACCATCTCCCGGTGAAAACACAGGGAAAGCCCCTCAGCAACCAAACCCCTGCCACCTGCAAAGCCCCACGGCATGAAAAATCCCCTGGAAATGTGTGAGAAAGCTCCTACTTGCATCCAACCCCCCACCCCCCCAGCAGTGCAAACAGCAAGGAGGCAACTGGCAGCGCCTGAGCGTGTGCTCATGGGCTGGAGTGTGTGGTGGGGGGGCACAGGGCAGCAGGGGGGGCACAGGGCAGCAGAGGGGGCACAGGGCAGCAGAGGCTCACCCCAGCACGCTCTTCACTGGCGAGAAGTCCGTATCGGATCGGACGTGCTTGGAGAAGCCACCGGGGGAGTCGGTGACCCCTCCAGAGGAGACATGAGCCCGCTTGACGCCTGCAAAGGGACAAGACACCCAATAACTGCCCCCCCCCCCGACAAATCTGGGTGGACGAGCGTGTTCCCTGGTGGCCACTTACCCTTTTTGAGGGGTTTGCTGTACCAGCGGTCCTTTTTGATGTCAGCGATAGTGATCCTCGCAGTTGGGCTCTCCGTCAGGATCTTGTGCAGCAAAGCTGAAGGAGGGAAAAACAGAGGGAAAGAAAAACCGGGGGGAAAATGGCAACCGCCAGCACAGAACAGGGGGCTGCCGGCTGTCAGTTGCTCACCTAAAGGTGCCGAATCGATCTTTTTCCAGGGCGGGAGGTAGGTTTTCCTCTCCTTCCAGTCGCTGTACTCCTGGCAGCTATCGCTGGGCTGGTCCCAGGGCAGCTCTACCGGAGGGGAAAACCCACCACGTTACTGCGCCGGGGTGGGGGGAGAACGGAAAGAGGGGAAAAAACGCAGCCAAGGAGGCAGCGTAGCAGGATTTGCATGGATGAGTTTTTGCGAGGGGGGCGATAAAAAGCAGTTCTGTGTGGTTATAAAAGCAGGTGAAGGGCAGAAGCGCACGAAGGCGGCACAGTCTGCGGGAGCCCCGCGGCGTGCGAAGGTCTGACGGGGACGAGGCCTCGCGGCGTGTGGGAGCCTGTCGGCAATGACTGCGGCACCGCAGCGGGGTCGTGTGCCAGGGGTCTGCTCCGTGTCTCACATATCCCCCCACGCACCCCCTACCTCCCCTACACACCTCAAC
>NW_020799132.1:493490-503760 GCF_003259725.1 Athene cunicularia
CCAACCCACCCAACGCCCGGGTAAAAGCAGCAGAACGCCCCCAAAATCAAAAAAAACAACCAAAAACCCCAACAGAATCGGGGAAAAAAGCCCACCAAAATATCGGGTTTTAATTATTATTATTATTTGTAATTTCCCGTTAATCAACCCCCGGTTAAAGCCGTTACTTCCGATTTGGCGAACGCTCCGTGCATGTGTGTGTATATAAAAAAATCACTCCCCGGCAGGCAGGGACAGGTAGGGGTGTCCCACTGCTGCCTGCGCTTACAAACGGTATAAAACAAAACCAAAACATCCCCACCACCCCCCCCCAGAAAAAAAACAACCCAAAATATTTCTGTTTCACAGGCAAAGGCTGGGTCAGTGCGGTGCGCGGCGCAGCCGGCAGTGGCTCCTCTACGTTCTTGACAAGCCACGGTTATCCAAATCTTTCACCTGGTGGTAAAAAAAACAAACCCACTAGGTTAGGGGAAATCTAATATTTTTTCCAAATCTGGGGGTTTGGGGTGGTTTTCGGGCCATACCTTGTATATTCGGACCAGCCAGTGCTCTGTGGTGTACGCCTCCTCCAGCACATCCAGCTCAAAGTCCTTGTTGCCGATTTCAGCGTTCCTCACCCGGTCATAGCCCGGCGGTCGCTCTAGAAGAGGGCAGAGTCCAGGCAGTGCTGCTGCATCGCACCCCAAAGGCGGTGGGGGCACAGCTGAGCACCCCAAAAGTGGTGTCACCCCCCACAGAGGGTGGTTTTGGGGACTTACTGGCCTCTGTGTACACCTGGCCAAAGCGGTAGTAGCACATCTTGTACATGAGGCAGTTGAGGAGCACTGGGGAGCCCTCGCGGTCGACCCGAAACTCCCCTGTGGGGGTGTAGTAGTCGTGCTCCTTGATGTGGCGCCCTGTGTCCGTGCTGCCCCCGATCCGCACCATCCACAGAAATTTGTTGATATCTGAAAGGTGGGGAGCAAAGAGTTGAGGTGAAAAAGCAAGGGGTTGGGTTGGGGAGCCAAGAGCGAGGGATTGGATTGGGGGAGAGCAAAAAAGGTATGTGCAGCTTCCAAGAAGAGCATTTTGGTACCATTTGCAGCCTCAGACGAAGGTGGGACCTGGCTCCTCCAAGAGCTGTGTCAGAGAAGCCTTCACCACCAGCGCCCCATGGATGGGTCTGACCCAGCTCGGAGTGAGATCTTACCGTCGGATGAATACCCGGTGAGGCCTCCGAAGATGACTAGCACATAGCTGACATCCAGCTCCCTCATGATCTCGTAGGCTTTCTCCTCCGTGGATGCCATCGCCTGGAGCAGACGCAGTGTCAGTCACGTCATGTGGTGCCCCAGGCAGGCAGGGCAAGGCAGCAGGCGAGGGAAGGACCTACCTGACCGACGCGGGAGATGTGCGTGTTGTTCCAGGTGTTGTTGTCCACCAGGATGGTCCGGTTGGCCATGGCGGTGATCTGGTACCCGTAGTCCCACCAGGACATCACCTTCGCGTCCTGCGGCCAAACACCAGACGTCAGCACCTCAGGGGACAACAGTGGGTCCCCAACACTTGAACTTCCCCCTGCATCGTTTACCTCCGGTGTGTTGTGACGCAGCCAATAGTAAGCTTCTCTGAAGTCATCAAAGATGATTCTGCTGCCATCGCCGCCCCGGGCAGACAGCACGATGGAGGGGGAGGAGTATGCCTCGCTGGTCACCCAGGTGGAATGGAAAGTGTACGTGATGAGGAAGAAAGCCATGACCAGGATCATGCCACTGGCAACCTGGGGGAACAAATCGGGGTCAATGCTGGAGGGAAGAGGCCATCAGCCTCCCACACTTGGCCCCATCAGGAGTAGGCCCAAGCTGGCCCAACACTCACTTCATTTTTGATGGGATAGGTGGAATCTTGCTGCTTTTTGCTCTTCTTGTCCGGCCGGCTGATATCCAGGTTCTTCATGTAGGTGGACAACACCTGAGAAACCCCAATGCCGGAGAGGATGCACATCACCGGGGCCAGCACCAGCATGAGACGCACCTACAGGTAAGAGCAGAACTGTTGGTGCTGGTTGGAGAAGAAATCCAGGCAAAAATCTCAGAAATGAAAGAAATTAAATGCTATCCCTAATTCAGCATCTCAAATTCAGTGGAAACATCAGCCTCGAGATAAACTTGGAGCTGATTTTTTTAGTGGGGGCAGAGGGGCAGTTGCCACCATCTCAGATGCCACCGAGGGGAGTTCTCTGAAGCCCTCAAAATTGGCCAATGGGCAGAAGTGACCTCAATTTAACACCCTTTAACTCCATGGTGGCGCCAAGAACTAGTAGATGACTCCACACCAGAAATCAACCTGCATTTAGGGCTCGGGGTGATGGAGCAAGAATGGAAATGGGCTCCTAAGCAGTCGGTTGCTATTGGTCCCTGCTCAGATACCTGGCGAATTTATTTGGGTTTGCAACTCAGCTATGGGAGACCAAGAACAGAGACCCATGGGCGGACAGCCGTGGCTGTAAGGAAGCAAGTAACACCAAAACCAGAAAGTTTTGCAAGGTCACGCTCCCTCACTGCGCAAAAGGGTGAATAAACTGGTTTTAAGGAAGGGAGAAAAGCCTTGCAAACATTTTAGCCCGCTCAGGGTGGAAGAAACATCATCATCGAGTTCAGAAAAATAGATAAAATCCAGGTTAAAACCATTTTGTTGTCATGCTCGTGCCCAGCAGGCAGCAGCCCTCACCATCACAGCGGAGAAGTACATGCTGGTCACGCCGTACATGATGATGAAAATGCGGGCGTCCGAGAGGTTACTGAAGCAGTAATACAGACCGACTACGAAGAGGAAAGAGAAAAAAGGTCAGGTTCATCTTGGAAGCTGTTGCTTGAAATAAAAAACAGCCGGCAGAAGCACACAGCCTCCGCAGACTTGCGAGGAGAGGGCAGGCTGCGGTGGAATAAAACCCTTCCGGTCTCACGCGGTGACTGAATAAATAAGGGTCTGACGACGTCTGTGCTGGGCTCACCCGGGAACATGAAAACCAGAAGCTGCAGGTCAAAGTAATAGGATGACCAAGTGGTGGGCTGGTGCTCGGAGACGGAGGCGATGATGGGGATGTTGTTCTTTGCATAGGAAGGATCCAGCAGGGAGTAGAAACGCCCCGTCCATGGGGAGATTTTCCCTGGGAAAGAGAAAAAGAAAAAAACAACATATTCAGTTCCATCAGAGTAACCAGCAACGCTGATATGTTCTCTCACACATGAAACATGTACAAGGCTGAGTGAGCAATCCTGGGCCTTGTTTAACATCTCTATTACTCAAAACGACCATTTTAGAAAGGAAATAGTGCAATTTTACCCTAAAAAGACTTCTCCCCCACCCGACCTTATTTTTAGCATCTCTTCGCTACTACAGATCGACATTCAGTTTCTGAAGCACCAGCTCAGCGTCCCTGCTGAGTCACAGCAGGTTTCTCTCTGCACCCTGCATCACCCGGAGCCCAGATTTTACACAGCTGCTTGTGAAATATTTTCCTGTTAATGCACAAATTAGGGCAGGTCCCAGCCTCCCCCTGGGAGGGGGACTTGCAAGCACCAAAACTACAGTGTAGGCAGGAAGGCAGAGTTAGGATTGACAAATTACATGCTCTTCAAAGGAGGAAAAGGAAAAAAAACCAAAACCAAAACCAAAAAAAAAAAACCAAAAAAAAAAAAACGGGAAAGCTGGTGGTGAAACATGCTCATTGACACCATCTCAGGTTACCTGTCAGCATCAGCACGGCCCCGATGGTGAGGAGGACAAAGCCAACCAGGGAAATGACACTTCGGAAGAGGATTTCGAATTGCTGTGGGTTCAGCTTGCTCCGAAGGTAGTCAACAAAGGCGTGGATCTGACACAAGCCGAAGACTCCGAGGGCAGCCATGTGCTCCGAGGAGAGGACGGGCTGCGAGCAGGGGAGAGCGTGATCAGACACGGAGGAGAACAAGAGCTGTGCTGGGCCCAATATCCGGTTTTTTTTGTTTTTTTTTTTTTTTTACAAATCCCTTCACAGCAAAATTGCTGCCAAACTCACGGCAAACAGTCCCCTCCCCACGGATGGCAGCTGCCATGAGTTACTTTCTTACATCAGCTTCAATTCCCAGGTAGGAATTCACATGGAAAATGTAACTGATTCTCTTGAAAATGTGAGCTAAGTGGGCATTTTTCCTGCTATACCAAGACGCATGCTGGTGCGAGCATTTCCTTCACTGAAACCAGAAATATTTTCACGGAAGGCAACCAGTGCTGTGAAGGTTATTAGCAGCTTTGAAAGTCATCCAGCACCTCCAAAACTAATCTTGCCAAAGGTTGCAACGAATCAGCGTAGTAAGAGCTAGAACCAGAAGTCACTTATAATGTCAACAGTGAAGGCAAGAGGAGAAACCAGGTGCCAACTCGCTGTTGTTCTGCTACAATCCATGAAATGACCCATAAAATGCCTGTCCTCGAGCCTGCAAATCATCCTGGTCCCCACCTGGAAGCCAACAAAGGAGATCTGCATCGAGAGGATGGTTCCCAAGCAGTAGACTGTGCAATAAGCTACGTAGATCCTGTGGGAGAAGCGGCCAGTCAGCATCAGCACAAGAACGTGCAAGGGGATGAGGTTAATCAGAAAGACGTAGCCACCCCACGAGGAGACCTGCCGAGAGAGAAAACAGACAAAAAAACCCCACAAGTTCCAGGACTGAAGAGGTTGAACAGCAGAGGTCAAACGCGGCAGGTTTGATTTTTCCTGGGATCTTGTGCAGGATTTTCACCCAGCAGCAAAGCCAGCTGAGATGTGCTCTCTCTAAGGGCATCCTCAACGCTCACAGCTGACAGAAACCAAGATTTTTTAATGCTGTTAATAAAATCACGTGTAGAAAAGTGCTAGTTTTGATAAGTGGAAGCAGATGAAGAAATCATTCATTCCATTTTCACACCAAACCCTTTACAGGGGTTCTAGCTCCCCCAAAATAAGGCTGCAGGAAGGGCACACCGTGTATTTTCAGTCAGTATATCCAGAGTGGAGTCAGAAAAAGCTTGGCGCTGGGGGAAGGAGTACTTACCATGTAGAAATAGGCGAGAGCACACATCGCTGCCCAATAGATGGAGCCGGTTTTGACGGCTTTGATCCACATATAATAAGTTAACAGCATGCAGAATATGGCAATACCTGGGTGGAATGACACAGAAAGGTTAAAGCTCACATCAGCACAGAAATGATAATCTCGGGTGCACCAGTGCACTCAATTGTATTAAAGGTATAGATATAAATCTTTTGCTGCTCCATCAGAAGATGGAACAGCACCTCAAAGAGCCAGGCCAAGGGTTTCATATCTGATATCCAGATTGAAGCACTGATGTTTGTGCTTATGGAGGTAACAGCTCACGTGGCTTCCTCCAGCCACAGCAGCTAGCCCTTCTGGACACAGTGACTCCTTAAATGGCCCCTGATAGCCCAGCTACAGGAGAGGAAACTGGATCCTCGTCTGCCCTGAGCATCGACGAGATTGCTGCCCTTGCCAGTCCCAAAGTCACCGCCGGGACAGGGATAATAGCACAGGGGAGCCACACAGACACTCCAATCTCAAGCAGAGTTTGTGCAGGTGGCAAAACTCTTTTTTTGATTTGCAAAAGAGGATACTCAGGGATAGGGGTACACTCACAGCCAAGAGTCAGGAAACACTCCATCTCTCAACCATGCAGGCGAGAACAACCACCCATCTCCGAGCAGTTGGGTTAGTAAACCCCAGGAATGTGGCAGGGAAAGGACAGTTCCTCTATCATGTCCTGCATCATTTTTACCATCATTTTTCAGCCCCCAAATTAAAGGTTTCCCTGTTCCAAGTGCTGCAAACTCACCTTCATTATCATAGGAACCGGCAACAGACCGGGAGATGTACCCGGGCACAACTGCAATCATAGCGGCAGCAAGGAGTCCTGCCCCTGCGTCCTGGGAAAATAAAAATCACAGCCAGAGGGTGGAAAGAGCCATTGGTTTTTAGGGTTTTTGTTATCCCTACACATGGATATGCCTTGAAAGACTAAAAATTGAGTGTTGAAATTAAATTTTGAAACAGATCTCCCATTTCGCTGAAGTTCTGGGTTTTGAGCAGCATGCTGGTCACCTCCAAAGCTCTGATACAGCCACGAGCTGCCTTTCCAAAAGGGACACAGCCCGTCCTCCTCCGCAAAGCAAAAGCCTGCAAGGGCAAATGCCAGGTGCTGCACTTGGGCCACAACAACCTCCAGCAGTGTTACAGGCTTGGGGAGGAGAGGCTGGAGAGCTGCCAGTCAGAGAGGGACCTGGGGTGGGGATTGATAATGAGCCAGCAGTGTGCCCAGGGGGCCAAGAAGGCCAATGGCATCCTGGCTTGTGTCAGCACTGGCGTGGCCAGCAGGGACAGGGAAGGGATCTGAGCCCTGGGCTCGGCACTGGTGAGGCCGCCCCTCGATGAGTGGGTTCAGTTTTGGGCCCCTCACCCCAAAAAGGCCATTGAGTGACTCGAGCGTGGCCAGAGAAGGGCAACGGAGCTGGGGCAGGGTCTGAAGCACAGGTCTGCTGGGGAGCGGCTGGGGGAACTGGGGGGGTTCAGTCTGGAGAAGAGGAGGCTGAGGGGAGACCTCCTGGCCCTCTGCAATTCCCGGCCAAGAGGGTGCAGAGAGGGGGGATGAGTCTCTGGAGCCAAGGAGCCAGCGCCAGGCCCCGAGGGAATGGCCTCAAGCTGCCCAGGGCAGGGTCAGGCTGGCTCTGAGGAAGGATTTCTGTGCAGAAGGGGCTGTTGGGCGTTGGAATGGGCTGCCCAGGGCAGGGGGGAGTCCCCGGGATCCCTGGAGGGGTTGAAGAGTCGGGTTGAGCCAGCGCTGAGGGACCTGGTGGAGTTGAGAACTGTCACTGTTATGTTAATGGTTGGACTCAATGATCTTCAAAGTCTTTTCCAACCGAGATGATTCTGTGATTCTGTGAATGTCCTGAGCGTCTCCTCACCTTGAGCTCTTTGGTGAGGTGGTAAGTCACTATGGTGGTGAAAGAGGAGAAGAGGGGAGCCAGGAACACGCAGACATTTCGGATGTCGATGGTGATGTGGAAGAAGTGCAGCACGTGGTAAATTGCTGCCGACGTAATCATCAGCCCTGTGGGACAGAAACAACACTGTTCTCAGGGTGCTCTCGCTCTGCTTGCAGCACCGGGGGTTGTCAGCTTGCAATTAACAGCAGGACATCCAAAAGCGTCTCCAGGAAGGAGCTTCTGCCCACGATGCCCGGATGAAGGGCATCTCTGGAGCTCCCCTCCCAGCAGGCACTCATGGCTCTGCTCCTGTACACTACCCGCCCCTCTCCCCATTTTCCCTTGCACAAGGTGCGTTTTGGCTCTGCAGAAGCCAAGAGCTCACCTGGATAAATGGTCCCACCGATAATCCTCCCCAAGGGGTACCACGCTCGGTCATCAAACCAGTTGTGGAATTTATAGAAGCCCTCCTCTGCCAGAAAGCGGGTTGTGCGGTAGTTAAAGTACCTGGAATGGCAACAAGCACTAAACATCCCCGCATCTGGAGACAGAGATATCGACTGCTTGCCGCTCCTTGGGTCACGGCCGCAGCCCGCCACGCGCGCTCAGGAAACGAGGCAGCTTTTGAGAGGCATTAAGCACCAAGTTGTGTGCCTGATACTTTTACCTGAGGTTTAGGGCTACAACAGCACCATGAGGGCTGACCACGTGCTTTCCATGCGGAGGGAACTAGGCCAATTTCTCTAGACAGCCATAAACCTCAGCTGCAAGGCTTCATCCCTCTTCTTCGGGGGTTTGCAAAGGTAATGTTCTCCCTTGCGCCCAATTTAATCAGAAACAAGCCTGGGTTGTTTGTGGACACAAGTTGTACTAGGAGCCCTCTCTCCTGCTGTGCCCTGCTCAGGCAGAGAATAACCACACCCCAGCAGCAAAGTGGTGGCGGGCAATTACTTCCAGGCTGCAGAAAGAGTTCTGGGTACTGAAAAGTGAATTTTGGGTCTGGAAGAGGAAAATCTAGCTGTATTGAAAACTGCCCTCCAAATCCCTCATCCTCAGTGGGGATTAACTAAGCCTGGCATAAACTGCCCCAATTTTGCGTGCTCCAGAAGAGAAAAACCCAGCAGGCCCCCACGAAATGAAACGATGACACTTACGGGTCAAATTCATGGATGACGCTTTCGAATCTTAAAACAGAAAAAAGCCTCGTGGAGAAAGCTGCAAATGCAGAAAAAGGGCAGAGTGAATCTACAGCACTCACCGAGCCAGAGTTATGTTAGGTTTATCTACCTCCTTGCTGGATTAAAATTTTTTCTGTCTTAAACTGGTCATTGGAAACACAAAAAAAGATGCAGTTTTCAAAAGAAAAGGTACAGAAGGAATAAGAGTGTTCACTGAAGACTTGCTTTAAAAACAGATGAGAGCTTTGCAACCTATAGAAAAGGAGGAGCAGAGAAGGCTCCATCCCAGGGTCCCCCGCTGAGGGCACCAAGCAGCCAGGCCAGCGCAGCAGGACGCGGACTTACACAGCACAGCTGCCATCGACAGGATGAGGAGCTTGAGCAGCGTGTCTTGCTTCTCATAGGACAGCCGGAGAAACCCTAACTTGGTCATTTTCACATCAAAGGCAGGTTGAGGACGCTTGAACACCTGAAAAACAAAGAGGGAAGACAGTCAAAGACCGAGCTGGTTCACAGCCCCATGATATCTCTAAATGTATCAAGAAAATACCTTAAATACCCAACCCCTGCCCAGGGAGCCTGGCGTCCACCCTTCACCCCCACCAGGAGCTTTCACTGATGTGTCTCCTTTCCCAAATTCCTGCCTCCCATCCTCACCTGATCAGCTGCCCCAAGCCTTGATTGAAGTTTTTCTTTCTTTTACAGAGACCAGAACGTCTTCGGGGCAGAGAACGGATCTGTTTCTCTGCATACAAAACAAAACCCAAGTGTAAACCTTCAGCAAACCCACTAAATTTTTCCTGGCTGGTCTCTGGAGTTTAACCACCACCTGTAAACAATGCACAGAAAAATAATTCATGGAAAACACAAAAAACTGGTGCTGTTTTCTCACATACAGTGGGCCCAAACAGCTCCTGGCTGTTCCCACCTTAAATTATTTACGTTAAACATATAAATCCCAGTGGTCTGTCAGCACAGACCAGCAGAGTAAATCAGCTTTGCTTACACTGGACAATTCATCTGTTTAATTCAAGCTCCCTGGGTGGAGGAAGAGCCAGTGAAATCCTGATACTAGAGACTAAGGAAATGAAACTGTGGCCAGCAAATAACATCTTTCCACCCCTGAAAACACTCTGATTTCTTTACCCAATCAATCTGGTAAAAACCTCCCACCACGCCCTGCAGGTTCAGTCTCAGAACTGGTGGATAAATCCTCAGTTCACATCTCTAAGCTACAACACGAGGGAGAGAAGATTTGGACAGGCAGAGATTTAAAAATAAAATACAACCGGGCCTGAAAAAAATCTTTCTGTAACCTAGAAGCGATTCCAACTTGCACACACTCGTCACTAATTGTTACAGAAATAACCCCATGTTGTAATTATTTCCTGGTTTCCCTGGGGATAATAAGAAGCAGCTAACAATGACAGAACACAGATGCCTCCCGGGCACGAGCGGCTCTGACCCGCGGGGTACCACCGGGGTACCCCGATCTCCACAGCGCTGGCAGACCGCTCACGGGGTGCTGGGGAGACATTTGCCACCCAGTAATGCCACAACTACTGGGGGAAGCAGCAGCCCCTGGCCAGCCCCCAGATACTGGGGTGGGAAGGAGGAAACGCTGTCCCTGGGCTACAAACTGCAGCCGGGCTCTTGCCACCAGCCCCTGAGGTTGTCAGTAGCCTGTAAGACACCGTGCCCCCCCGAGCCCCGCTGTGCTGCACACCACAGCCCCGCACCCCACCACTCCACAACGCCTGGGCATCCCGCAGGCCCCGGCACCCCCAAACCCCACAGAGCCACATCCTAAAGGCTCCAGCCGCTGACAATCAGCAGCACCTCACCCCGCACACCGGGGCACCCCACAGCAGCACCCACCCCGAACCCCACGATGCTACAGGCACCCCGTAAGCCCACAGCTCCCTCCTCCCACAGCCCTGGACACCCCACAGCCCCGCACTCCACAGAATGGACACCCCGCAACCCCACAGCTCCCTCCTCCCACAGCCCCGGACACCCCCAACCCGACAGGTCCCCGCCCCACAGCCCTGGGCACCCCTAATCCCACAGATCCCAGAGCCCCGGGCACGCCACA
>NW_020799132.1:503810-512059 GCF_003259725.1 Athene cunicularia
ACCGGTGGCACCGACCGTGCTGTCACGATGTGAGCCCGCCGACGCGAACCCCCCGCCCCCCCCAAGCTTAAAGACAAGGGCAGGCACAGGCTGCAAATCGTGATTTCTCCATTTAATGTTTCAGTGTGAAAATACTAGAGAAAAGTCGATAAACCGGCCCCAAAAAACCACAGGGTTCTTGTACATCACCAGTTCCTTCCCCGACCCTACAGAAACGGTACATGCACAGGGGGTGGTGGTGGGGGAATACTGTGCTTGACTGCAGCAGGAACTCCCCAAAAATGGCACGGGAAGAGCGTACAAAAGAGTCTGCTATAAAACAAGCGCAGGGCACCAGCCGGCTCTGAAACTCACAAAGGTGTTAAAAACCCAGATTTCCCCCCTCCCCCCAAAAATTTCTATCAAGAACCGACACCAACACCTGGGTGGGCTGAGTCCTGCCCCTCCCTGGGGAGACTGGAGGCACTTTCAGGGGCATAGGAGAGGTCCCTGTTGTGTGTGTCCCCCCCTTCTCCCCGGGGTTTGGGGGCGGCTCAGTGCCCCGGAGCAGCCGTGTGTTTGGCGGGAGAGGGCTGGGGGGAGAGGAGACGATCGGAGGAGGAAGCACCGCTCAGGGCAGACTGAAGGTAAACGGTCTTGTGAAAGAGTCTGTTGCTGAGGAAAACCACCAAGGAGAAGAGCCGGAGCTGGAAGTGGCTGGAAAGGGAACAGAGCCCGTCAGCTCCTGGCACCAGGACCACCCCGGTGGGATTTGGGGAGATTTTTTGGGTTGGAAGGGTGGAGGTAGATACTCACTAGGTTTTGCCGGGGGTTCTCGCTTCATTGGCGCTGATGATGAAGAGAGGGAAAAGGATGGAAAAGAGGCAACCGCTGGAAGGGGGGAAAAATACCCAAAAAAAAAAATCAAAAGGCACTTGGTTGGGTTCGGTGGCATGTCCTTGGGCAGGGGAGGAGGATGGGGTCTGAAATGGCTGCTCAGCCTCCCAGCGACTCACCTGATGATGTAAGAGGATTGCATCGCCGTCAGAAAAGCCAGCGGTAAGCCGAAGCCGAAGTAATAGGGCCAGTTTCTCTCGATGTTGGATAACCGTTGGTGCATTTCGATACCTGGCGATAAGAAAACCCTGCAGAAATGAACCCATGGGGAGGAGACACCTTCCTTACCCTTCAATTCGTGTAAAATTGAAGGAAAATCGGCCTTGGACAGCCCAACTGAATCCTCCTTGAGTCAAAAAACCCTTGATCTGGAATTATTTCCACCCCGCCAACCCGTCAGGCTCTCACCTTTGTTAAACCAGCGGTACTCGAAGCAGTAGAGTGAATAGAGCAGCGACATGTGGAGGAGGCTGATGAGCTGGCCAATGATATCAATGGGGAAGAGGCTCACTATCATCCCCTGGGGGAAAAAAAAAAAAAAAAGAGCAGGCAAGTGAAGGGTGCTCAGGATTTGCAGGAGGACATCGCCTGAGAGCAAGACCCGGGGCTGGCAAGACAGTGTGGTTTTGGCGTGCAACTCAATCTCACCTGGATGAGGAACAGTGCCTGCAACAAGAGGTTAAACAACATGTCGGCGATGATTTTACTGACACTGGGAAAGGGATGAGGCTTCCTGCCGGAAACTTCAAATGCTAGGTCTGCAATGTCCTGCAAAAAAAAAAGAAAAAAGGGCTTGAGGGAAATTAAATTAAAAAGAGAAACGGGGGCTTCAGGGAAATTAAATCCAAAAGCAGCTGGGATGGTGTTACTGAGCTCCTTTCACCTGCTGGGAATATACCTAGAGCCTGTTTTTGGGATGGGATTTCACCTCACACCGAAACACCACACACTCCCACCCCCCCCCATCAAGCCTTAATGAGGCAATTCCCCACCTCATCTACTGGATTCATGGCCCAGGTTCCCCTCACCTACCTGAAACCAGATGGCATTGACAACCTTACTGAGCACGAAGAGGGGGAGGACCCAGAGGGCGCTGAAAATGGAGGTGAGGATGAACTCCAGCCAAGACCAGACATCGCCGTGTAAGGAAGGGTCACCTTTGAGAGACGGATGGGGAGAAACGCGTCAGGAACCGGCACAGGAACCTCCTCGTTTCACTTCACAAACATTTCCTAGCACGGCCACGGGGAACTTCTCCCAACCGTAGCACTTAAGGACAGGAGAAATCTCCGACCCCAACCTTTGCTCTTTAAAAGAACATTTCCACCCACTCGCTTTTTTATTTATTTGCTAAAATATTCCAATGGCTGCGTGTTCGGGGTGGTAAAACCCACGGGCTAGATCCCTGACACACACAGACTGTTAGTGGGGGTATCCATCTCTTTTTCTACTAAACAATTAATGAACCTTGATTAGTATAGGGAGGAAGAGAAAAATAAGGCAAGGAGGCAGAGGTGCAAGGAACAGCTTAGTGGCCTGTAACACACACACAGGAAAGGTACTTACCAATGATCTGTGCCGTGACTGACTGAAGAACAGGTATAAATACCCGGTAAAACAAGAAGAGACTAAGCTACAGGGAAAAAGAAACAACAAGGGTATGTGGTGAGGCACTGCACGGTCATTTTTTGTGCTCCACTAACTCCGGATCTGAAGGCAGACCCTCTGCAGGCTCCTCTACGCAGTGCTCCACAGCTACAGAGGAACAAGGGTCTCTGTTTAAATACAGCCAAAATCTACATCTCAGCACTTTCCTTATCACATTTCCATGCTGATTCCTCGTACCCGGCCACAGCCCAACAGAAAAATGGAGCCGGTGACTTATTAGGCAGCAAAGTGTCTGTTCCATTAAGGATTAGTCTCATGGAGCAGGTAAGATATCAATATTAAATTTGGTAAAGCAATATCCCAGGCTGCAGTGGAGCAGGAATTGGAATATTTGGGCAAAAAGTAGTCTTAGAGACTTGTAAAAGCAGCTCGGGTTTAATGCACTAACGTAAGTTATGTTCCCTTAACGTACAGTGTTGGGACTGGGCACTTCGTGGCTCCTGTCACTTCTGCAGCCATGCTGATGGCTCGCCACCAACAGTGGATGAGGGCTGGAGCGGGGCACTGGTTTTCATGGGGTTTTTAACACAGAAAACAAAAATATCCACTTACCCAGAATACACCTCCGTTCCAGGCACAACACTGAAATATCCGGCTCACTATCCGGGGTTCACTGCAGGTAAGTAGGAGAGAGATGGGTGAGATGTGTTCAAGGTCCCAGCGCCTGCCCCAAGAAAGTGACAGCTGCTTCTGTCCCACATTTTAGACACCTTAGAAATGTTGCAGATAAGCAGCTCAGGGCCAGTGATGCACCTGGTTTTATCTGAACGCAGGAAATCTGGAAGAAATCCCTGCACAGACTCGTGCCAGGTTTCAGCCAGCGCACAGTCTCTAGAAGATTCACATCAGGGAGACTCTTTCAACCTTTAATTCCCCACATCTGCACTGAAATGGAAGAAAAGCAAAGCTTTCTTCCAAAATTTGAAACATTAGAGATCTCAGGCTTTGTTCTCCTCAAACTCTCACCATAATAAAATCAGGGTGTTTTAGGTGTTTTTTGTCCTCAGAAGAGGTGGTTTCAGCTCTGGGTGGTTTTGGCTTCCTCTCTTTGCAGCGTATCTACGGACACGCAAGAGAGCAGCTTGGTAGGACCCTGCAGCACTTTTCCAGCCAGCTTCTGCTACCAAAGGGACTTTATTACAAAGAAAACACACAAAATATGACCGTTTAGTCCCTGAAAAATATGTGTTATTCCTCAAGTGAACGTGCAAAGTTGCAGGAACCACTGGAGAGGATCAGGATCATGGGATGTGGGAGATTTCTATCATCTTGAGATAAAGTCAAGCTCAGCTAGTCAGAATAATTTATAAATATGTCTTAAAAGGTGTATTATTGACCAAACGTCACCACGTTAAGTGCCAGCCCGACTGTAATTAGGGCAGTGGAAAAAATGGTGCAGTTTGGGAGTCAGACACAAGAACAGATGCTGTTTTGCTCCCACGTGGATATAATTCTGGCATTCTCAGCCTTAGTGGATGCAACTGCTATAGATGGCTGCAGAACACAGCAAGGCTGGGGAAAAAAAAAAAAGATACTTGATCTGCCCCAGACATATAAATCGGATCTGAGCTGCGATCCCATGGCTACCAACAACAATGATGTATCTTTTGAGAGACAACACGAGTATTCAGGAAGAAAAGAAACCCAGAAATCCATGTTTTTTTCAGCCTCTATAGCTCAGTATCTTCTATTATTATTTCAAACTAATTGCATAATCTTGTCAAACAACATAAAGGTCTGTCTTATCTCACGATAGCAGTTCCAGTTTCATTACAGAGTGGGAAAAGGGTGTTTTGTGTCACGTTTTTCATATTTACTGGCTCTGTGCTTCAGCGCTGTTGGGTTTAGGGACCATTTGCAAATGTACACCATGAGTTCTGCTTTCGCTGACACCTGGCTCTCTGACGGTTCTGACAGTGTTTTTATGGAGATCTTTGTAAGTGCAGGCAACAATAATGGCTTTGTTTCTTAAACCTCACTTACCCCAACTTCCCTTTTAGCCAGACTACTGCGATACAGCGGATGTTTAAGAGGGGAAAAAAAAGCACAAGCACTGCCAAATCACTATGACTTGCAGAGGTTTTGCAATTCATGGGGCTCTTCGAAGCTCTGGGCAGAGATGCTCTCTCTCCCTGCACTCAATATGAATAAAAAGAGAAAAATTTGATTTATGACTCATCAGGGCCCGTACTCACTTCTCTTGCTTCTTCTCTTCCATGTGAAACCTCCTCTGGGCAAGCGCGCTGTTTGCTCTCCGTCGCCTCTGCTCTTCCCTCTTCTGCTGGATCCGGGCGTCCAGCTTGGAGATGGTGCAGATGCCCCAGATGGAGTCCTTGATTCCCTGCGGACACAAAGAGAGGCCCTTGCACTCTGCCCCACGGAGTGACGAGGAGGAGCAGGATGCGGCCGACCTCGCGCCCTGGCTAGCAGGAGAAGCCACACCAGGCTCAGACGGAGCCAAGATCTGAAGCAGCACCACCACTGATTTTCTGTGGCCCGGTGACCTAAATCACCACACCTCCCAGCATCTTTAGCAGTATTTTTTTTTAGAAGGTGTGATTTCTTGTCCAATCTCCACTATTTATAACCCTGGCAAAGCCAGAGTCGCATCTGTCTCAGGCCATTTCTTCAGTCTGGCAGAAAGCCCTTCATGCCCTGCCAGCATTTCTGAAGCCCATAAAATAGAATTATACAAAATATTTAGGAAGCACAAAGTCCTTGTGGCCTGACCGTATGTATGAGCTTGACACTTGTTCCTTTACAAATAAAAGCATCATTGCTTGTCCCAGAAACATCATTGCATCATCCACATCCGTGCAAGCCCATTAATAGGAAAGAGCCCAGAAGTCTTTGCCTTACTCCTCGTTTAGAAGATTTCTAGTGTCACCTCCTAGTACTCCACAAGCAGTTATTTCCAGCTCCAGACATTGTAACAATCATTATTACAATTTCAGTTCAAAATAAAGACCACAAGATTGCTACTGGGAGCCAGGACAGTGTCAATACCCAGGTGGCCCATGCAAGAGTTTGGTATATGGAGTTCTCGACAGGATAAATTTTGACACCAAAGACATGTCTGAAAGGGCAAAGTGTGCTGCCACTGGCACCTGACGAGGTGGAAATTAATTACACAGGCCGCTCTACCCACTGCTCTGTGCAAGCATCAAGAAGCAACCCAAGTCCTCCCGTTTCAGATCATGGCCAGCACTATCTGAAGATCAAACCCAGCAAATTTTTCAACACAAGTTATTTCTGAACACGAGTTATTTCTCAGCGTCATATCACAAATGTTTTTAACCCTGTATTTACACCTGAAGAATACGAGACAGCGTGGGAGCGCTGAGTTCCCACAAAGCCTAAACACCGTGACACAACTGCCACGTTCACGTGGGCTATAAATTAACTTCTGCCCAAAGGAAATCCCTCAGAGGTTCAGCAGCACCTCGGATAAACACAGAGCCCTTCACAAGACATGCTGCATAATGGCCAGCTCGGGAGAAAATCATTCTGGAAAACTCAGGGACCAACGTATCCCACACAGCCACGTCAAACCTGTCATCAGTGAGCGGAAAGCTCACCTACAGGTATCTCAGCTTTACAAAATCAACATTTTTGATTAAAATAGACCTGGAGGCCCTTTTCTTTCAAATTTTTTAATCCACCCTTGGTGATGGAGGAAGGAGGGTGCTCCCCACAAAGACCCAGCATCACTTAAGCAAACAAGACCAGTCCCTACAACAGAGGGCCTGGAATGTGGAGACTTACCCTAACGAGGTCATGAAGGAAGGTTTTCACACTGTCTGCCATCTCGACTCCAGCATCACCTCTGGTTCCAAAACTATCAACTACGGGGAGAAGGGAAAAGCCGAAGCCAAACCTCTCTCATCCTGGAGAGATGGGAAACGGATGGAGCCTGCGGAGAGAGAAAACACGGGACCATGGCAGGTGATAACAGCATCAGCCTGAGCAGGGTGATTACAGGTTAAATCACAAGCTGGCAATTTTCAACAGGATTCCCTGCCCTTGCTGGCTTCCCATCGGGCAACCATCCTCAAACGTACGGGCAGAGAAAACCTGTTAATCCCATGGTATCTCACATAATGAACTTGGGGTTTCAGGAACAGCAGAGTCTGTATTTCTAAGCAGAAGAACATCTCTCCTAACGACACGCTGTGCCGCTCGCTTTCAGAAGAGAAAACCTGTCAGAGCCAGCCCAAAGAGGTGAACATCTCCTCTGCTAAATCCAATGCTAATTTAACGCTTCACAGCTCCGTGCCTCCTCTTCCTCGTGTGCCAGGTCAGCAGCTCAAGGTCTACAATTAGGAGCCTGACAAAACGAGGCTGCTCTTGACCTGTCCCATCAGCTTTTGCCCAAAGCACTAATTACTCCAAACAGCTCTCTGTCAAAAATGTTGCGCTGAGTCTTCAGCTTCTTGTAAAGCACCACAGATATACAGACAATGTCTGAACTAAGAAAAAAGAATTATAAAATCACCAGCTAATAAAACTCATGGAGATTTCCCACCAGGATTCAAACTGCTTGCTTCTCCTAGGTAGGAGCTACTGGCAGCTCTGGTGCAGGCTGGTGTCGCAAATCCCGACATGTCAGTGTGGCTGCTCCTCTATAATGTGCAGCGTGGAATACAAACAATTAAAAATAAATTTTAAAAAAAAGGTTTTCATTTTGGTTATTCTGAGACAAAATCCGCCAGGGATTGAAGTGCACTCCTGCGAAGCAGCAAATGCCAGTTCAAATGAAACTGCTGAAGCAGAACTGGCCTCCAGCTTTACTAACATCAAGTTAATCACAGGCACCCTCACCCTAAAATCAAGCCTTCGGAGGCTCAGCCCCACGCGCAGCATCTTCTGGTTTTAGGCAGGTGTCCAAAATCTGGGTCACGCTGGCAAAGCCGCGGCAGAAACAAAAGGCAGAAACGAAGGTTTTCTTTGTTCCAGGCAGCTGCGCCTCGCCACCCTTCGGGCTCGGAAATGTACATGTAAAATACTGCGAGGCCCGACGGCCGTACGGTGCTGGTTTCTGCAGAAAGCCCTGATCGATTTATTTTTAGCCAGGGGTATTCCGGGAGGCACCCCAGGGTCGGGGGTCACTGTGCAACAGGCGGATCCTCACAGCACCCCAGAAGTGCCTGGGATGGGGAGCCCAGGCCGGCCCCACAGTTACGCTGGGGGCGGGGGCATCCTCTCCCCCATTAACGCGAGGTGACCCCCGGGGTTACCTGGGGGGGTCAAACTTACCGCAGAGCTGCCGCCGGCGTTACTGGGGGTGGGGAGTGGGGGGTGTGACTCCTGCAGTTTACACGCAACGGGCCCTATTTTACCTCAGGGCTGTTCCCACAGTCTCCCCGTGACATGGGCGCGGGGGGAAGTAATTACTCAGGGCTGCCCCACGTTGCCCCCGAGCCCACGGTCACCGCTAGGCTGCCCCCACGGTCCACCCGAGGCCCATTTACCTCAGGGCTGCTCCCACGCTAGGCCCGGGGCCCAGAATTACCTCAGGGCCTCCCCACGGATCCCAAATCGCCTCAGGGTTGCTCCAGGAGCCCCCTGAGGCCCACAGTTACCTCAGGACTACACCCGCGCTTCCCGAGAGAGACCCCCGCAATCTCCCCCAAGGGTCTCCGTTACCTCGGGGGTGCCCCCCGCCTCCGTCCCCACGCTCACTCACCGGCGGCTGCAGGCCGGGG
>NW_020799132.1:512128-516449 GCF_003259725.1 Athene cunicularia
CATATACACACACGGCGATTGGGCGGGACCATCTGCTGCCGCGGGGGGGGACACAGACGCTGTTGGGTGGGGGTCACCCCCCTGGGAAGGGGGGAATGGGTGGACCCGCATACCTGGGGGAGCGGACGTGCTTCAGACCATCTACTTGGGATGGGGGGGGGCTGGGACCACCTGCCTTAGGGGCGACAACTGACCCTTTTGGAGGGGAAGGATGAGACCACCTGCCCAGGGGGGTGGGGGGGACGAGGATGATGGGAGGAGGGTCTGGCAACCCTCTTCCAACGGTTCTTTCCCCCTAGGAGCGAGGCGGCAACAACTCCTTCACCCATGAAGCCCTCACACTTAAGTACAAACTGGACAACCAGTTTGAGCTGGTGTTTGTGGTAAGTGACCCCTGGGGTGGCCCTTCAGCCCCCCGGTGTGCCCTAAAGCCCCGAGGGAGGGGTGTTGCTCCAGAAAAGGGGGGTACTAGTTTGTGAATTGGCTGGAAAAAATCTGTTTAATGCCTTCCCGAAGGGGTGAAGCTTTCCCTTGCCTTCCCAAAACATCATCAGCTGACCTGGCGAGGAGGCTTCATCGATGCCGCTTGGGAAAACAGGCAGCTTGTGTGTTGAGAGCGTGAAGGCCTTTCTTGGCACGTTGCTTTCTTCCTCCTCCCTGTGCCAGCAGCTGCCCCTGTTCACGTGGGGAAACTGGGGCCCATCAGCCTCTAGTGAGGAAAAATGGCCCGCATATTAGTGCTAATCTGTTCTGAAAACTGAGAGCAATTATCAGCTTGTTGTGGTTTAAGCAAATAGATGCTTTAATTGTGTGGGTTGACTCCCTTGACTCCCGTTACTGGGTTAGCTCCTTCTGGCTGTGGGGTTTTTTGGGGGTGAGGAGGTACAATGTAGGTCTTGCTGTATCTGGCTCCAGAGGAGTCTCCTGGGGTCGAGCGGCGATCCCAGTGTAGCCAGGCTGCCCGTGCTCCTCCCCTAGGGAGCTCGGTGGGTGGATGTGGGTGTTTCTTGGTCACACACTGCTGCAGTAGCAGTTTAATCATCTGTGATAGGATTAAAACTCATTAAGCCTCGAAGAGAAGACCTGCAGGCTGCCACATCCTCATCAAACTTTTTACTTTGACCAGATCTATTTTTAAATAGTAAGAAACATGTCACCCCTTTTACTTCAGCAAATATTTTAATGCTCTCCTTTTCAGTCTCCCTGTACCTTATCTCTGTAAATCTGCACAACCTTCATTGTGTACCTAAAGATAAGCAAAATGCTTTTCTGGTCTTTCACTACGTGTCTTTGTTGCCATGAAACAGTCAACCCATTTTTATTGGCGTCGCCTTCTAAAGTGAAGCTCTGGGTTTTGCCATTATTTTTTTTTCCTTTTTGAGAGCGCATTAAAAGCTTGGAAACTCGGACTAAAAAACATAACCTGAAGCCTGCCAAAATTAAAGAATTAAAAGTATCAAGTGGAGAGGTTTTCGCTTCCTTGCCAGCTAGATGCAGTGATTCAATTAGCTGAAAAAGCAACATTTTTTTGCAGGTGGGGTTTCAGAAGATCCTGACGCTAACCTACGTTGACAAGTTGATAGACGACGTTCATAAGGAGTTCAGAGACAAATATCGCAATGAGTTCCAGCAGAAAGGCACCCTGGGCCTCCTAAATGGCACCTTTGATTTTAAAGATGACTTCATGCGCCTTCTCCGGTAGCAGAGCCTGATTTTTTTTCTCTCTCGTTTCCATTTAGAAGAGAGATAGATGGGGAGGAGGGAGGGGCAGAGCTGGAATTCAGGCTAACGGGCCACTTCCCTGCAGGGATGCAGAGGAGAGCAGTAAAGTCCGAGCTCCCACGGTAATGAAGACGTTTGAGCAGTCTCTCAAGTCCCAGAAGACTGTCAAGTGTATGATAGAAACCCGAGGGGAGAAACCAAAGGAGAAAGTCAAGAACAAGAAGAACAAAGGTTCTAAAAAAGAAGGTGAGTTGCTGGGAAAGGTACAAGGGGGGAAAAATACATATTCCAGAGCTCCGTGTCCCAGCCTGTGTTCCCAGCCCTCTCGTAGCACCCAGAGGCTGGTCTGAGCTGGTGTCGGGGCTATTTCTGTCAGGAACTGAAGCTGTCGCGGCACCTGGTAAAGCATCTGCGGGTGACAAGCAGCTCTCCACGGCCGGTGACAGGGAGGAACTGACCAAGGATGAAATCTTGCAAAAGAACCGGGAGGAATTCTTCAAGAGACACATGAAAGCAGGGGAGAAGTCCAGGTGGGTAACAAGGATGCAATCAGTCTACCCGTGCTGAGTCCTGCCTTTCTTCAGTGTCCCCTGGAAGTCAAACCTTGCTTTCCTGGACCTTATTTCCCTGCTTGCTGGAAAGACTAGGAGAGGGCACACTGGAGGGGTAATAGAGCCTGATCCATTCCCTGGGAAACCCAGCATGTGTCTGAGAGAGGTCTAGACCTCATTTTAGTGAGGCTTTCCTGCTGTGAGCAAAGGGCAGCGGTGTATCAGTGCCTGGCTCGAGGTCTGATACAGGGTTAAAGTTCAGATAAATAAACTCTGGAGACTCAATCAGCCAGGTTTAGCCTTTATTTCTGCCTTTTTGGGCTTTTAATTTTCGCACCTTCTAAGGAGGTGATTGTTGCTGCTTCACTCTACTGAACACCATGTGTTTCTGGTTTTTTATTTCAGCAAATCTCCAAAGCCTGAGGCACAGAAGGAGAAGGGAAAGAAGCCCCGAGTGTGGGATCTGGGGAACTCTAATGCCAAAGTACTCGATTACAGTAACTCTGCTACCAACGGAAGCGCGGAGGCTTGTCCCGTGGAGGAATTTGACCCTGATACAGTAAGGAAAAGTCAGGTCATCCTGTCTGCTTTCCTGTATTGTTCTGGGATCAGCTGGGCGTCGCGAACCCAGAAACAAGGATCACAGCGCCCAGCCCATAACGCTGCTGTCTAAAGGATATTTTCTGGTGGTAGACAGAGTGAACCTGCAGCAAAGGTCTCCGTGGAGCTGCTTCTGCTGCTGACAATAACTCTTGTCGCTGCCTGTGACCGTGAAAGCAGGTGGGGTGGGACGGTGTTAAGCAGGGGATGATTTTCAAGGTGTGTTTTTTTCGCCCCGTCGCAGGCCCTGGGGGATCGAAATCGGGAGCCCGGTCGCCTCTATGACCTTGAGTATGAGAGCGATGATGAAGCTGAAGAGGAGAAGGTTATTCAGAACCCTTCAAAGCCCAGGTAGAGGCTCCTGCAGCGCTTGCTTGCTGCAGGCTTCTTGATTTCCCATAACTAATCTTCCAGTCTAACCACTAGTGCAGCTGGGGACAGACTGGTGTGTGATGGACTCTACTCACATCTGGCTGTTGCATGCCCTGTGCAGCTTCCTCCTCAAACCTTAACTCCTTTGCTTCTGCGCAGCACGAAGAAGGGTGGCCTGGGGGGCATGTTTGGCATGCTGAAAGGCCTGGTGGGCTCCAAGAGCTTGACAAGAGAGGACATGGACCCCGTCCTGGAGAAGATGAAGGATCACTTGATCGGTATGTCTGGATCCGCTGGGAGCGGGTTAGTTTGAGGGGGTTCCCAGTGCTCCCAGTGTGGGGTAGCACCTGTGGGTTGGATTTGTGCCCACGGGGTGTGATGGGTTCCTGTCTTGCCTCTGGGGAGCCCTTGACAGCAAGGCAGAAGCGGGGGGATCGTGCACACTGTCTCTGTCCTTGCCTTGACGCCAGCATCTGGCATTGTGTAACCTCCCCATCAGGGCTAATTCCCCTCTCTCCATCTCTTTCTCGAAGCAAAAAATGTGGCAGCGGAGATTGCAGTCCAGCTCTGTGAGTCGGTAGCTAAGAAACTGGAAGGGAAGGTGATGGGAACGTTCACCAGTAAGTGGCCACGTGGCTTCCTGCTTGCATTTTGGGGCTCAGGAGCATTCCCCAAGAGTCACAGGGTTCTTTTTCTGTCTCCTCCTTCCCAGCGGTGACCTCGACGGTGAAGCAGGCCCTGCAGGAAGCCCTGGTGCAGATCCTGCAGCCCCAGCGCCGCGTGGACGTCCTTCGTGATGTCATGGATGCCCAGCGCCATCACCGACCCTATGTGGTCACTTTCTGTGGCGTCAACGGTGTTGGGAAGTCCACGAACCTGGCCAAGGTGGGACACAATCCTCCTGCCTCTTTGGGACCAGTGCTGATGTTGGAGTGTGGCTGCTAGTGGGGTGTTTTCTTTTCTTCCTTTCTCCCCTCTCCTGTTCTTCCTTTCTCCCCTCTCCTGTTCTTCCTTTCTCCCCTCTCCTGTTCTTCCTTTCTCCCCTCTCCTGTTCTTCCTTTCTCCCCTCTCCTGTT
>NW_020799132.1:516499-528482 GCF_003259725.1 Athene cunicularia
GGGGGGGGGAGGGGGGGGTTGGGCAGCACAAGGACCTGCTGTGCTTTTTGGGGGGTTTGAAGGTGTTTTTGTTTTGAGCTGCTTTTGATTTTTAGACCAGCTTAGGGAGGATGCAGGGGTGACTTGCCAGGCGTGAGCAGTATCGGTGCTGCAGTAGAAAATCTGGCTGTTAACATCGCTGCTATTGGCAGCTCTACCCAAGCTGATAAACCAAAAATGGTGACGGCCTGCACTGGGCTGGAGGGAAGATGCTAAATTGCCTTAAAGGTCCCTGTTTCTGTTGTCACCAAGGACTCTGGAGCAGGGTACCTGGACCCCTGTTTTGGGGCAGGAGGTGGGAGACCTGCGTCAGCCAGGTAGCGCTCATCGTGGCCGGAGAAGGAAGGCAGCGTCCCCCTACCTCTCCTGCCCGCTGGCCGCAGCATTATTTGTTAGTAAAAAGGAAAAAAAAATACTGGAAGATAATGGTGGCTGCTTGCTGCTTTCCTGCACCCTTTCTTCCCCCCTTTGAGTGCCTCTTGATCCCGGTCTGAAGTGCTACACTGAATAATACAAAACTCTCTTATGATGTCTTGTAGCTCTGTATCGCAGATGTGCTATAGTGCAATAAATTGAATGCTGTCTGCTAAGAGACATAATTTATATAAAATAAACTTCATAATTTGTTCTCCGTGTATAAATAACTTGCCTTCAGCCAGGACATATTTCCTTCTCAAGCTGGGGAGACAAAGTCCTTTTGAGAGGGCATGTAAGTCACACACCAGCCAAAAGTTGAGTGAACAGGCCTTTAATATGAGCTTCAACATACAAAATACTGTACAGTATAAAGACAGGACTAAAAAACTAGAGCTTCAAGTAAAAAAAAAAGCTCAAGTTTCATGTTTTTAATTGGAAGTACAGAATACAAAAGCACTAAGTATGAAATTAGAGGAGGCTGCAGCTCCCTCGGGGAGCCCACACTCCCCAGGCGTGCGCAACCTTGATAGAAAGACAATTACTATGTTAACCCAGGCATCAGGCTCTGCCCCGGCCTGTTTCCTGCCCAAAGCGTCTCGGCTCCATGCATGTGGGCAGCAGCTCGACACCAGTGGGCTTCCCTCCTCCCTTAGGCTGGCCTTAAACCACGCAGGCCTCCCTGAGAGCTGCCAGCTCAGGCCTAGGCCTGTCCTAGGGAGTCCCACGCTGTGGCACAGGTTCTGGGCTCAGGCTGATGCTCAAGTGCTGCATCCTGCAGGAAAGTAAAACCCTCCTGAGAGATTGCTGAGAGGGGCGAGAAAGAGGCAAAGCTCGCTTAGCTCGGGAGAATCTTACCTTTTATCTCGGGGCGGGCAGCAGCGGAGCCATTGAAGTGTTGTCCCTCCTTAGGCACACCTAGGAGAGAGCAGAGAGCAGCAGCCTGGTGGAGAGGTGGCCCTGAGGAGAGCCCCTGCCAGCACTCAGCGCTGTGCTCAGCACGCTGCCTCTGGCCTGTGTGCGGCACTTTCACGCAAGTCAGGCCTTCCTGGCTGGGTTTGACATGTGCCAGCAAGGCTCTGGCTAGCAAACTCAATTCTTTCCCCCATTTTTTGTGATTTACGAGCGAGATCTCTCAGTTAAAGCGTTAGCTCAAGCTGAGTAGCACAATGGTCAGCGAGACTGAAACACCGTTTCGCTAGAAAGGGAATAACTGCAGCTGCATGTTAAAAATAACGTTTGGATGTGTGGGAAGCAGCAGAGCTGTTTAAACTGTAAGAGCATACAGTGATTTTGTAAAAGTAAACCCCAAATTCAGCTATGCTGGTGATTTTTTTTTGAAGGAAAAAAAAGCTTAAGGAATAATACAGCATAAAGAGGGGCTATTAATGCTGCCTATGCTCCAAAGGGCACAGTGACAGTCAAGAACCATGTTGTGTGTGACAGGATCCCTGAGATGGTGGATGCACGCAGGCAGCCACCCCGCACAGCCCCTGACCCCTGTACCTGCTCGGCCCCGCGTGGCAATCTCGCTTGTCAGCCTCTCAAAGTACTCGGGCAAGTCTGTGTATTCATCTCCGTAGGAAATCACTTTAATCCCTTTGTCCAGCATGTTCTCACGGAGCTTCTTGAACTCGTCCACGTCTCCCCTCCGTACGAGCATGAAGTGCTCCAGGTCTGACTTGTGCTTCACAGCCTCTAAAAACAGGGCCTGAAACGTGGTGTCATCAACAGTCCAACCACAGCCCAAGAACAGGAATGACTTATTTTCATACAGCTTCTGAATCTCTCGCTTTAAAAAAGGGAAAGATGTTCTTAGTCAAAGCAAACTTTATCTTCACAAGGCACAAGAGACAGCATCTGCCTGATGAGGCTCTGCAGGAGTGCCAATGTGCAGTCATCCTCACCACAAGTCGGGCTGGAGAATCCATCCCTCCTCTTCTATTCCACAAAAATTAAGGACTGTCCCACCACCCTGCGTGAAGCTCAGTCTCTAAACTCAGCTGAGCCTATGGCTTACATCTTTTAAATTCAGTCTTTAAACTCAGCCGAGCCTACGGTTAATGTAGGGGCTTGCCAGGGAAGTGGGAGACACACAGACACAACGTGGGGGACCCCACTGTACACCCCACAGAGAGAAGGCAGGACTGCCTCACCATGACCTCCGTGTTGCGCAGCACATTCTGGTACCCGGCCGGGTGGAGCACTATGCCGCTGGGGTTGGTGTAAACGCCGTGGATATGCAGGACACTAAGCTTCCTCTTCTCTTGTGCCCACTCCAGCACCTGCGCAAAACAAACCCCTCCAGAAATGTTATCGAGTGCATCATTTGTGCTTCCTTCCACGGGGCTGTCAAAAAATACCATTTTGGGGAAGCGGTTCAAAGAGGCGGCTTCTTTCTCATCTCCTCAAGAGGTCATGAGTCCATCGGCCTCTACATCACAGCCCACGGCGCTTGTTTGGGCCAACGCTTCAGCTGAATGGTGAACGTGACGGGAAGAGACCGAATCAATACAACGGACTTGGCAGAAAAAGGGGAAAAGCTCTATAAATATTGTGTGTTTCTCAAGCCCACAAAGTTTTATTTCTTGGCCCCTCTAGGCTCTGGGAAGCTCTGAGGGAGCTCAACAGCTGACCTTCATTTCAGAAAGCCACTTCTAAGGCTCTCTGTTTACTCCTGCAGACCTTAGCTCATTTAAGCTTGCAATAATTAGACTGCTTATTTGTAACACTGTAAGTACTTCCAGCCATGTAGATTAAGAGGTCATGCAGGAAATGTGAAGCACAGAAATGAGTCAGCATGAAGAGACCAAGTACTGCACAGCACCTACACATGGCGTTTGTTTAACAAGCAAACAGAAGGACAAGATGCTCCCAAGCAGTAAAACCCACAACGGGAAGATGAGGTGGGTAGGTGGTGAAGAGCTCAGGGTTTCACAGTCCGTTTTTCTCCCTGACTGAAGAAGTGGGGCAAAAGGAGGGAAGCTTGCATGCAGCGAGCGGCCACAGACAAGAGCAGGGCAGAAGAAGCCAGAATACAGAGAGCAACCCAGCAGGAGCCATCCAGCCATTTCAGAAAAAGGACACGAGGCAGGAGGGAAGCCTTGAAGGCTACGGCCCCAAAAACGCTCTGTCACAAAAAGTGCTCTGCAGCACATTCTAAAAATAGAAAGGTCAGCTTTGTGTCTCGCGTGGAGCTTCCCATGTTGGTTAGAAATGGCAATCCAAGCCTTATGTGGAAGCAAGGCTTGCGGTACTTCAGTGAGGCCAAGCCAGAAGTTGAAGCCAGAAGGAGAGAGATCAAAGAAATACCAGGCTTAAGGGCTCCTCCTGAGCAACGGACGTCAGGCAGCAAGCACAGCGTCTCAGAAACGAGCACTTGTCTTCATTCCTCTGCTCGCTGCCCCAAATGGTCAGAGCCTCTGCTTGGAGTTTGTCTAACACCGTTTAAATTACTACGAACAGTACAACCCCCTTACACAGGTGTGAGGGCACATCCTGCAGCCACCACTGTCCTGCGTTGTCCCAGCTCAGCCCTGAGAAAAACAAAAAATCATCAGTGTTTACCTTCTTTTCATCAGTCAGGTCAAGAGACTCCAGATGCTTCCCCTGGTGTGCTGCATACAGTTCCAGCAGGTTATCAAAGTTTGTGGTTAACACAAGCGCCCCATTTTCCATTAAGTGAAGCACAGACTGAAGCAGCTGCTTCCCAGAATCTTCCATTTTAGATTCCAAGTCATCAAACACCTCGTATAAACAGTCTTTGAAAAACGTTGAGCGAACGTTGCTTGTGCGCTGAGAAGGGGTGACAGATTAAGATCAGAGCTGGGCTTCTTTTAATGCTTTGTGTCAAACAACGCGATGAAAAACTACCCACAGGTTTCTCCAAGACCTGTGCAAAGTTCTTAGGGCCTTGCAAGACAAACACAGAGCACTTACTGTCCTCCCCCCCAGCATACCCCGGAGATGCCCAAAAGCTGGTGTTTACAGCAGAATTATGCCTCAGGAACCCAGCACAGTAACTGTACCAGGGGTTCCTCGTGGAAAGAGGAATTGTTGGGAGATGGGGGCACCCTGGAGAACCAAATTTAGCTACTTCCAAAAGCCAAACCCTACACTCAGGGTGGGGTCTCGAATATTTCTGTGCAGCGATGCAAGCAGAATCACAGGATCACTCAGGTTGGAAAAGACCCTTGGGATCACCCAGTCCAACCCTCAGCCCCACTCTACAAGTTCTCCCCTACCCCACATCCCCCACAGCTCATCCCAACGGCCCTTAAACCCCCCCAGGGATGGGGACTTCCCCCTCCCTGGGCAGCCTGTTCCACTCTCTGACCACTCTGTCTGGGAAACATTTTCTCCTCCTGCCCATCCTGACCCTCCCCTGGGGCAGTTTCCAGCCGTTCCCTCTTGTCCTGTCCCTGACCCCTGGGAGCAGAGCCCAGCCCCAGCCTCTCTGCAATGTCCTGTCAGGAGCTGCAGAGAGGGATGAGGGCTCCCCTCAGCCTCCTCCTCCTCACACTGAACACTCCCAGCTCCTTCCCTGGCTCCTCACAGGATTTATTCTCCAGGCTCTTCCCCAGCCTCGTTGCCCTCCTCTGCCCTCGCTCCAGCCCCTCGAGATCTCTCTCAGATTGAGGTGCCCGAACCTGGACACAACCCTCCAGGTGTGGCCTCACCAGTGCAGAGCACAGGGGGACTGTCACCTCCCTGCTCCTGCTGGCCACACTATTGCTGATACAAGACAAGATGCTGTTGGCTTGGCAGACTCACCGGAGACAGCTTCTGGATAAGGTCATGGGCAAGGTGAACCAAGTTCTTGTCTTCATGGAGACACTTTTGAAACCGTTTGCTCTCTTCATCTTCCAGGAGATCAAAGTCAATAGCAGCATCCAGGAGGGCCTGGATTAACCCTTTCCATGACTTCAGCGCTGGGACCTGGGGAGCAACTGCTGCGCTGATTCCTGTCCCAATCACCAGAACAAGTTCCTGAGGCTTCTTGGTTTTGAGGCTTGGCAACAGCTTCCTGCAAGAGCAGAAAGTAGCACAGCTGGTACCGTCATAGATGGAAGGATGTCTCAGGCTGTGGAACATGCAGATGGAGGACAAGGGAGGTATCTTCTGCCTAAATTTTGAGTCAACTTGTCCATCGGGGTCCTCTGACAGAGGATGAGCAGAGCAGCTCAGCACCCCTTAAAGACAGCACACAGCTCCACGGAGCAACATCACAAATGACCACAATTACAACATACATAATTACAATGCATTTGGCAATCAAGTCTGTTACCCAGTCGGTTACTGGGGAAGTCAATACCGCCCAGGAATACTTCTGAAGCAAAACTAATTAAATTAAAGTTTGGAATAAGGGAGGTCTTGTTAATAATAGTTAACTGCAAGCTAGCAGAAAGGCTGGAGACAGTGGATATGGTGCGGTGAACCATATGGAATACGTTATCGTGGCTGCAGACACATACACGCTCTACATGTCCTGAGACAAAGCACGCGTCAGGCCCCCGCGCAGGGACTAAACACAACCGTGACTGCTCCAGGTTTAAATAAGGTGCCAACTGGGGGCCTGAAGGCAGCAGCCCCATGTAGCCTGGCACAAAAGGAAGGAAGCGGAGGCTTCCTCCCATCTCTGCCCTGGAGAGGACCTTCCCACCTGCCAGCCCCTCTTTGTGGAGAAGCCCCCTCAGTGGGACGTTGTACCAGAAATCCCTTCCCTGTTACACCTGCAACATGAGCAGGATGCTTGAGGCCAACCTTTTGGAAGCCCAGGTGACATGAAGAGTCTCAGAGAAGAGCTGCATGGCTGTATTCTCCGTCCTCCTCCTCCCCTCTTCCTTATCTCCTAGCTTTCTACCCACACAGTGCTTTTAAATTTGATGTTTATTATTTATTAAGTAGATGGGCTTCTCCTCATCATGCCTTGCCTGGTGTCAAGCTGCTTTTCTGAAGCAGGAGACCAGCTGTGGCTTCCCAGAGGATGGAAGCAGCTGCCCGGGGAGGCAGCTCATTTGGAAGGAATGTTTTTTATCTGCAAACACGTGATATTTTGCAAGGAGGGGAAAGGAAACCGATACCACACAGATGGAGCTTCGCCTTCCCTCTATTACTGCCTATGAAAACATATGAGTTAACCCTTTTCTTGAGGAGGTCTTTTCCGTTAGAGGAGATAAACAGGTTTTAATTTTGGGACCGCAAACCTCACCCACAAAGAATAAATTAATATTCATGCTAATGAGCTACTAATATAAAAACACAACCTAGGGACTGAAATCCAAAATAATAACAAATGTTAGTCTTAACATCCTGCGTGACATCTCTGAAAGAGGCACTCTGTTCCCACACCGATAAACGCATTTCTACCCTGATAACCCAGAGCAAGGAAACAATAATGTCCCAACCTCTTTTCTGCTCATCCCACAGTCACTAGGTCAACCTTGAGACCACAGTTCCCTCACAGAAACTATTCTCCACCCCTTCATAACTCTAATAAATCAGATCAGCTGAAGACAACTCCCTAGATGAATTAGCTGCTCGTTTGCAGACAGCAATGCCTTAATTTCTGAGCCCGTGCTGTTGCAGCAGTCACAGTCCCAATGCAGGATGGACAGAAGGGTGGGTATGCCCCAAGGTAGCATCATGCTCACGTCCCTGCTTGGAGAACTGCAAGACAACCTACTTATTAGTATGGGGAGCCTCCAGAGCAGAATTTACATGCAGCAAAATCACAGGGATTTGAGTAATTGCCTGTCCTCCTGGGAACTGCTGTCCAACTCAAGCGAAGGAGCATGCCCACCACATCTGACGTGGCCCTACGTGTAGACAGGATCTGAGCTAAAGCCATGGAGACAGCACAGTAAAAACCAGCTTTCCGTGCAACCTGGCTTAGGGGTTAAAAAAAACCCAGCAGCAAAGTACAGTCTTAAGGCCTTTGTTCCACGCACAGCAGGAACACACAACTAGAGACCCTGCGCCTTTCTTGGATCAGCAACCAAAACGACGGCTGGGACTTGACGCCGAGTGCCATGCTCTTTAAAGAACAATGCAAGGTTACAGAAAAAGCTCTTATTAGAAGACATTCACTGGAGTAGAATTAAATTTACCTGGGCTTTTTTGCAGGTGGTATTCCATCTTCCAACAATGTTTCTTTACCCAGGCTCACGGTAGAAGCCATCCAGTTTCTATAGTAGACAAATCACCACAAGCAAAGTCACTACATGTACGCAACACGACGTGGAACAGACCACAGGCTTTTGTCGAGGCAGCTTTTCACAGGCAGATAAATACTGGGGTTTGTTATCTTTATGAGATCACCTTCGGGCTGAGAATTGCACTTTTTGTTTCTGTACTTTGCCCCACGGCTCTCATCCACCTCCTTAACTTCCTTTACAACGAAGCTCGATAAAATCCTAGGGCTGTTTTGGAAAACCGGGTTGTGGTCGCCACTGGCAGACCCCTGCTTGCCAGTCCCTTCGTTTCCTCTCGGCTGTTCATCTTTGCCCGAGAGCCCATTATCTGGGAGCTCCCCGCTTCCAAGGCAATGCCTGTTAGCAAACCTGCTGCTTGGGAAACAGCGGGAGGGAAGAAAGACAAGAAGTTTTTTGTTCTACAAAAAGCCACTGAGAGCACTGAATTCTCTGGTGATGACAGAAGGCTTATCCAGCCTGCCATACGACTACAGGCAGGGGGATATGACCTTGAAGTCTGTGGAAATGAAGTTTTATGTCTGCGAACTCTTTCAACAGCCTGAGATATAGAATACAAAAGGTCTGCCAGCACACTGTCCTCTCCCCCTCTCTGCTTCTCCAAAATCAGACTATTAAAAGGGAAAGAAAGCAGACAGAACTGCTCACCCTTATCCATTTTTTTCTTGCCAATTGTAATGAAGAGTCCAGCAAAAATTCTGGCAGGCTTTTCCAAAAGGAAACACTGTGCAAGAGCTGCTGGCCCAAAATCACAGTTTTTTTCACAGGTTTCACAGCCTCAGTGAGCTCTGAGCGTTTGTTTTACAAATGAGATACCTGCGACTGCTTCACTGCAGCAAAGCAGCAGCACTGACAGAGGATCCACAGGACAACTCTTACAGGTTGTGGTACAAATGTTGTCAGGGATCATTTATTGTCCCAATAATCTAGATAACTGTCATCTTTCCCCATGCTGGGTGATGAAAACAGGGCACACCAACTCTCGCAGACACTCAGGTACAGTGGGCTTGCCAGCCTTTCATTTCTGACCACTCCTGAAAACTTTAGAATTATTATTAAAATAATAACATATCATTATAACACTAATATGATAATATTGTAACACCTCAAGAGCTGGTCTTCACAACCTGCCTCCTGAAACACTGCTTAGCATATGCTCCCCACTACCTCAAATAATCAGATTTATTTTACTGTAGAGCCCCAACTCAGACAAAAGTTTCAAACGCATTTAGGAAGCGAGGAACCAGGCTCCAGCCAACTGCTTGCACCTCCTGGTTTTACACCCTCGGTGCAATGCTGAACCTCCTGCACCACACACCTTCTGGAACGTTGTACCCCGTTTGTCCAATCCGCCGTCGAGCACTTCGATGTTATTCTGACAACAAACCTCTGCAGCTTCATGCCCTCCCCACTCCCTGCCGAACGCCTGCAACCATCACGCCACGGGGTGAACAGTTCTGGGGAGTTAAACCAGCAGAAAAACCACCCACTCCAAAGCGGTGACTCTCGGGGAGGCAGGAGGACGTGCCGGACACATGATCAGTCAGGCGGTAACATCACACTCGCCTTGAGGGAACACAGCCAAGCACAGTCAGGATGGAAATCATCAAGGGGAAAAAAAAAAATCCCTTTTTTTCCTTTCCAGTAGTGTAAGATCTCTCCTTTCGGATTAGCTGATTCTTCTGGAAGAGCAGACTGCTTCCAGAAAGCCAACCAAATCTCAATTAATGGTGCAAAGGCACTCCAGGCGAGCTAGGGACTAAAGCATGTAGCCTTTGTTAACTGGAATATCGAAGAAGGAAGTTTGTGTAAAGCAACACGCTGAGCTGCCACTGCTCCCAGGTCTGCCCTCAACTCCCTCTGAGGCAGCACACCTACCAGCCAAAGGTAAAACCTTCCCCACTTTCTCCACCGGCTTCATTTACAGATCTAATTTAAGTTTATATTAGCTTTAGGTTGCAAATTACTTGCTAAGTCTCAAATATCAAGCCTGTTTATAAACTCCTACTTAGGCCTTCCCCTGTTTAGCTTGTTCACTTGCCTGAGCACTGCTCCTGTTTACCTCATCCTACACATTCGTGTTACTTTAAATAGCAGAAATGGAGACATCAATCTGATTTTTAGGTGACTTTAAACCATGAAGGGCATTTCAAAAGTCATTCTGAACTTAGGAAAAAACACCTTTTATAATTATTGTTACCAAAAGATGGTTGTCTAGTATCACAAATTTCAATCTTCATTTCTGTTTAATGCAGGTAGCCACAAAGGAACAAACCCAATAATGTCTAGGCTTTGCTTGACCCAAAAAAAGTTATTTGTTAAGAACAAGTCTCAGAGATTCAGTCAAGAAACAAACCTCCAGATTTTAGGCCTGGGGAGAATCTCTGCTCTCCAGGGGGACAGAACAAGCCGGCACAGTCAGGGTCACCAAAATTAAATAGCATTACCTCAAAACATGGCACCACCCCTGCAGGGAAAAAAACCACCAAGGGGACCCTAGCCACACCACCGCTGCAGATGCCATGAAGGAGAGGGAACAACGGGCACTTACAAGATAATAAATGTCTCTCCCATCTTCCTCCTCGAGATACTTGGAACTTTCCAGCTATTTAGACTATAAGGAGTTGGAGAGAGAGTAAACATCAAGCTCCGCAGGTTTCTGGCTTGGCTGCCCTGTTCTGTCACAGTGTGGTCTCTCATCACCTTTATTATTGGCACTATGCTTCCTGCATAGATTTGTGGCGTTCTCCTTTCTCCTCCACACTGAAGAAATCACTTAATTTATCCTAAAGCCTTTGAGGCAGAGATTTCAACAAGGGACTATTGCCTTTAAACGATGCTCAAGTTGCCAACGCTGAATAAACCTAATCATGACAACTCCATATGTAATATAAAGAAGACACATCCAGCTGCAAAAACACCCAAAATACAAAGATATATCCCCGCTAAAACCAAGCACCTAAACAATGCATATATTAAAGCAATGCTGACGCTCACACAGAGAGTGTATTTACAAAAACCTTGCCGTAACGCTGCGAAACACGACTACACCGCTCAGTCAACGTCAGACCCCGACCTGCAGAACCACCGTGGAAAATTAATGAGATGTTTTCTCCACCGACTCATCCCCAAAGGAGATGGGGAAGTCACTGCGGACGCTCTCTCACTGTCTCCCAGCTCAGCAGCTAATGCACAAGTAAAACCACACCTGCATACTAGACCTGAACGCAAAATTTAAGCAAAGTAAAAACCACATGCGTCCAGCTCAGTGCTGGAAGAGGGGCTCCTCTGGCACAGCCCCCTCAAATTATATAAAGAAGCAAGCACAAATTTATTGCTCATCAATTATTTTTAGCTTCTTTGAGTGGTTGGAAGAACTACCACCAGTGAGGGCGTAATTCAGATCTCCTTTTAAAAATTAAGTGGCTTTAAGATGTTGGGATAAGACAAAACGTCATGTTATAGTTTAAAACCTGCCATGTTTCAGATTGAAGAATCTGAAAGGATATTAATGAGTCATCCCTGGCCAATTCCCAAGCTCTGTCCCTCCACGTGGGAGTCAAAATTGGAGCAGGCCCGCACAGCTTGTCAAAACCATCCTAGAAAGGAACAGGATTCAGGAATAGCGGGGACTGGCAGTGCCAGGAAAACACACCCTGCTTCCGTTTGCGCCGCCGTTAGAAACGCAAGATTCAGCCTGCTCAGACACAAGTTAAAATACAGCAGAGGTTTTTATTTAATGCTGTGATTCTCCACGTGCTTTGGACTCCCACTAACTTCATAAGAAAGGAAAGGGAGTGACACAGCAAAGCCTGGAAGAGGTGTGTATCCCAACAAGCTCACACGGGAGCCAGGCCAATGCATTCAGACACAGGCTGTCTACCTGATTTAAGACCCAGCAGACAAGGCTGCGGGAGGGCCCTCAGTCAGGTATTTCTGCATGCAAGGTTGGCTTTCTGAGAGCGTTTCTGGAAAGCAAACCGGGCCGGACATGCTGCTGGGGAGGGGGTGTGTGTGTGCGTGTGTCACACCTTCAGGGATGCCCGGCGCCTGGAGGCCTTACCTTTCCTCTCCGCTGCGCCCCCTCCTCGCCCCCTCTCACACTAAACCTGAGGGAAAAGCAAGAACACAGTATTTCAGAGGGCAGGGAGGAGGCCGAGGCTCCTTCTCGGTGAGAGGGGCGGGGGGAACGTCTAAGAAAATGACTTTTCAAGAGAGCGTCGGCGCGGGGGGTGTCACAGACGGGCGCCGCTGAGGTGAGCCTGGGCCCCGGCACCTCCCGCCCCACAGCCCCCTCCAGGTTGGGGGGGGACGACGAA
>NW_020799132.1:528532-531917 GCF_003259725.1 Athene cunicularia
CCCCCCCCCCCCCCCCCCCCCGAGGGAGGGAAACGGCTCTGGGCTTGCTGGTGAGGGCTGGGCTGGGCATGGTGATGACCGGCCGGCGACAGCGTCTGGCCGGTGGCGGATGTGGGAGGGAGGCCCCAGGGGAGGGCTGGCTTCCCAGGCCCACAGGTTCACCGCCGACTTCCCCTGCCAGCACTTCCGCATGCCCACGCGGAGCCCGGACCTGCCGGCAGCCGCCGGGGGGCCTCGGGGAGCAGGAGGCAGCGGAGGGACGAGGCAGCTCCTCCGCTCTGCCCCTGTGGAAGCTGGTGGGTGCCCTGTCCTTCCCTCCACCCTGGGGCTGTTCCGTTGGGAGCTGCTCCCAGTTGGGGAAGCTGTAAGGATGAGTCAGCCTTGTCATTCTCTGTGGATCCCATTAGGCTCCAGAGCGAATGTGGTGTATCCTACCTTTTCTTTCCCACCTAGGTGATCCTGGAACATCTTCCTCCTTGCCAAACCCGGGTGGGGGGAAGCTGATGCTTTCCCTGCTCTAGTGCCTGACTCCTGCATCCCAGGTAGGTGTACCCCAAATTTCCCCCCACCCTTCACCATCCCTGCTTGTCGTTCAAGCCACACTCAAGCTTTTTGCTATCATGAGGCAGTGGCTTGCTTGGGCAGTGTGGTTTCTGTGGGTGTGCCGGGGTTTGGCCGATGCTTACCATGGTCCTTTGCTGTTTTCAGAGTAGGGCAAAGGCTTCAGTGTGACTTGGGGTGTTTTATTTCGGAAGAGGTGATGCAAGCAGTGGAAAACCAGCCGTCACATGCGCTCCTGGGGCTCGTTTCCCCTCTTGTCACTCCTGGGTACCCTCAAGGAGGGTCTGGGCACCCCAAACTCTGCTGGCAGCCTGATGCCAGGGTGGGCATCACCCAATCCATCCTTAATTTGCACAGCAGCTGGTAGATCTCCAGTGATCCCTGCTGATCCCTGCTTCTCCTTCCGCAGGATCCTTTCCCTGCTGCTGGGAATGAGGGGGTCTCCTGCCCGTTGGCTGTCAGCCTCGCTTGCTGCAGGTGTGTATCTCTGGCAGAAAGAAAAGTTAGGCAGGAGGGCTGCTTGAGCTACTGCTTCCAGCCCTGCTTGAGGTCAAAACTCTCCTTTCTAGCAAATTTTGGGGAGGCAGATGTGGAAAACTCTGCCAGGGGTGATTTTTCGGGTTGCAGGCAAGCACCCCAGAGCTGTGTGTCCTTGGAATAAACCCCACTGAGCTCCTGGGGCTGAGACCTACTACAGGGCTGGTTCCTGCTTGCCTAATTTCTTTTTTTATCTCTTTTTTTTTTTATGCTGACAGGAGAGATTTCATGCTGGCAATCAGCGGCTGAGCAACACGCTGCCCACTATGGCCGGTGAGCGTGGGTTTGGTCGGTGCTGGGCAGGATAAAGCCTCTGGCTCTGTCCCCTCCTTCACTGGCATCCCCTCCCCACTGAAACACACCTGCAAACTGTTGGTCATGATGCAATAGCCAAGGTTTTAGGGTCTGGAGTGGTTTTTGGGCAGCCAGGGTGAGGTCTTGGCCAGCTTTCTCCATCTGGAGGTGTCCTGCTGTGAGCTGGTGATGCTGCACAAGCCCCTTGGGAAGCCTGGGGTGGGGTGCTGAGCCTCCTAAACCTCACCGTGGTCTCTCTGACTCCCCAGGCTGGTTTAGGCGGCTCCTACACAAGCCCAAGCCCAGCTCGGTGGAGAGCAGCCTCAATGCCGGCTGCTCTGCTTCATCCTCGCCTTCCTCTTCCTCATCCTCTGCCACAAGCTCCAACTCCTCTTCCGAGACAAGCCTGGCCAGGTCTGTTCACCTGTCACCGGTCTCATTGTCGGTCATTAACGCCTCGGGCAGCGCCCGGTGGGCCAAGAGCTATGACGTCTGCATCTGCCACAGTGAGGCCGACCTGGAGCTGGTGGAGGAGCTGGTGTCCTACCTGGAGGGTCAACCCGAAAGCTTCCGTTGCTTCCTCCAACTGCGGGATGCGGCACCGGGAAGTGCGGTGGTGACAGAACTGTGTGACGCCGTGCAGAACAGCCACTGCTGGGTTATGCTCATCACCCCTGGCTTCCTCCGGGATCCTTGGTGCAAGTACCAGATGCATCAAGCGTTGGCTGAAGCTCCCATGGCCCACGGACGCACCATCCCAGTGTTGAAGGATGTGGATCGGAAGGATTATCCCAAGGAGCTGCGAAACCTCTACTACATCTACATGGTGCTGAAGGAGAACAGCTTCCGGCAGATCAGAGACACCATCTTGCGCTGTGAGTGTGCCCTGGAAACCATGGGAAGGGGCTGGACTCCTTAAATTTATTTAAATAAGGAAGTATTTCTTTGCAGAAGGGGCTGTTGGGCATTGGAATGGGCTGCCCAGGGCAGGGGGGGAGTCCCCATCCCTGGAGGGGTTGAAGAGTCGGGCTGAGCCAGCGCTGAGGGATCTGGGGGAGTTGGGAATGGTCAGGGTGAGGGTCATGGTTGGACTGGAGGAGCTTCAAGGGCTTTTCCAACACAGGTGATTCTGTGAAATAATTGGTTTTTAGTTGAATTGGTTGCTAATGGGTCTCCTCTGCTGCCTCTGCAGACTTACAGGAGCTGTGCCGGAGCTCCACAAGCTCGACTGAGTAGTGCCAGGAGCAGGATGGGGTGTCTTTGTGGGCATTCTGGTGCTGCCACCACTGGATCCAGATGCAGCCGTATGCCCACGGACCTCAGGGGCGAAGCTGAGCTGCTCTGGCCAGGCCTGGGAGCCGGAGATGGCTGGGGGGAAAAGTTCCCACACCCATGGGGGTACAGCCGCGGGGAGCCTGCTGTGTCCTGGCAGTGGTACCACCAAAGGTGGCCAAAATCCCCTCGGTGGGGTTGGGCATGTCCTCCAGGAGCAGGTCCCCACAGCTCATCACAAACACTAAACCCTGATGTCAGGTGGGTCTGGGGGTCTTTGAAGCTTCTTATGGTGTGTGTGTGTGTGTCCCTCCCTGGGGCCTCAGACCCCTCTGGACCCTCAATAAGCTGACATGGTGCCTTGCCCTGTGGTGTTGGACTTCAGGCAAGAAAAGGAGGGGCACGTGCTGGCTGAGTCTTTGCACGGGTTCGTTGGGACTAAGAAAATACAGAAGTTTTAAATTTTGGTTTTGGTTTCTCTTTTAATTCCCCTGGCTTGCGGGCTTCTGCGTCATCAGGAAGGAGCCCTGGGAATAAGGGGGTGATCCTTGATCTGAGTGTGACTCTGCTGGAGTTGTGGGGACCCCTTTCAGCCGGGGAGGGGGTCGATGTCGCACCCCTCATCGTGCCCCCGGGGGACAGGGGGAGCGTGGGGCCCCGCGGCACCGCCAAGCCACCAGGGGACGCGCTGGCGGCGCGGCGCCGGCTTCAGCGCCTCTCC
>NW_020799132.1:531967-552350 GCF_003259725.1 Athene cunicularia
TAAGAGACAGCAAGGGAGGCGGCCCGGCCCTTCTCGATTCAACAGACCGTGGCCCCAGACTCGCTTTTCCAGCCCGGTGCCGCCCGGATCCGGTAAAGCGAGGGGCAGGAGGTGGCTGCTCTCGGCGGCAGCGCGCTGGAAACCTTATTTCAAGCCTCAGGTTATTTCTTCTTAGTATAGCTATTGCTTTTGGCCCGGAGGAGCAGGGTTTTCACGTTTGACGGGTGAAGCGGTGTTGAATTGCAAGGAGGATGCGAACTGTGGGGCTGTAAATAGGATAGGTGTGTTAATCAGGTCCCATAAAAAGGTAATTTGTAATAACTCTTTTAAGTTTTATGGCTGCAGAGGCTGGCCGTGGTGTGGGAGCAGTGCAGCCGTCTCGGCTCCTCTCTCTTGGAGGTGGATATCCGAGCAGGTGGATGGGGAAGTTTCAAGCTCCTGGTTCAGTCTCGGGGCGATGGGTTGATGGTCAGTGGGTAACAGCTGGGCACAGACCTGCCTGCTCTGCCCTGTGAGTGCGGCTGGGTTGGGAGCCCCACGTGAACCCATTCGCTCTCCCCAAGCACTGTTCACTGAGGCATTGCCTGGGTTCTGTACTGACAGGAGTGATTTGGGAGTGTTCTCTGTCCCTTCCAAAATCCGCATGCTCAAGCCATGTCTGGATATGGGTTGTGGTTCCTCAGAGCAGGGCGGAAGCTCTCCCTGTCCCAGAACAGCCTAGGTTTGCTCCCTGACCACGATGCAAACCCCTATACCTGCCTCTGCTCTCTTCCTGACCCTCTGACTGGTTAGTGGCCCCGTGTCAAATTGAGGGTATCTTGAGATGAAATCAGTGATGTGGGAATGCAGCTGTGGGCGCTGGGAGCATCTGGGGAGGTGTAGATGGACTGAGACATTATCTACATCCTGTGCTACCCCCCAGAAACCACCTGTGTTCCTCATGGGGAGCAGATTCCTGCTGTACTGCAGGGCAAAGTTACCTTTATTTTTGGATGGGTGCTGCCCAGTGGATGGTTGGACTAGGAAGGGGTTTGCTCACAAGAATTGAGGGGCTGTAAGGTGGTCTCTGGGTGGAGGCATTCAGGTCTTGGCCTCAAACTCTCCACCCAGCGCTGGATCCGTGTTTGCCAACGGCTTTATCCATTCTTATTCCAGGTGATCAGCCCCTCCGGAGAGTCGACAGATGCTGTAGTCATCCTGGAAAAGACTCCTTTCCAGGAGGAGAAGGTATCAGAACTGCTGAAGAAACACACGAAGTTGGAGCTGCAGATGCGCAACGACATTTACAGCACATACCACCTCTATCCTCCCCCGGAGCTGAGTGGTGAGCGCTCTTGGCCTCGTTTGGGGGGGATCCTGGGAGGGTGGCTTGCTCCATGGCTCAGCTGCAGACCAGTGGTTGTGGCTCAGATGCTGGTTGGCCTGATCCTGCCGGCTCAGGAGGGGAGGACATAGCAAGACCTGCAAGTGCCACTGCCAGATGCGACCATGCCAGCCCAGTTGTGGTTTGGCTGACAGCATCAGACCTGGCTGAGGTGGGGAGATCAGTGGATTTTTGCTGCTCTGAAGCCAGCATCTTGCTCCCAGGGCTTTGGATGCTGCCTCGTTTCACCCCCTTTTCCCTGTGCTGTCAGACTCCTAGCTCAGCTGATGAATCACTGGCCATTAAATGGCCATCACTTGATTGCTTGCAATCATATGCATTGATTTAAAGGTGAGGGACTTGTGGGTCTGAAAGTTTTGCTTCTGTTTTTTAAAGTGATGTCAGTTAATCTGGTAAAATATCTCTCCCTGTAAGGTTTACCTTGGAAACAATCTCTGCAGAACACCTGTCATCTTATTATTCCAGGGTATCATCTTATGTGCTTTATTTTTGTTGCCCAGTGTCCCTGGGTAAGGACAGCTAGTGTGTTTGCAGGAGGGATTTAAACGCAGGTAATCCCAAGTGCCTGGGGCTGACAGGCACCTGGCCTCTGCCTTTCAAGCCTCTCCCTGCTGACTTCACCCATTATGTGTTCCAAAATCCAACTGAAAACAGAGTATGATGAGTCTGAGAGTTTCGGTGGCAGGCTGTCATCCTGCGAGGTGGACTCTTGTCACAGGGAAAGGTGTCCTGTGCTGGCAGCGCTCCACATCGTCTCTGAAAAGCAGGGCTGATCTTTGGGCAGGTTGGGTGCTCCGATTTAATGCTGATATGTGTTTAAATTCTGGAAGTCCAGTAATTAATTACGTGTCAATGCTTCCATAAGCACAGTGATAGCCAAACAGGTTTAACAGTCAAAATTAATCAGCGTGATGGCCTTAAGTAAGTTGTTGTTGCAGTCCTGACTTATATTTTCAGGATGTTTGAACCTTCCTGAAAATGCCCCTGTTTTAGCACTGTTTAGCTTTGGGAGCTTGCAAGTTGTGCAGAGCTCCTCTTGTCCTGTCGAGGACTCAAAATCAGAGGTTTCAGCATTACAATGCCCTATTTCAGTGGCAGGGAAACACCACACCACCGCGTTTTTTGCAGGTGCCCTCTGTGAGAAGATGATAAAGCTCTCCTGCTTCAGCTGGAAAGACTCCTCCCGTGTTTGAGCCTGGCAGCCACTTGCAGCAATTCCCACGAGGTGGCATTGCAAGACTAAAATCCCCCGGGCCCCTCTCCAGCTGCAGCCTTGCTAGTGGGGCTGGCATTTGACTTACTTGTAGCACTTTGCTGCAGTGCTGTATAACTCCAGCGTTAACGCTGATGGCAAAATTTTTATTTAAGGTTTGCTAGGTGTGAAACCCCTCACTGGGGTAAAAAGGCTCTTAAGCGGTCACTGGTCTCCGTCAGTGCTGTGCTGGATCCTGCTTTTTCTAAGAGGCTGGAGCAAAACCAGGTCAATCTGTGTCTTCTCACATTCTGTTTCTGGGCCTTCATTAAACTAAATCCTTGCTCGGGTTGTTTCTGCTCAGCCTGTTTTCTGTGCTGACTGCCCTGCTGTTTGTTTCACATAAGGCTGGACCAAACCTGCTATGCTTTCAGATGAGTGTTTTTGCCTTTCATCGTGGGTTTGAATGGGGGAAAAAGCCTCTGGCTTCCTTCTGCTGAGTTGTATAATTCCAGTTGCCTTTTAGAGGCAATTTTAAAAGTAGGCTTTTGCAGAAACGTTACCCAGTGGTACATCTTTGCTTCCCACCTGTCTCCTTAGCACTGCTGTGCTTGCTCTGAATGTTGGACAGCCCCAAGGAGGAGATCAGGAGAGGACTATGGACCCTGGCGCTGCTCTCCAGGCTCCCCAGCTCTGCACTTCTTTCTTTGGAGCAATTCAGTGCTGAATAATCTGGGGGTTTTTTGCGGGCATGTTGCATGACCTGCTGGCAGGCAGCTGGTCTGGCACCGGAGGAAATGGTCGTGTGTGTCAGGAGGGGAAGGAGATTGCCCTTTTGAGCTGGGTCATGGCCCAAGGAGAGAGTCGATGCGAAGAATGCAGCTTATAAACCTAAAAAAGAAAGAAGGTATTTCCTGTAAGGCTGCAGACAATGTCAGGGCTTGTGAGAAATCCCGGGATGTTGGGTGATTGAGACTTGGTGAGCCTTTGTGGCGGGGTCTATTTTAGCCTCTTGGTTGCAGGGTTAGAGAGATACAGGGTTTTATCTCCTGGCACATGCAGGTTTACACCTGATTAACATGATGCAGTAAAAGTATTTTGCAGGAAAGGTCAAACTTTGGTATTAAGCAATTCCTCTGTAAAGCCCTGGGTTGTGGTGTCACGCAGAAGAAGAATTCACCCTGGGGATTTCACAGCATCCTAGGCAGCTGAGCCCCCCCAGTGCTCAGCTTCATGCTTTCTAAAGGTAAGATAAACCTCCAGACTGAGGAAATCACGACCACAGGTGACTCTTGACATTGGGCACGTTGATGGCGTGAGGAGCTGCCTCTGGGTCCCTCTGCTCTTTCGAGGTGCGTTTCTCAATGCTGCCTTTGTGGTCCCAAGTCCCTGCAGGGCTCTTCGTTCAGCTGGATTTTCTTGATAGCTGAAAGTGGGTATTTTCTTCACCCTCTCCCCGCCTCCTCGTTCAAGTGAGTTGGATGCTGTTCCCTCTGCAGAGTCAAGCTAATGCAGGCCCTGGACGATGAAAGCTTGTTTTGTCTTGGTGGTAAAAGAGCCCGCGAGGCTTGGCCAGTTGCTTTGTCTGTGTGGTGAAGGCAGAGAAAGGGAGGCCAAAAGAAGCATATTACCTGAGCAAATGACTCCCCTCTGTCCTGGAATTTCACTCTGCTGCTTAAAGATGAGATTTTTAGGGAGCACACTGGCATGGGGACGCATGAAGATGGTGCCAGTCAGAAAGAGGACATCTGTGTCTTGCTCAGCTCAGTTTTATTGGCCACTAGGAGAGATGTGTCAAGGCTAAAATGGGGAAAAAACATTTGTAAACGAGCTTAATAAGCTCATCAGAAGGGCAAAACAAACCCATGCAGCTAAGGAAAAGGAAATAGAGCAAGTTGTGAGGAGGAATGGTGTCAGAGAGCACGTCACTGCTCTGCTACTGGCAAAGGCAGCCGTGTGGAACTTATTTTAAGGCCGCTTGCTGGACTTTACGTAGATTTAAGAGGCAGCGTATGTCCAGAGGTGTGAAATACTGGTGGAGGAAATCCCAGCTCTGGGAGTCTCCCTTGTAAGGGCTGTTTTTGTAGCAGGGGAAAGATTTTTTTTTTATTTTTTTTTTTTTCCTGCTGCCAAAGGCTTGATTGCAAAAGCCAGATGGTTCAATCAACATGTTCCCCGATAACAAGATCCAGCTCCTGGTGGTGCTCACACCCATTTAGCAAGGAGAGCTTGCTGTTCCCAGCAAAAAGCGGCTGCCTCTTGCCTGGCTGCTGAGGGATGTTGTGTTTCACAGCACCAAAGTAGTGCCGGCATAATTTAAGGGCTTTTATCAGGCCTTTAAAAAGTATTTACTCACTGGGCACAGCTCATTCCTGTGCTGCAGGCTGAAGCTTTTTGAAAATGTCTAAAAATGAGCACCCAGGGAGACGTTCCAGCTCTGTCTCTCTGACACAGGATGGAGAAATTGTGGGAGAAATGGGAGCGCGTGGAAGGAAAGTATTCAGTCATGCGGGAAGAGATACATATCCTTGCCTTCCCAAGCCCAAAAAGCATCTGGTTTCAGGAAGCGAGGAGCTGGAGGAACTCGCATGAGCTGCACTGGGAAGGCTGGTTGGTCTCCTGGCGTTTCCACGCTCTGCTTGCCTGTGGGGCCTGCCCAGTGAAGAAAACTTTGCATTTACACTTAAATAAAAAGCTGGAGCCTGAAGCAGTGGGAACACATGGGGTGCTTTGGGGGAAGATGGGAGATAGTGCTGTGCTTTGCTCTTGGATTTTTTGGGGGGCTGGTAACCTGCAGATTTCCTCTTTACCGTGGCTGTTGCAGATAGAGCCCACTGAGTCCTCCTTGGATGAGAACCAGGGCCCAGACAGCCTTGGCAGAAGTCCCCTGCAGCATGCTTGGCTTGCCCTGGCATGTGCTGGCCTTGGAGACCGTGAGCTCTTGCAAGCTTTATCCTTTTTATTCAGTAACGAGAGCCCCAGATGTCTGAGGCTGGTCCTACTTGGTTGGGGGTGTGTGAAAATTAGGAGTTCCCCTGTGACTGCTGTGCAGTTGTGATCATAAAACTAAATAAACTGTGTTAATGCAGGAGGGGAAGGTTGTGCATTGTTGTATTTTAGTTAGGGCTGCATTGAAGGAGATGCCTGACAATGGGAAGGCAGAGCAGAGCTGTGTGCAGCAGAAAAGAAGCTTGCAGAGGAAGAGAAAACTTGCAAGAGTGTAAATGTCTTTCTCAGCCGTTTCCTGGGCTTGGCACCTTCCTGCATCTGACAGTTGAGTTGATGAGGCAGATTATAAGACAAAACTCAGCTTCCTTATAGCAAAGGGAGACAAAAAGCACCGCTGCCCAAAAGTAGAAACAGGTTGTTCCTGCCCTGCGTACTTTTTTTGTTTTTGACTCCCTGGCATGTTTAAGTCTATTTAAAACAAAACTACCGTGGTCCGTTTTAGTGTTGCTGAGTGGGATGTGCGAAGTGAGCACAAGGCATCTCAGCGGGTCACCCTGGCCTCTCCTTGCCGTTTGCATTGGTTTGAGGTTTGACATGCTGAGCTGGAGGGGGATTTTGGCAGAGCCAAAGTGAGCCTGGAGTGACTTTCCTACGTGCATGAGCTCGCTCTGCCTCCTTCCCATCTGCGACTTGCAGCTCTCCGGCGCCATAGGGAGCATGGGGTAACATGTTTCATCCTCTCCTCTTGGTGACAGCTGCCTTCAGCCCTTTTTTCCATAAGTTCCCCAAATTGAGCTGTGGTTTGAGGCTTTTTTTGTGTCTTTGGTTGTTTTCTACCCTCCTGTAGTGGTTTAGGCCCTGCTGGGACCGGAGACCACGTTGCTGTTGTCCCTCCCCAACCCTTGGACACAAGTAGGGCACAAATCCCAGGTTAAAATAAGAAGAAATTTAATACAACAGTGTAATAAACTATCTGAACAACAATAGCAATAAACAGTAAACAAGACAAAAGATATACAGAGAAATACCACAATGGATACAGACAGCCTGCTGCGTGCTTCCCGTGACAAAAGCCGCAAAGGAAAAGCTTCCCTTGCTGCAGCTGGACCTGACCTCAGCATGGTATGAATAACCTGGCTGGAGCTCCCTTCCCCCTGCTTGGGAGAAACTTAACCCTATCCTAGCTGAACCAGGACGACACCCCCTCTTGTTTTTAGCAGGAGAGAGGAGAAGTCATTTTGTTTCTGGTCAATCCAAGCTTTGTTTTCTCCTGGGCAGGGAAACAAGGGTGAGGTGTATCCCCTTAAACGCCCTTTGTAGGGTGAACTGCCTGACTGGTTGTTCTCTGCCTTTGCAGCACCTCTGCCTCCTGCTCTTTCAATGAAACCTCCTTTTATATAACCTCCAGTTAACTGAACAGTCAGTCCTGATTTCCAGAATAAACCACAGGCGTTTCATGGTGTCCCTGGGCTGGTGTTCAGGAACAGGCCGGCTGATGTGACTCAGATGGAAGTGGAGACAATCCTTTATCTTCCAGCGAGCTTAAAAACCTACATCACGTGTCCAGCGAGTCTTTACCCCCCATTTCCAGGCCAGGGTGGGTTTCAGCTACCCCACGGCATACGTGATGCTTTAACACATGCAGAGTTTGCCAGGAGCAGGGCAGCTTTTAAAATGGAGCACGAACGCGGCCAGTCGCCAGCAATGGAAAGATTTCATGGCGAGCCCCATCTCGCCGTGGCTGTTTCCTGTGGCTGAGCCCAGCCTTAGCCAGGGCTCTGCATCCTATGCATGGGCTCCTAATGATAGTCAGGCTCTAAGCGTTGATAAAACAGCTTCTCTGGCCGTAGTGATTTATGCTGATTAGCATTGCTGGGGCGTTTCAGAGTTGATGAGACCTCTAGAAGGGAAATAATCATTAGTGAACCACAGCCTCTCCCCCTGCTCTTCTCTTCCAAACATCTGCTGCTCAACCACAGCTGCACATTAAGGATTTCTCTGATCTTGCACTAGGCTTTTCCTAAGTGGCTCTCACCACCACGAGCAGCCACCACCCAAGCTGGGGAGGTGCTTAGGAATCTGTGAAGGGTCCTCTGCAGCCCCATCCCAGCCAGCACACAGACTGTGGTTATCACTACCCCCAGCATAGAGGGGTTTCTGCTGCAGTCCCTGCTCTCATTTTAGGATCTAAAATTAAATTGTGGAAGTTTCAGCCTGAGGCTGCATGTGATATTTTCTTATCTTTTGCCTTTTTGTTTTTTCCCCAGTGCTTTAGTCTTTTTAAGTGAGAAGCGGAGGAGCTACAGCCTTGTCTGTCTTTTTTTTTTTCACTATTACATCATCCTGCTAGAAGTGCTAATCGAGTCCTGGAAAACAACCTTGTTTGAACATGTGTACGGTGGGAATCAGACCAGACTGCCCTTGTGGTTTGCATTTTCATATTTCATGTTACCAGCATTTTCCTGTGGATTTCATTAAGCTGGGTTTGGCATGCAATGAAAAGGCAGAGTCTCCTGGCTTGTGCAGTGCCGACCTTAAAAAAAACAAACCAGAAAACTAAAAAAACCCCAAAACTACCCTAAATCCTGGAACAAATAGATATTTATATTCAGTGTCTATCTAGCATGTATATGTGTGTAAAGCATGAGGCATGACTGTTTGTTACCCCGGTGAGTGTGCAGCCCATGGTTTTTGTGGCCGTGGCAGACCTTGGGCACAAGCTGCAGTGTTTGCAGTGCCCCAGCTACTTGTTTTGGTACAATCTGCTCAGGATTTATCCAGACTCTTGGGGCTTTTCTCCTGCCTGCGTTAAGTTTTATAGCAGCTCTCCGTTAGCTGGGAGGGCAGACGCACTGCTGGTGCCCTTGGAGTTGTGGCAGGCTCTGTATCGCCCTTCTAATCTCAGCCAAAGAGGGATATTTTCTGAGTGTTTTACTGCTGTGGGTAAGATTTACTGCTGCTGAGGTCAAAGCTGCCAGGTTGACAAGGTGCACACTCACATCCTGTTTAATGCCATGGGAATTACGCAGCAAGGGGTAAACAGAAATTGTTTTCCTTTTGCTAGAGTAAACAGTTCTTTGTTTGTCAGCTGGTGCAGGGGAATCACCCAGCCCTCTTCCCTCAGCTCATCCTGTGCTGTGTTAACCCATCAGCTCGTGTTGTTTTCTCTGGATCTGTCCCTGTGCCCTTGACCTCTTTGCCTCCTGCGCTCAGGGCTTGAGGCCAAGCATCCGGACAGCTGAGAGCTTTGGGAAGGAGCTGCTCCTCATGTTGGCCCTGCTGCTTGCAGCTCATGAGGCTGGAGAAAGTTCCTGGGTGCTCTCTCAGTAACATCCCGTGAGCTTTGGATCTAAGTCTGAGGAAGAGGAAGATGCATCTCTGTCCCCTGGGTCATGTTTCTGTCCTGGTTGTTGTCTGCATATAAACTCTTCTCCAGGAGTCCCAGCTCTGCCCCTATATTGCTGATATTCCTGAAAGAGCGAGTGTGGGGAAAAAACCCTTTCAGACAGCAAACTCCTTCACCTGAACTGGAAAGACAGACTATGGCTGTGTTGTCAGCTTGTCCTTCCTCAAGAAAAGCATCGGCAGCCTGGGAGGTGAAAGCACTTCTTTGCTTTCCATGTCTGTTCTCCCCCATCCTGCTATTTTAACAGTATCTTTTTAAAATGTGTTAGTGTGGCATTTATTGGAAAGGAAAACAGATTTATTGGGCGCTGAAGGAAGTAACGTGGGTTTTGTCTGTGATAACTCAGTAAACATGTTTGTTTCTAGAGATAAAAACCACAGTGGTGTACCCTGCCACGGAGAAACACCTTCAGAAATACCTCCGTCAAGAAGTGCACCTTATCCGCGAAACCTGGGAGGATTACAAGAACATAACGCTGCCCTTCATCCAATCCCAGAGCTTCAGCATCCAGGTATGGGTACCACTGCTTCCCCTCTGCAGACATGCCTGTCTTTGATCCCTTCTTCAACACACTGGGCTGTCAAATGTCTCCTCAGAAGCCCGGGTTGAAGGCAGAAGAGTTGGGAGCAGTCTGTCCTGTCTTCCTGTTGGTTGTTCCATCAGTGTGTTGTCCTCAACATGGTACTGCACCCCCTCATCTGCTGGGCAGCCTGCTTCTCAAACACAGCTGGCTGCGGATGATTTCAGCAGGTCCTGGGTGGTGCTGCCTGCTTTGCTGAATGCATCCCCTTATATATTCTGTCTTCTCAAGGCTGTCTTGTAAGCCAAAAAGTTTTTACGGTAACAGTCTGACCTTTGGGCTAAGCTCAGCAATGCTAAGCAGGGCTCTCTTTCCTCTGAACAACCTCAGTGTCCCCATCCGTCTGTTCTCTGGGCCATCCTTCTCCATCTTTACAAACATTTGCCTTGGAGGTGTACCCAAAGGTGCCTTTCCTGAGGTTTCTGGAGACTTTTTGTGCTAGGGTATTCCTCCTCCTTTCTGAGGGTGGCTCCCTGGGTGTTGGTGCTGTTTGTTGGGTTTTTTAGGAGTCTCTTGGGTGTTGTGGAAATGGCAAAGCACAAGATTGCTCTTGGATTCCTGCATCACAACTCCCTCCTCAGGCTTTGCCTACAGCTCCTTGGCTGTTAAGCAGTCTATATCCCACCTGGTGAAGCTGTACTTTCAGTGTCTCCTTGCCCCAGGCAGCAGCAGTGGACTTTTTGGCTGTTTTACATCTTTTTGACCATTCCTCTTCCTATCTTTCTTCTTTAGAGATTAAAGGAGCACAAGTCTGTAGGCACCAATTCGTGCCAGCCTGTGGAGAAGGGGGAATAAAACAAGTCCTGGATCTGCTGAGGCTATCCATTAAAAATAAACCCCCAAACCCAACCAACTGCAGGCCTTGAGTATCTCCCACACCTCTCTCCTGCTGCCTTGAACAGCAGCAGAACAGTTAACAGGGTTCACTGCTGCAATGTCTGTTTCTAATCGCTTGCAGATGAACGTGAACCCTGCTTTCTGCATCTCGTACCAGAAGGCACCTTGCAAGCTGTGGTGTGCACTCAATTACTCCCGCCTGCTTGTCTTTGCTCCAACACCAAGGGACCATTTATTAGCTAGAGAAAGATAAAGAGTGTGTTTCCATCAGACAGAAACCTGCATGAGAATGTTTTCTCTGTGCTTTTGCTCTGAAGTTTCCTGATGTAGCAGCTGCCTTCAGAAGTTGCTTGAGCTCTCAGTCTCTCCTACCACATGCTTGTGGGCTGATTTCTATACATGGAAACATGTTCCCGGTGACCATTGGGAGCATCTGCTGAGACATCACGGTCAGCACAGTCAGTCCTTGACCCCTGTGATTTGATAATGCTGTTTCTTGTCTTTATTGAACCGCTTTTGAGGAGCGGAAGGGGAAATGAGAAGGGTAACAGAAATATTGAGGGACTACAGAGGCGTCTCTGTTTTCAGCTGGAGGATGCAAAGCGTGTATGCTTTCAGTATAATAGGTTTATTGTGGTGCCAGTCTCTGGACATGTGTTGTCCTCACTGGGCTTGTGCTGGAAGCAGCAAGAGCAGTCAGCTGATGAGCTGCCCATCACATGAGGCAGCATTGGGTTTAAAATTCAGCTCATCTGATCAGTGAACTTATTTAGGGCACTGATAGCTTGGCACTTGTGATAAGAGTAGGCAGAAAAAAAACAACCCAAAGGGCAAACTTTCATTTCCTGCTGAGCTTCCTGCCCTGCTTTTCTTCCAGGGTCACAGAGCACAGCGGTGCCTTCCAAAATCGCTTTGAGAATCCAATCTTCTCTAAGACCTTGTTGCTAGGAAGACCAGAAATTTAAGCCAAAAAACCCCCACCAGATCAAGGGAGGAAAGGTTTGTTTGTTCTCAAAGATATATTCAGGTCAGTTCACAATGATGCTAAGTTTTGATTGGATTAATTAAATTCTTGACAGAGTTCCCCAAAAGGGCTGTCTTTTTACCTTCAGTGTCTGGCGTACACAGCATCTGCTGACGCAGCTCGCTGGGTGTGTCTGCAAGACTGGCTGTCTCTTCCTTACCCAGCTGGTGTAACCAAAGTGTTTCATACCTAAACTTGATGGGGAAAATGATGTTTCAAAATGTTTTTGGATTCCGAGCCCTAGTCATGTTCTTGCTGCCTTGTCTTATCTTCTAGGGGCCTGGCTGGGGACTTGCTTGGTGGCCCAGTACTTAAGCTAGAGTGTAACTTTAGAGGTGTAAAAAAGGATGCTTGAGCTCAGGTTGGGAGCCAGGAAAGGCAAAGATGCTTTTTGCTTGTCTTACTCCATCACTTATCCCTGATTCTATTTTGTAGACAAAACTCTTCTCTGGATGTGGTGGCTCTCTTCTCTGGTGTTTTGCTTCAAAGGAGGTGCAGGAGGCAGGTAACCAGAGCAGGGATTACAGCCAGTCTGGAGGCTGAAGCTTTAAGTATAGAAGAGTGGCAAGCTGTTTTCTAATCAGCCAGGAAATCGAGACATGAATTGCCCAAGAAAACACAGGCTTTTCATATTTGCCCAGCAAGTACTGGCTGCCAGCAGCTGGAGCCACATCCAACCTCAGGCTGGCAAGCAATCTGCTCTTTTCCTTTTTGAACAGGGGAAAAAATCAGCCGAGTTGCAGAATCAAAGAATCATCCTGGTTGGAAAAGCCCTTGAAGCTCCTCCAGTCCAACCATGACCCTCACCCTGACCGTTCCCAACTCCACCAGATCCCTCAGCGCTGGCTCAGCCTGACTCTTCAACCCCTCCAGGGATCCCGGGGACTCCCCCCTGCCCTGGGCAGCCCATTCCAACGCCCAACAGCCCCTTCTGCACAGAAATCCTTCCTCAGAGCCAGCCTGACCCTGCCCTGGGCAGCTTGAGGCCATTCCCTCGGGGCCTGGCGCTGGCTCCTTGGCTCCAGAGACTCATCCCCCCTCTCTGCCCCCTCCTGGCAGGGAGTTGCAGAGGGCCAAGAGGTCTCCCCTCAGCCTCCTCTTCTCCAGACTGAACCCCCCAAGTTACCCCAGCCGCTCCCCATCAGATCTGTGCTCCAGACCCTGCCCCAGCTCCGTTGCCCTTCTCTGGACACGCTCAAGTAATTCCTCCTGCAGCTCACTGCTAATGAAGGAATATAGAGCACCCCTGAAACCTCTCAAAAGTGGTTTTCTGATGCCGTGGGGGAAGATGTCAAGAGAGCAGCAGGGACCAGGATCTCCAGGCAGAGACACAGCCCCCAGTTCACGACGTATCAGCACCTCTTAGTTACCAGTCCCCAGGCAGATGCCTGTGCACTGGTTGGTCAGGCAGCTGCCGGAGAATGTAGGCAGGAACTGTGAAGCAGGCAGGCTGTAGTCTCTGGCCCAGAGAGCTGCGTTGGCCCAGGCTTGCGCTTACTGTGCCTTCTTGCAAGATGTTCCTCAGCAGCGGGAGGTGCTCAGCGGTGAGGTCTCGAAGCGACTTGATCTCCCGGCAGTGAGTGAGGGCTATCAAGTAGAGGTCATCCAGCTGCAGACAGAAAGATGGAGGACAGTGACAAAGGTGACCATAGAAAGAGTGGATGGAAGCACGAGCCCTTTGGACCTGACACACCAACCACAGCTTTCCAGGCTGAGTTATAACAGGGTACTGCCGTTGTGTTTAACTCACGCCTGAGCTTGGTTGAATTCAGTATCGATCTCCCAGTAAAAGATGTGCTCACCCACTGCCCCTCAAAGCACCATTTCTAGAGAAATGGGGTTTTCACGGAATCATCTCAGTTGGAAAAGACCTTAAAGACCCTTCAGTCCAACCATGAACCTCACCCTGACTGTTCCCAACTCCACCAGATCCCTCAGCGCTGGCTCAGCCCAACTCTTCAACCCCTCCAGGGATCCCGGGGACTCCCCCCTGCCCTGGGCAGCCCATTCCAACGCCCAACAGCCCCTTCTGCACAGAAATCCTTCCTCAGAGCCAGCCTGACCCTGCCCTGGGCAGCTTGAGGCCATTCCCTCGGGGCCTGGCGCTGGCTCCTTGGCTCCAGAGACTCATCCCCCCTCTCTGCCCCCTCCTGGCAGGGAGTTGCAGAGGGCCAAGAGGTCTCCCCTCAGCCTCCTCTTCTCCAGACTGAACCCCCCAAGTTACCCCAGCCGCTCCCCAGCAGACCTGTGCTCCAGACCCTGCCCCAGCTCCGTTGCCCTTCTCTGGCCACGCTCGAGTCATTCAATGGCCTTTTTGGGGTGAGGGGCCCAAAACTGAACCCACTCAGCGAGGGGCGGCCTCACCAGTGCCGAGCCCAGGGCTCAGATCCCTTCCCTGTCCCTGCTGGCCACGCCAGTGCTGACACAAGCCAGGATGCCATTGGCCTTCTTGGTCCCCTGGGCACTCCGCTGGCTCCTGTCCAGCTTGCTGGCAATCAACCCTCCCAGGTCCCTCTCTCACTAGCAGCTTTCCAGCCACTCCTCCCCAAGCCTGTAGCAGTGCTGGAGTTCCTCTCCCAAACCTAGTTATAAAAGTTTCAGCGCAGCCTGGGAGGGAAGAAGGTGCAAAAAGCCCTGCAGTGCTGCGAGAGGCATCTGCTGAGCCCCAGAAAGAGCTAACTTCTGCAGCTGCCCGCCTCGTCAGTGTCTGCCGTGCTCATAGTTGCTGGTGTTGATGGCTGATCCCTCTGATTGCCTGTACCTGTCCCTTGCCAGCTGCTGGTGGCATGGAGGAGGGATGCTCCTGCCCCTCGGGGGTTTTTGTGCTTCCAGCAGCTCCATCTCCAATCCCATCTGCTAGACCCTGTCGGGGAGAATTATCTCCAAATCCTCTTACGGACAAATGCAACTATTTCTACACTGGGCTAAACCATCTCTGTTCAATACCTCATCTCCAGCTGTGGCCAGTTCTTAATGCTTGAGAAGAAAACAAAAATCCCTGCATAATTTAGCTAGCAGGGCCATGCAGTGGGGTCAGGGGGTACCTTTTCACTGAAGTGCTCATAATAGCCTGGAGTTTGTTGTTGGAGTGGTTTGAGGATAATTAACTTCAAATGTTACCAGCCATGAAATTATTTGGTCATCTTAAAATCAAGTTGCTGGGCTTTGGGGTTTTTTTCTACTCTAGTTGCAGGGAATGTGCACTAATTCATAAGCTTGGATTAAACGTGCCTGAGGTGTTGGGATTTTTTTCTCTGCTGGTTTATAAATCGCTTGTTTCTCTTTTCAGTGGGTGTATAATATCCTGGAGAAGAAAGCTGAGGCTGATCGAATCATCTATGAAAACCCAGATCCTTCCAATGGCTTTGTTCTAGTTCCAGATTTTAAGTGGAATCAAAACCAGGTTTGTTTGCTCCTCTTACCTTTGAAGGGAAGCTGCTTGTCTGAAGGTAACCCAGAGGAAATGTCCACTTCTGTGCTAATAGCACGCTGATGAAAGTTTTAGTAGGGGAGTATGTCCTTCCCATTAGCAGTGACATTAAGTGATGATATTGTCAGGGCCTTTTATCACGTGTTAATTGTGGATGCTGCAAAGCACAGGCTGTTCTCACTGCTGCTGGGTGATTTATTCATTAGCTTCGCTTTCTCTTTCCTGTATTTGCCCAAATGTTGTTGTGATGTGTTTGAAACTAAATCCAGCTGCCTGTTTGTTCCTGTTGAACTTGTTTGGGTGTTTTGTTTTTGGGGTTTTTTTTAAGCCTCAACTTTAGGCTCAAACCGGGCAGATGTGTTGTCCTTTGGTTGTTGCAATTAGCTCTCCTCCACACAGGATTAAACAGATGGTCGTTAGTTTATGAGAGCTGCTTAACCCCTCGTGGGAGTGGCCACTCATTGAAACACAGAAGTTTTTAAACCCAGGCTGTAATCCTAAACTGAGTGGCTCATTATTTCCTTGGGTTCTGGCTCTTTTCCGTGTTGTGCTTCTAGGGAGGTGAAACTCTGTGTGCACCCGTTAAAGTCAGTGGAGTCAAAGTCCTCTTCAGGTTTCTGATCCTCAAAATGCAGAGGGCAGGGAGGGAAAGTTTTATATGATTAAAACTTCAAAATGGGAACTAAAAAACCCTAAAACTAAAAAAAAAAAACAACCTTAAAAAAATGGGAACACAAGCCTGCTCATGGGCCACACAGTTATGTATTTCTGTGCGGGGGGGCACCTGGTTTTGGTCTAGTGCGAGTTACCTGGAAAATGACGTGGGGAGGATGGGTGAGTAGGTCACTACAGGGTTGTTTGCGGTCACTGTGAATTCCTTGCACGTCAGCTACTCTAAAAAACCTTTTGTCAGCTTCCACGGGGTAACCCAGCTTCAATTTCCGCTTGTTCGCCGGGAGGCATGACCTTCCTGGAGAGACTTTGCAAAGCGGTGATGCCTGGCAAGCTTGCAGTCATGCTTATGCCACTGTGCCTTGTTCAATGCCCTTTACTTTCAGGGTAGGAATAGTTAGGGATGCTAAAAAGAGCAGTGCATAGCCTCTTTCCTTGCTTTGACCAAAGCCTTGGCAGTCAGAGGGACCTGGGGGTGTTGATCAATAGCTGGCTGAACAGGAGCCAGCAGTGTGCCCAGGGGGCCAGGAAGGCCAATGGCATCCTGGCTTGTGTCAGCACTGGCGTGGCCAGCAGGGACAGGGAAGGGATCTGAGCCCTGGGCTCGGCACTGGTGAGGCCGCCCCTCGCTGAGTGGGTTCAGTTTTGGGCCCCTCACCCCAAAAAGGCCATTGAATGACTCGAGCGTGGCCAGAGAAGGGCAACGGAGCTGGGGCAGGGTCTGGAGCACAGGTCTGCTGGGGAGCGGCTGGGGGAACTGGGGGGGTTCAGTCTGGAGAAGAGGAGGCTGAGGGGAGACCTCCTGGCCCTCTGCAACTCCCTGCCAGGAGGGGGCAGAGAGGGGGGATGAGTCTCTGGAGCCAAGGAGCCAGCGCCAGGCCCCGAGGGAATGGCCTCAAGCTTCCCAGGGCAGGGTCAGGCTGGCTCTGAGGAAGGATTTCTGTGCAGAAGGGGCTGTTGGGCGTTGGAATGGGCTGCCCAGGGCAGGGGGGAGTCCCCGGGATCCCTGGAGGGGTTGAAGAGTCGGGCTGAGCCAGCGCTGAGGGATCTGGTGGAGTTGGGAACGGTCAGGGTGAGGGTCATGGTTGGACTGGAGGAGCTTCAAGGGCTTTTCCAACCAGGATGATTCTCTGATTCTGTATATCATTGCTCGTCACAGCCAAGGTTCACAATTCATAACAGGGTTGGAGACAGATGGGATAAAAGTTTTGCTTTACCTTGCTCTAGAGACATGTTGTATCTACATCTTGTCAGGGAGGGCTTCAGTGGTAGGATTTGTCTTTAGGGGAGGTTTCCCATGCTGCTGTCACTTCCTGGTATTGTTGAACAAGATCTTGATTTCTTCCCAGTGGCTGTCTGCAGCAAGAGAGCCGTCATCCCTGGGGCTGTCCAGGTTGCCTGTCTCTTTCCCAGGCCAGAGAGCCAGCATGCCAGCAAGGGCTGTCGACTTCTGCCTTTGAGCCAAGGAATTTCTCCTTGGCTGTGGGTGATGCTGAGCCAGGGCTGCCCGCAAGCACCAGTTCCTTCTGCTGTGACCCATGGAACAGGCAAGGCTGCTAAATTAAACGAGGGGAGCGAGACAGAGCTCCCAGCAGGACTCTTCAAGGCTCCCCGTAAAGTCCCTTCAGCAGTGTTTCCCTGTGGTAGCTTAGCACCCGATGCTGCAAATTCACGTTCAGTTAATTCAGGCTGATGGATGGGAGGAAGATTTCTCCTTTGCGTTGTGAAGTTTGCACGCTTGGTGCCAGCCTCAACCTCCTGGGCACTGCATCAGCCTCTGGTGCCCAACCTTAGCAACGGTTTGAGTTGGTTTCTTCAGCGTGGTTTTTTTTTTATTATTACTTTAAAAAAATTTTGTGGTTTTTTTTTTTTTTTTTTCTTCTCCCCACTACTTTTGAGTTGATTTCAAGCCTGCAGGAGCCCCGAGGCGTTGCTTGAAACAATGCCCGGCATGACATCATTCAGGGCCTTTTTAGCAACAGGCTTATTTGTTTCAAACAGCAACATGCAGATGTTGTTCTAAGCAGAAGAGATGTTTGCTTTTCCTTCTGCCAGCCAACCATGATCCAAAGAGAACAGGCTGATACACCATCTTTTTCCAGATTTGTGCCCAGGCTGCTTTGGGAACCAAACTGAACCGTGATTGCTGTGCTGGCAGAGTGTGAGTAGCAGCTTCATATTTTGAGAGCCCTGAGACAGGGTCCTGAGAGCATCTTCTGGCACAAGCATCTGTTTCCAAACAGCCAGATGGGTTTTTCAGAGCCCTTAAAAGATCTGCTGGATCTCAAATATCTAAACCCTTTGCTTTGAAGTGTTTGTATTAGAAAGCCACTAACTGAGCTGGAGGAGGTGGGGATCTTTTTTTTTTTTTTTTTTTTTTTTTTACGTCTTGTTAAACATTGAATTCGGTAAGTGCTTCAGGAGATGCCAAAGGTCTGGCTGAGAGCTGCTGAATGGTTGTATTTTACTGCACTAGGGTTCTCCGGTGACCGATTAGGTCTTGAAAATAGTTATTTATAGAACTGGCACAACTGGAAAGTGGCCGGCTATTTGCACAGTGGAAATATAGGAAGCTTTTCACTCGGAAAAATCTACAGTTGCAGTTTTGGCTGCTGCGATTCACTGTAAATCCTCGTCTGAGCGTGGAGATAAACCATTCGCTTGCTCTGCAGAACGGGCCATGCTCGCTGTGGTGTCTGCACGTGGGGGTTGCTGGCAGACCCCGCGGCCTCCTGGGCCTCAGTTTCCCTCATGTAGCAAGATGGGTGGTTGCACCCCTTTTGCCAGCCTCAGTCTGCGCGTTTTTGATAAGCTCACAGAGATGATGTGAATGTGCAAAAGCAGCAGCAAGTGCTGTGTTTGTGGTCTAGAGAAGCTGATGGATCGATCTGCCTTTAAAGCTGAGAAGATACTTGAGATCCTGCTGTTGATCGATGGGGATGAAGCTGTCCTCTTCTGATCATTTCTGGACAAAACCTTACTCCAAAAAGGCCATTGAATGACTCGAGCGTGTCCAGAGAAGGGCAACGGAGCTGGGGCAGGGTCTGGAGCACAGGTCTGCTGGGGAGCGGCTGGGGTAACTGGGGGGGTTCAGTCTGGAGAAGAGGAGGCTGAGGGGAGACCTCCTGGCCCTCTGCAACTCCCTGCCAGGAGGGGGCAGAGAGGGGGGATGAGTCTCTGGAGCCAAGGAGCCAGCGCCAGGCCCCGAGGGAATGGCCTCAAGCTGCCCAGGGCAGGGTCAGGCTGGCTCTGAGGAAGGATTTCTGTGCAGAAGGGGCTGTTGGGCATTGGAATGGGCTGCCCAGGGCAGGGGGGGAGTCCCCGGGATCCCTGGAGGGGTTGAAGAGTCGGGCTGAGCCAGCGCTGAGGGATCTGGTGGAGTTGGGAATGGTCAGGGTGAGGGTCATGGTTGGACTGGAGGAACTTCAAGGGCATTTCCATCTGGGATGATTCTGGGATTCTTTGGTGAAGCTCACGACCCAGCATGCAGAGCTCTTGGCACAGAGGTGTGGAGCTGGAGCAGCTCCCTGAGGCTGGGCTTGTATCTCTGCGAGGGTTTTTATTCTGCTCTTGGTCCTGTTGATGCTGCCCCACATTGTGGCTGTGGGGGGATGCTCTGGGATCACCCCAAAACGAGCCCATCCCACCGTCACCAGTGGGAGGGAGCTGGAGACCAAGAAGATCCTGGGAAGTGAAGCTTTGCAGCCTCTTTTAATATTCTGTCTTGGGGGCACAGTAAAAATAGACATTTGGGATACATTATTATTGCTGTTGTTTTATTGAACACCGTTTATTGTTCTCAGATGCAATAAAGCTACTAGGGGAACCTGAGAGACCAAAGGGTCTAAATATCCTTCAAGCAAATCCCAGCTCCCCCCCGCTGAGCTGCGACCCCAATAATTATCTTAGGTTTGTCTATGAGCCGGTGGTAATTAAAGCCTAATTACAGCAGGCTGGTCTGTCACCACGGTAAAACTCTCTGCCCTGTTACCTTGCATCTTGCTGGCAAGGAAACTCCATCCTACCTAGGCTGAGGGATGAAACACGGATGCTCTTCAAATATTGATGTGGTTGCTCAATTAGCCTTGGCAATACCGGAGCCACCAGCTCAACAGGTATTTTATCAATTAATATTGTTGGCGCTGGATATGTTGGTCTTCAAATGGGGCTGGTGCCCTCTAGGTTCCCGCTAGCTCTTGCTTTCCAGCCTGGTGAAGGGGAATGAACTTTGTTTGCCTTCAGCAACAAGCTGCTTGCTCCCAGCACCGCTAATTCACATTATTTCCCTGTAAAAATCAGTGTTAATATTGCTCATTATTTCTGGGATTGGCTAAACCCCATCTCAGCGCAGGAGGGATGGATTTTGGGACCGTAGAAATAAAAACCCTTGCGTGATCAGCTGCTGGTTTTGTGTATCATGGTGATGGGATGGAAATAAAATCCCTCGGGAGACCGAGGTGGCCGGGTATGGGGTGTTCCTGCGGTGGGAATTTGCAGAAAGAAACCCCAAACCCAATGGATATTCAGTTGATGATTTTAAGCAAAGCCACCCCCACCCTCCGCGCATCACCACGGGGTCTGTGGGCCCGTGGATTTGATGGGGGAACGGTGCGAACCCCCCCGGCCCCGGTGGGGAAAGCACTGCACCCACACACACCCCCCCGCCAAAATTTCCTGTGAGCTGCTCTTATTTGGGGGGATTTGGGGGGGATTTGCGTTAAGGAAAGGGGACTGAGCCCACCTTAAGTTTGCTTGGGGCGGGGGCTGTCCCCAGCGCTGTGATTTTGGGGGGTCCGCTGTGTATGGGGAGGAGGGGGTTTAGTTGTCCTCCCCCACCTCTCCGCTGCCGGGGGATGGAGGAGGGGGGGAACCGGGTGCCTCCAGCTCATGGGATGCTCTTCCCTCCCTC
>NW_020799132.1:552400-554988 GCF_003259725.1 Athene cunicularia
AGGGCAACGGAGCTGGGGCAGGGTCTGGAGCACAGGTCTGCTGGGGAGCGGCTGGGGGAACTGGGGGGGTTCAGTCTGGAGAAGAGGAGGCTGAGGGGAGACCTCCTGGCCCTCTGCAACTCCCTGCCAGGAGGGGGCAGAGAGGGGGGATGAGTCTCTGGAGCCAAGGAGCCAGCGCCAGGCCCCGAGGGAATGGCCTCAAGCTGCCCAGGGCAGGGTCAGGCTGGCTCTGAGGAAGGATTTCTGTGCAGAAGGGGCTGTTGGGCGTTGGAATGGGCTGCCCAGGGCAGGGGGGAGTCCCCGGGATCCCTGGAGGGGTTGAAGAGTCGGGCTGAGCCAGCGCTGAGGGATCTGGTGGAGTTGGGAACACAGTCAGGGTGAGGGTCATGGTTGGGCTGGAGGATCTTCAAGGGCTTTTCCAACCCAGGTGATTCTGAATTAAGCCCTGTCCTCCCCTGCTCACTTCCCTTCCAATGCCTTGACTGTTTTTACCAGCTGACGAGTTTTTTCCAGCCCCGTGACAGGGCATGCTTGGTAGATGGATGCGCGATAGCATCTGTTTCCTTCACTATGTTAGAAATTTGGAAGGTAATTGCACTGGAGAAAGCGGAGATTAATTACGAGATTAGTCAGGGGGTTGCAGCGTGCTGAGCAGTGAACCAAGCCGGTGTGCTGGAGTCGGCTGTTGCTGTTTATAGCTTTAATTACACTGGCTGGTAACAGGATCCCTGTAACTTGCTGAGGGAGCGAAGTGATAAGGGTGATGGGGAAAACGATACGAGTGGAGAGCATGTCCCGTCACAGAGGGAGAAAAGTGGGGCAGCCAGAGGCATCGCAGTATCCCTGTAAGGCTGAGCTGGAGGATAGGCGAGAGCTCTGTCCTCCCCAGCTTCCCCCTCTCCCTTCTGTGAGGATGGAGGAAGCAGAAATCACTTCTGCCCTTTTCTCTGCCTTTCACACCATGCAGGGATGCTCCTTTCCGTCCATTCTAAGATCTGTCTGCCCCCAGCCTCCCTGTGCCCTCCCTGGCCTTTGCTACTCCTGACCTGTGGGTTGTTGTTTTTAATCTCCTTAGGAGGCCGTAACGAAGCGCTTTGGCGTGCCTGGATCCCAGCTACGAATCTACCTGCATTACCAACCCTCCTACTACCACCTGCACGTGCATTTCACTGCCCTGGGTTACGATGCCCCGGGCAGCTCGGTGGAGAGAGCTCATCTCCTGGCAGACGTGATCGACAACCTGGCCATGGACTCCATGTACTACCAGAAACGGGCTTTGACCTTTGCCCTCCGGGCTGATGAACTTCTGCTGAAGAAATTCCAGGAGGCAGGAAGAGTGTGAGCTGGCAGAGGTGCTTTTTGTATCTTTTTATTCTTAATAAATGCCCGTTTTCAGGGTTTTTATTTTTTGTAACTGTTTTTTTGTACAACTTGGGGCTGGCAGCCCATTGCTATGGAAACCATGTCTTCTGTTCAAGTCAATTAAAATGTTGATTGAGTAACCCCTTCTAGTGTGCTGGTCTTTACCAGGGTCATAGCACTGGGCTGGGGGTTTGGGCAGGAGGATCCATGTGCATCCATTTTCTCCACCCAAAAAACAATCCCTGCCACTAAATGTCCACCCAAACTGGGCAGCAGGCAGCTGGAGGGGTCCAAGAAAACCCGTCACCCTCAGAAATTTTCACTTATTTCCTATGGATATACTCCTGGGAGAGGGATTGCAGCTTTCCTGGGGCAGGGAGGGGTTTTTTGCTCCAAATAAATGGAATGACTAACCCAAGTCCTCACCCCTCCTGGCCAGCCAGCCGCCGTGGGCTCTGCCGAGGCAAATGTGACTGTGCCTGATCCCCAGCCTGAGAGCCATCACTTTTACCGTGCTAATTAGTCATATATCCGGCTTAAATGAGCTCGTTTAAAAGGGCAGCCCCTCCCTGACACAGGCTTCTCAAAGTTTTGCAAGGATTCCTTGGTGTGCCTGTTAAAAAAAACAACCCAGAACATAAGTAATAATGTTCTTCCTTCTGCCAAGGGGGTGGTAGGGCAGGGCAGTAAATACCTTCCTGCAGCTGGAGGTCCTGACAGAGGAGCCTCCCAAGCCTCTGGCTGATGTTACTGCCACTTTCTACCTCTGCTGAGCTTTTTCTTCCTCTTCCAGCACGATACCAACTTCTTCCTCACTGCCTGACTCTGTTTAAATGGTCATCGTACTGTGACCTGGTGAGAGCTGCCCATTGTGATGGGAAAAACAGATTTCTGTGTACAGAGAGAGGTTTAATCTGCGACGCAGCCATAGCTTCCCCTGCGTCTTCTCCACTGGACTTCAACCTCTTGAAAACTTCATGAGTTCTTGCAGCCAAAAATGGCTCTGGTTTCTGGTCAGCCAGTAACCAGGGATGTAACTGCAGGAATCATCTTGCCGGCTACCCCAGTTATTTACTCCTTTGAACACACTGGGATCTAAGAGGGTGTTTTTTTGCTGATGGGGGGGAAAAAATATCAGATGTGCTTTGTTTGCAGGGCTGCTCGGTGTGCTGCAGCGCTGCCCTGCCGTGGAGCGGTTCAGAGCCGTCTGGGTTGCAGGTAGCACT
>NW_020799132.1:555038-562322 GCF_003259725.1 Athene cunicularia
GCTGCATCCCCGCCATCGCTCATCGACGCCCCGACAAGCGCCACACAACGGAAAGTGAGAAAGCGGCTTTATTTCTGCGGTTGGCTTGGTTGGCTTTTTTTTTTTTTAATTAATATTTTTCTAATTAACGTAATTATTTAGTGCCTGAGTGTGGTTGAGCTTCCAGGTGGCCAAGCGTGCGCGGGCAGCGGCGAGAGGAAAGCCCCCGCTCTTGCGATGCCCTTCTGGCTGCTGCCGCCCCATCCCCGACGAAACAAAACCCCAAACCTCTGCGTCTCGTCGGGAAAAAAAACGGCCCCTGGCATCGCTCCTGCCCACGGTCACCCCGAGGAGGGCGAGCCCACCCTGCGAGCCCTGGCAAGAGAGTTTCTGGCATCTCCCGATAGCGTGCGGGGCGCTTCTTTCCATGGGTACGTGTGATATTAACGCCCGGGTGCCGACAAGGAAGGGAAAATCCTTCTGGAGGCCCTGGGGAGGGGAGGACGTGCCCCGTGAGCGGCTCGGGACGGTATCGCTCGCGCAGCGGCACGGGTTGAGGGTGATTTATTTACATGGTCTGAGCTTTTGCTTGCCTGTCCCTGAGCATCTTCCGACCGGTTGACGGATGCGCTCTGTTAGCCTGGTGGTCCCTAAGGGGTAGGAGGGACCAATGCCAGTGTGGACAAAGCTGCCGGGAGCGGGATCCGGGCATCCTGGTGCAGGATAAATCCCATCCCACCCCATCATGGGGCCTGGAGCTCTCTTCTCCCACGGGATGGGCTCGATGAGGATGCTTGCCCCAAGGCAGCAGAAAAAGGACTTTCAACGTCAGGTCTTTCACAGGGTGAGCTGCAGGGATTTTATTGTTCTGGGGAGCTGAGAACAAAGGAAAAGCTTTTTCCAGGGGCTTTTTTGTGCTCCTCGGCCTGGACATCGGGCACGGGATGTGTCTTTCCTCGTTGGGTTAACAGCGATGCCCACGCAGTGCCAATGGCTGGTGGGTTGGTGCTGGGCTGCTCGGTGACTCCGGTCTCTGTCTCTTAGTGAGATGAGCTAATTAAAGTCTTGCAGCGGAGCTTTTGGGAAAGCCCTGCTGAATTTGCCTGTTTTCTCTGCCGGGCTCTCCCTCTGACCGCTCCTGGAGATGAAAAGGCTGGCGGTGGAGCAGAGGGATTACCCAGGCTTTGCCAGCTGCTTCTGCTGGGGCTTGTTGTGGTGAGCGGCATTACAGAGTGACACGGGACGGACATCCCAGGCAGGGCAGAAGCCCGGATTGGTGAAAGAGCTGATGATTTTAACTGTGCACAGAGAACCTTCTCCTTTTGCTTAGTGAAGGGGCTGGAGCAGGCGGGGGAGCCACACTGGTCACGGCTCTTGGCCTGGAGCTCTGGGGTCAGGGATCAGCCGTGCGGGGGGATGCACTGGGACTGGCGGCTGCAGTCCCCTTGCATTTCAATTCTGCAAAGCACATCATGTTCCCGTTGTGTCATGGTTCCTGTTGAGTTGTGATGCCTGTTCCATTGTGGTGCCCATTGCATTGTGGTTCCCGTTGAATTGTGGTGCCTATTCCATCGCAGTTCCCGTTGCATCGTGGTGCCTGTTCCATCGCGGTTCCCGTTGCATCGTGGTGCCTGTTCCATCGTGGTTCCCGTTGCATCGTGGTGCCTGTTCCATCGCGGTTCCCGTTGCATCGTGGTGCCTGTTCCATCGCGCTTCTCGTTGCATCGTGGTTCCCATTGAACTGCAGTTCCCATTGCATCGTGGTTCTTGTTGAATCATGATGCCTGTTCCATTGTGAATCCCGTGGCATCGTAGTTCCCATTGGAATTGGATCGTGGTTCCCACTGAATTGCAATTCCTGTTGTGTCGTGATGCACGTTGCGTTGTGATTCCTGTTGAATTGTGATGCCTGTTCCATTGCGATTCCCATTGCATCGTGGTGCCTGTTGCATCACGGTGCCCGTTGCATTGCAGTGCCCACTGTATTTTGGTTCCTGTTGAATTGTAATTCCCATTGCACTGTGATTCCTGTTGCATTGTGGTGCCCATTGCACCGCAGCTCGCCGTACCACGTGCTGGATCCCAGCCTGGGAAGAGCTGGTATCTGGAGCAGAGGACTCGTAAGCGGACTCATCGCAGGAGATGCTTCCTCCATCTCTGGTGCTGCCTGTCCTGCAGGCATGAGGTCTCCTCTTCCCACCCTTCTCCTACTGACACAGTAACGAACTCCTGCAATGAATTGTTAGATGCTATGGAATGGGATCTAACCCCTGTGCTTAATTATCAGCATCATTAGAGGGCTGCTTGCTTGGGCAACGATTTATGCTACAGTGAGACACCAACTCCCACGAGGACGGGGGCTGGGGGCTCTGCAGTGTAAATAAGAGAGGAGGAACTGTCTGTTGACACTAATTTTAAGGGTTGTCCCCGTGGAGATCTCTGTTGGGTGTCTTCCAGAGTGGGGACTGCGGTGGTGACCGCAGCATCCTCCTGGTCCCCGGCCCCACCCATGGACTGAAAACCCACCTGTGGAGTGAAAACATCTATTTAGATCTGTTTTAAACTCTGGAGCAACCATACTTACGTCTCCAAGCCTGGATTTTTATAGCTTGTGTCATCCCTCTGCTTGAAACCAACTTCCAAGGTGGGTGCCAGGCTGCAGGATGTGGGAAGGCCAAGCCTGGCCCCCGCAAGACCCTCCCCATGCCTGTTTTCAGGGCCTTTCGGCTGACAGTGATTCTCAGGTTGAATCCCACTAATGAAAACTAATTATTTGGTGATATCTCTAAATCCGATGTATTCTGTTGCTTATTTTCTTGTATAAGGTGACGGTCCTGTGGCTTTAGTCTTGAATATTTCAGAACTGATTTGGGCTGGGAGTCTTGTTCTCAAGAGCTTTTCCTATCAGGGTTTTTTTTTTAAATAATGGATTTTATTTATTTTTTTTCCCCTTTTGGTGGTTTTCTCTGGGTGTAGCGTGTTGGCTGTATAAGGAGTAGGGCCGTGGTCCTCCTCCTGCAGAGGTTGGCATCCTGTCTTTGCCCACATCTCTGTGGGGACCCCAGGCCAGGGCTGGTGAGCCCTGTACAGCACTGTTGGGGAACTTGCACGAGCAGATTTGATTTTGCAGCAAGAAAAGGAAATGATTTGACTGTTTCACGCTGTTGTTTGCAACTTCTGGTTCTCTTTTTTCTGATATTTCTATTTAATCTCCTCGTGCACTTGGACACCGGCGGCTTCTCTCTCCTCTGGCTTCGATCCCCGTGTTTATTGAATTTTTTCTAGGAAAACCCTGCATCTTCTTGGGAGGGAAAAGAGAGAAAAAAAAAAGAAAAAAAAAGGCCAGTTCTTGCTAATCTCTTGCATTTCCAGCTGGTGACCCCTTGCATGTGACTGGGGTTTGGCTGGAAAGTTTCCTCGGAGGAAGGAGAAAGGGATTTGGCCCGTGAGGAACGGCAAGACCAGAGAAGGAGCCACCCTCCATCCTGGTTTTGCTTCGGACTGGCAGATGCTAGGAGTGGTTTCGGGCTGGCGCAGGCTGCGGCTTCTCTCCAGGATGTGTTTTGCCGTCTGCTGGAGGCCGGCGAGCTGCAGCCCCGGCATCGCCGCTGGCCGCTGTTCGCGGCTGGCCCGGCTCCGCCGTGCTCGGCGCGGGATGGCCACAGCCGAGCTGCCGGGAAGGTGGGTGGGAGCGACAGAGGTGGGAAGGATGCGAGCGAGCGCTGGCGATTTTGGGCGAGCGGGATTTGATGGGTGCTGGCAGTCGGGGCCGGATTCTGCACATCCCCCGTGGATAAACGGCTCTGGCACGAGGAGAGGCGGGTGCGGGTTTGCCAGCGTCGCTTTGGCAGGATGCTTGGGACTTCTTGAGCGCGCAGGCTGCTGTGCAGGTGGTTTATAGCACTTATGGGCAAGTTATATATATAATATCAATGTGGGTGTTAACGTGCGGTTGGGTAGTTTTAGTTTTAGGTGCGTATTTACGTGTTGGCCACGCGGAAGGGCACAGCGGAGCTAAGTGTGTGTGTGGGGGCATTGGCATGCATGTGCCACCATGGCACTTGCACTGCTGGGGTGTTCTGCTGCTGGGCCCTGTCCCATGGGCTCGGGGGATGGCTGGAGGGAGCTGGGGGGCTCCCCAGCAGGGCACCACTCTGTCTAAGATAGGGTGGCATCCTCCATCAGCTCTTCAGTGCCATCCCCAAGGATGCTGGGATGCTCCTGGGATCCCAAGGACCTGTGTGGGATGCAGTGAGGGATGCTTGGAGGTGGGGTACAGCAGTCCCCCGGGATAGATGGTGCAGGGGTGCGGCGTAACATGAGCAAGGCTTTTCTAAACAACGCAGCGCAAGAGGAGTCTCCTCCCGACACCGTGCCTGTAAATTTATATCAACAACCTACGGAGAGATTTCTCCCCTTCTTTGGAGCTCATTTGGGTTTTTCTTACTGCAAATGAGCATCAACCTAAATCACAAAGCTGTGTCCAGGTAGGGCTGCATGGGGAGCTGGCTTCCTTTCCTTCATTGTTTGCAGGTTTTAAAATATATATGCAGAAGCTTGGATTTTTATTTATTGATTTTTTTTAATCCTGGGTCTGTGAAGGAGTCTTTAACCTGAGCTCACGACGTTGGAATTCCCCACTGCGCCTGGGAGAGGCTCCTCGCCTCCGATCGCTTCCAGATGCCGTTCTTGCTTCGGCTCTTCCCCCTTGCAAAATGTCTCCCCCAGCTCCCCGGCAGCCTCGCAGAAGTTTTCCCGGCTGTATTTGACGTCCCGATATCCGGCCGGGCTGAGTCAGCCAAGCCTCAGGTTTTTTTTTTACCAGAGCGTGATGCCAGTGGCGAGAGGTTGCGACTCGCCCTGTGGCCTTGCACAAACCGGAGCCCCCGGGTTGCATCCTGTGTCAGGTTTTGAGCCACTTGCGACATTTCAATTGGTGTTTTTTTAATTTCCTTTAAAAAAAAAAAGATATATACAAGCCAGGCTGGGGTTTGGGGCCTGGGATCCCCGCCGCATCCCCTGCCTGTGCTGCCAACTAGGCTGAGTTTCCCTGAGCCCCAAAACGGGGGGAAAACTGAGGCAGAAAAGTGCTGAGCGAGAGTTGAGGATGCTTTAAGGCTGCAAACCTGCTGCTCTGGGGCTTTGCTGATGCTGTGTGTATGCTGCCAGCCAAGCGTCCTCACGGCAGAAAATAAAACATCCCTGTCTGGGTATTAAAACTCCATCCTGGCAGCTCCGTGGCTACTGGACTCGTCCAACCCTCCTGGCGTGGGATTTTTACAGCGTGAGGATGGATCTGGACCCGCCCAGGTTGGGAATGGAGGAGAGCATGGGGACACTGTGGGGAAAAATAGGGTGGAAAGTGAGAAATGAGGGAAGAATGCAGAGAGAAGAGAAGCAGGTGGACTGGAGGGATGAGGGACTAGGGTGTGGGATGTGGGGCTGGTGTCAGAAATGAGAGGGACTGAAGGGCTTTAGGGGTTAAATGCGATGCTGCCTTCCTGCAGCAGGGTAGAGCAGAGAACAAGGGTGTTAAAGCAGAGAAAGAGGCATCAGGAACCATGCCAAGGGTTAGGAAGTCCTCGGGCCTGTCCCTGTATGATAACCAGTGCTGCTTCAAAACAAAAAATAGAAATTAAAAAAAAAAAAATCACAAAGAACTGTCTGTTCATGCACATACGGGCTCAACAGGTTTCCCTCCCAGGCGGGGTCTGGGTAAGGAGCTCTGGTATTTGGGGTGGGGAGAGCCAAGGGTGGCCAAGAGCCTGGCTTTCCAAGAGCCCGGCTCTCAAAGCATGCTATTTACGCAACAACAAAAAAAAATGATATGCTCTCAAAAATACTACCCCGGGCTCTTTTTCTGCTGCCTTTTTGTTATCGTGGGGTGAAGGTGGCCCCTGCAGCTTTTGGTGCCGGCTGGTACTGGCAGGGCGGGGAGGTACAGGCAGCTCCAGATGAAGGGCTGGAGGAGCTGGGGGGGCTTTTGCAATAAAAACAGGGGTGAACACAAGGGTTTGGTGCCCTGGCACCGTGTAAGGGTAAGGGGAGGATAAACCCAAATTCACCTTCAGCATCCTTGAGCATCCTTATAGTCCTTCAGCATCTGCTAAGGAGCTGGGGCTTCCCAGGCCCTTTTGCTACCTAATTAACAAAATCGCTGCTTAATTCTGACTGCATTTACAAGTTAAATTAACAGATTATATGTATTATGCAAACGCATATTTAAATCTTATTTATTTGCCTGGCTCGCCTAAATGCGTGGGGTGTCTGTAAATCAGCGGCTTTAAGCCTGGGGATGCTCTTCTCTTGGAAGCACAGAGTTTTGCTAAGAAATAAACCCAAAATAGGCTTTTTTTTTGGTTTGATGGGTGATTCTCAACAGCCCAGCTTGGAAACAGTGGCGATTTCTCATGTGTATTTTTCCTTTTATTTTTTGGGGGGTGCGTGTGTGTGTGTGTTTACCGTGGGAGGCTCATCCTTAAATAGCGGTCGTTTATTTTTAGGTCGGTCGCTGCTTCAGATAATCCAGCTTGGCTGGGCAGCTTTGCTTTTCTTCCTATTCTCGAGGATTTAATAGAAATAGGTTTATGAAATTTTTATTTTTCATAAAATAATTTAATAAATGTAATAAATGATTCATACGATTTTTAAAAAGCTGGGAGTGGGGGCTGTTTTTTCTGCTGGTGGTGGCTCTTCTGTGCTCTTCTGGCCAGGGAGCATCTGCTGGGATGGTGGAGTCAGGATCAGCAGGGAAACCTCTACCGAAAAATCTCATCCCACATTGGAATTACACCTTCGGTTTGGCCAAAGGATGGTCGGGAAGCGGCTGGATTATCTCCTGCTAAATACCTGCTGAATGAATAAGCTCCTGGTCCTGGGGCAGTAGCAATTGGGGTGACGTGAGGGATGTGCCGGGCTCGGAAACACCTTGCTCATGCCAAGTAGAGGCATTTTCTCTGGAGGAGGAGCAGGAGAATGAGCTCACCTGCATTTTATTCCCCTCCCAGCCCGGCTTTTGCTCTCTCCCCCCTCGAGAGGTAATTTTAATTGAGAGATACTGGCGCCTGCGATGGAGTGCCAACGGACGGCTGGACGAACGGCTGCCTCGCTTCAGGTCTGCCTGGTGGAAGGAGGAGAAGCGCTGTCTCTGTCTCCCCCTCCTCTTTTTTAACAGCTGCCTGGGGGTCTGGTCCTCGAAGGGGAGGATGATGGAAGGGAGGGATTTGGTGGCTCATCCCTGCCCCACACGTGTCCCCTGTTCTCTTATGCAAGTCCCAAAAATGCCCATACCCCCCCCCCCCCCCC
>NW_020799132.1:562372-578291 GCF_003259725.1 Athene cunicularia
AAGAGACAGCCCCGGGGGTGCTCCTGCACCAGGGCTGAACCCCTCAAAGGACTGATCCGGCTGGCTTTAATCTTTACTAGGGGAAGGGATGGGTTTTAGATTTCTTCCACCTGAAGCCTGGAAGGAGAGTGGCAGGGAGTCAGCACAAGGTGACTTTTTCCCCCCTTAAATATGGAAATTGTTATTTAAATGCAGCCTGATAGGCAGGGAGGGAAACTGAGGCTGGGACCGTGGGGAGGAAAAAGAGCAAAATTCAGCTTGTTTAGGGGTTTTTGAGGGCTTTGGGCTATGGGATGTTTATTTCTTGGCAGGATCAGCTGCTAGATGGGTTGAGCCATCCGTGGTGAGTGGTGGAGGCGGATGCCTGAACTGTGGTGGGTTTTTTCTGGACCTTGGGCTGGATGGTGGGGGACAGCTCGGGAGGCTGGAAAACAATCCTGGGGAGACCCGCAGCAATCCTGCTCCTGGCTCTCCCGGTCGAGCTGGACAGACCAGCTTTGGGCAAGACCTTGGATCCTCCTCCCCGGTGGGCCGATGTACTTTAAGGGATCGTAGTGTCCTGCTGATCCAGGGCTGCAGCATCCTCCCAGAAGGGTGCTGTGGGGAAGGAGACATCCCCTTCCCCACCCCCGGGGCAGCTCTGAGCATCCTCATCATCTACACGGCAGGGGCTGATGCTGGGCCACGAAGTGCTTGAGCACGAGCTCCCTGGGGGGAGTTTAACTTCGTCAGAGGATCCTATAATTCATGGCTCTAAATAAAAAGGCTTCTTGTTGGCAGCAACGTTGGATGATCCGGTGGGCTCGGGGCTGCTGGCAAGATCCTGCTGCAGGAAGGTGGATTTTTTTTGGCAGTTGCAAAGCGGCCCCAAGTGCATCTGGTTTGGCTGTTGATTGCCCCAAGCCCTCTGTTTTAATCGGTCCCCTCAGGAAACGGTGGAGGTGGAAGAAAGCAGAATTGCTTTGGCTGGACGGGGAAGGTGTGGCACTGGGATGGAGCCATCCCTTGTCATCCCAGGGCATCTGCAGAAATCCTGGTCCCTGGGGAGAAGTGCCCAGCCTCGATGATAAGAGAAACCATCTTGGAGGTGCTTGGTGGTTTCCTTCCCCATCCCTTGCATGGGGACGTACCCTCTTCGTTAACATTCACGGGGCATTAAGAGCGAGGTGTGCTTTGGGGAAGGCTTGGAGCAGCTTGGTGGCCCCCAGCATCTCTCAGCTTTGCTTTTCCTAGCTGGAGGAGATGGAAAGAGGTAAGGAAACCTCCTGCCCTTCAAAGTTTCTTCTTGGAAGCTTCTTCTTTAGGATTGACCCAGCACTGGGGGATTTTGTGGAGCTGAGAACGGTCAGTGTGAGGTTCATGGTTGGACTGGAGGAGCTTCAAGGTCTTTTCCAACTGAGATGATTCTCTGATTCTCTGCCAGGACTTGAGCACTAGCTGTGGAGAGACCCTTGCTGGGTGACCCTTCCTCATCTGCATTGCCCTTCCTTGCACTGAACTGGGCTGAGATTGTTCCTTGCATGTTTTTTGGGGGAGAGACACGACTCCCACTGTCCCCCATCCTTCCCACCAGCACAGGGGGTAAGAGCCAAGCTGGGTCCTGACTGCTAACTGAGATAGCAGCAGGCTCACTTCACCCCACCTTGCTGCTCATTAGCTGGAGTAATTAAGCTGGATGTGGAGCAGCTATTCCTGCAGAGAAGCTTTTCTTTGAGAAGCAGCATGGCAGAAGGGTTTCTGTGTGCGGCAGCTTCTCAGCAGGGTTTTTCCTTCCCCAAATTGTAAGGATATTGCAGCACCAGATGAGGATGCGTAATTTTTGAAAGTTTTGGGGGAAGTGATGCTGGAGATGTGGGATTAATGAGCATCTTCTGTGTGGGAAGGCAGGATAGCCGTGGATCATCCCAGAGTGAGCAGGGCTGCATCCCCTTTCCCTGGGAAAGGGCATCACCTGCTTCCTAAAAATCGAGTGAGTCATGGAAGGGGATTTCAGTGGGAAAGACCAAGAGATGTTGGGGAAACCTGCGGCGAGGTCTGGGCTCTGAACCACCACGCCTCCTCCTTAAAAGCGGCTGGAAGCCTGGTGGCGGGTGCTGCTGGTGCCGGGGGAGGTGAGTGGCTTTGCAGAGAGCGCAGACATCCTCTGCGACGTGTGATGGCTTGTCAGGGCCCTTCTGTGGGTCTCCTGTGGCTGGTTCCTTATCCGTGCTCGGAGCTGCCCTGGGTGGGGATCAGTGAGGGATCCAGTGGATCCTCTGAAGGCGGATGGCTGCTATGCCAAGCGTCCCTCGTGCACTGCTGCTGTGTGTTGCTGTAGCCCTAAGGATGTTCTTCCTTTTCCCTTTGCTAGGGGAAGAGAGGATGGCCTCGTAGATCCTGCCGAGCTCCTGCCTGCTCTGCCTGGACCAAGAGGACGGACCGTAAGTAGCCATGACCTCCTCCCTCCTCCCTTATCACCACCTTGATGGCAACTGGCTTCAGCCTCTCCTGCTGCTGGGGATGCTGGAAAAGGTCTTTGCCGAGATGAGCATCCTTCTCCCAGCGTGGCTGATGGGGTTAACAGAGCATCAAGGCCATGTCGGGGGTGCAAAGTGATGAAGTGAGTTTGTCTTCCAGGTATTTTCCTCTGTGGCTGTTAATGTAGGCCAAAAGATCAGGGGAGATGGCATGAGCGTTTTGGTTTAGGGGCAGGGGGGTAAATCCATCCAGTTGCTTTATTCCAGAGGCTTTGGGGCTGGAGGACTTGGGTGAGGTTACCTGGGGGTTACACTGCTCCTGAACCAGGCCGTTTGTTGGTGCAAAACAGGAGGAAGTGGTGGTGAAACCACAGGGCTGCCAGGGTGGGGGTGGGTTAAGGTGGCACTTGGAGCCTTGCAGAGGGGACGCTGGTTGAGCTGGTGGCTTTTGAGCCCCCAAAAGGGGACCCCTGTAGTTAGAAGCCACTGGAGACAGCAGCTGCCTGTGGGATAACTCAGCCCTGGGACTTGAGATCCCTTATTTTTCCATCCCTTTCCCCCCAGAGGGCTGGGGTTGATTCTGGGAACTGCTTGAGTCAGGGTTGGAGATGGGCTGCAGCATCTCTGTGGTCTGTTTTTTTTACCTCCTTGGGCTGTTCACACCCCTGCTATAAGGGAGTGGGTGCTCCCTGTGGATGCTTTGCCTGCTGCTCCCAGGGGAGCACGCAGCAGGGAAAGGCTGCCTTCACCCTGCCTGCACCCCCAGCTTGCTGCTTTCCCCTTTCTGCTGCTTTTGGGGGGGGGTGGACTGCAGCATGTTGCCAAAACTGCTCTCGTTGTTGCTGCCTGCATCCTTGGGCGGTCTCCAAGGATGCAGATGCTGGTGAGTAAACATGGCAATGAGGTGACCGTGGCGACAAACAGGGACTGACTGGGGCAGGTAGGAGGAAGAGGGTGGCTGGAGCGATGCTGGAGGTTGGGGGACGAAATCCCATGGGTATAAAATTGTCACCGGTAGGTGCCCACCCTCGTCATGTTAGCGTGGGATTGTCCCCTCACGGATGGCTCAGCTCTTGTTCAGCGGCTTGGCTATAACCTCCAGGTTGGCACATCTGACAAGGAAAGGTCTTTATTTTTTTTTTAACAGGAAAAGAGTGATTAAACCCATAGAATGTAAATAATAATGTATAACCTATAATAATGTAGCCTAACCCACCAAGGAGGAGCCCTGTAGCTCCTTTGATGGCACCCCAGAGGCGTGGGATGCTCAGGTACACCTATGCAGCCAGCATTTCAGGGCTGTAGGAAAATATTTTGGGCCCATCCCTGTGTTTTTCCTGCTACAAGGATTAAAAAAAAATAGGGGGAGAGGAGAGGATGGTGGCAGCGCTGGCCTGAGTCAGGTTTCAGCTCCTGAGCACGTTAAAACCGCCAGCGCCATGGAAGGGCAGGAGCAGCCTGGATTTATTCTGGGGACCTGCCGCCGTGGAAACAGTCATCCTACCTGAGTTTATTTGCTGTTACCATCTCCAAAATTACACCCTCATCACGGGTAAATGTTTTGTTAAGGCTTACATGCCAACGAGGTTGGTTTTTTTCCCTATCATAAATCTTTGGCCGGGTTGTTGTATGCCTGGGATACCATGGGTTCAGGAAACAGCGCTGCCTCCCCTACTGTGCCTCGCCACACTCCCTGTAGATTAGGGAGTGTTTTGATTGTCTAGAGCTTAATGATGGTGTTGATAGGGTCGAGTGTTTATGGGTAAGAATCAGGGGGAAGGCCAGCAAGACGGATGTTGTGGTGGGAGTCTTGTTATAGACCACCCAACCAGGGTGAAGAGGCAGATGAAATCGTCTGTAAGCAGCTGGGGGAAGTCTCATGATTGCTAGCCCTTGTTCTCATGGGGGACTTCGACTTAGCAGATGTCTGCTGGAAATACAATACAGCAGAGAGGAAACAGTCTAGGAGGTTCCTGGAGTGTGTGGAAGAGGATTTGGCAAGAGGGAGCCAACTAGGGAAGGCAGCTGGACCTGTTGTTTGTGAGCAGAGGAGGACTTGTGGGTGATGTGATGGTTGGAGTCTGTCTTGGGCCCAGTGATCGCACAGTGATGGAGTTTTTGATTCTCGGACAAGTAAGAAGGGGGGGCAGCAGAATGACCTCTGGACTTCTGGAGGGCAGACTTTGGCCTGTTTAGGGGCCTGGTTGACAGAGGCCCTTGGAAGTCAGTCTTGAAGGGCAAAGGAGTCCAGGAAGGCTGGGCATTCTTCAGGAAGGGAAACTTCAAAGTGCAGAAACAGGCTGTCCCTGTGTGCCGAAAGATAAGCCGGTAGGGACTAAGACTGACCTGACTGAGCAGAGCTTTGGCTGGAACTCAGGAAAAAAAGAATTTATCACCTTTGGAAGAAGGAGCAGGCAACTCAGGAGGACTACAAGGATGTTGTGAGGTTATGCAAGGATAAAATTAGAAGGACCCAAGCTCAAATAGAACTTAATCTGGCTACTGCTGTAAAAGACAATTAAAAAAAAGTTTCTGTAAATACATTAGCAGCAAAAGGAGGACTAAGGAGAATCTCTACCCTTTGTTGGATACAGGGGGAATCATAGTGACAAAGGATGAGGAAAAGGCTGAGGTACTTTATGCCTTCATTGCCTCAGTCTGTAATAGTAAGACCAGTTGTTCTCGGGGTACCCACCCCCCTGAGCCGGAAGGCAGGGACAGGGAGTGGAATGAAGGCCTCTTAATCCCAGGGGAAATGGTTAGTGACCTGCTACACCACTTAGACACACACAGGTCTGTGGGGCTGGATGGGATCCACCCAAGGTTGCTGAGGAAGCTGATGGCGGTGCTCGCCGAGCCACTTCCAGTCGTTTATCAGCCATCCTGACTAAGCAGGGAGGTCCCGCTTGACTGGACGTTGGCAAATGTGACGCCCATCTACAGGAGGGAGGATCCGGGGAACTACGGGCCTGTCAGCCTGACCTTGGTGCTGGGGAAGGTTCCGGAGCAGATCATCTTGAGTCTCATCACATGGCGAGTACAGGATAACCAGGAGATCAGGCCCAGTCAGCGTGGGTTTATGAAAGGCAGGTCCTGCCTGACAAACCTGATCTCCGTTTATGATGAGCTGACCCCCTTAGTGGATGAGGGAAAGGCTGTGGATGTTGTCTACCTAGACTTTAGCGAAGCCTTTGACACCGCTTCTCACAGCATTCTCCTGGAAACTGCCTGCTCGTGGCTTGGAGGAGCGTACTCTTCGTGAGGTAAAGAACGGGCTGGATGGCTGGGCCCAAAGAGTTGTGGTGAAGGGAGATAAATCCGGTTGGTGGCCAGTCACGAGTGGTGTCCCCAGGGCTCAGTACTGGGGCCGGTGCTGTTTAACATTTAATATTTATTAATCAACAGTCTAGATGAGGGGATCGAGGCACCCTCAGTAAGTTTGCAGACCAGGTTGGCGAGAGTATTGATCTTCTGGAGGGTAGAAGGGCTCTGCAGAGGGATCTGGACAGGCTGGATGGATGGGCTGAGGCCAACTGTATGAGCTTCAGCAAGGCTGAGGGCCAGGTCCTGCGCTTGGGTCACAACAACCCCACACAATGCTACCGGCTTGGGGAAGAGCGGCTGAAAAATGCCTGGTGGAAAAGGACCTGGGGGTGTTGGTCGACAGCCAGCAGAATATGAGCCAGCAGTGTGCCCAGGGGGCCAAGAAGGCCAATGGCATCCTGGCTTGTGTCATCACTGGCGTGGCCAGCAGGGACAGGGAAGGGATCTGAGCTGGTGAGGCCGCCCCTCGCTGAGTGGGTTCAGTTCTGGGCCCCTCACCCCAAAAAGGCCATTGAATGACTCGAGCGTGGCCAGAGAAGGGCAACGGAGCTGGGGCAGGGTCTGGAGCACAGGTCTGCTGGGGAGCGGCTGGGGGAACTGGGGGGGTTCAGTCTGGAGCAGAGGAGGCTGAGGGGAGACCTCCTGGCCCTCTGCAACTCCCTGCCAGGAGGGGGCAGAGACGGGGGATGAGTCTCTGGAGCCAAGGCCCCAGCGCCAGGCCCCGAGGGAATGGCCTCAAGCTGCCCAGGGCAGGGTTAGATTAGATATCAGGAAAAATTTCTTCACCAGAATGGTTATCAAGCCTTGGAACAGGCTGCCCAGGGAAGGGGTTGAGTCACCATCCCAGGAGGTATTTAAAAGCCGTGTAGACGTGGCACTTAGGGACCTGGTTTAGTGGTGGACTTGTCAGTGTTGGGTTAACGGTTGGACTCAATGATCTTATAGGTCTTCTCTAACCTAAACGAATATATGGTTCTATGATTAAGAGGCAATTAAGATTCCTTTAAAGTGACTTGCAGAGCTTTTAAAATAGGATAAGTGTGGGTATCAGCAGCACGGGCTGGTTCTCTGCGCCCTCGATGGGGCGATGTCTGCTATCGAACAGGATTGATTTTTGTGGTGCTGTGTGAGCTTGCGACAGCAACGGTTTGCAATCCTGCAAGGTTTTTTCCCCTGCTGTGGGTCTCGATTTCCTTCCTAGCTTGGAAAAAAAAAAATAATAATCCCTGAGCACCTGGAGCTCACAGCAGCCAGGGTGAGGAAGCTTTGGGATGCCAGGCTGAGGATTTGGCTACCTTTGATGCTCTGCCAAGCCCAGGCAGTGCCTCAAGTTGGCAGGATCCTTTCCCTGGAGGATTGCCCCCAGCTGCCTCCCAGATCGTGTTCAGGCTTCAGCATGCAATGGTTTTGCCGAGGCAGGATGCGGCCGAGCCGGCGTGGGGGGTAAAGTGGCATCTGCCAGCCTCCTCCGGCAATCCCAGCCCTCCCGCGTGGAGAAAACCTGTGGGATGGGGGCTTGGAAGATCCCAGAATTGTAAACTGCCTCCTTGGGGGTCAATCTTGGTTGTGGACCTCGAAATGGAGCACAAGATCTGTCCTGCTGGGCCCTGCGAGGCTCTGTGGGCCTTGAAGGCTCAGAAGAGATGGTCTGGCTGGCGTCGAAGGGGTCTGTGCTGTCCTGGCTGTCTCCTCTGTCTCCCTTTGGCTCCCACTGCTGGGAGTGAATCCCTAAGGATCGCCAGCGTGTCCTTTCCTTGGGCATGATCCCTTCAAATCCAGTTCTGCTCCAGTTAAAAATAAACACATGGTTTTTGGGGGGTGAACTGTCAGAGATGCTCATTCTCCCCTGGGGAGGCTGGACCCCCACGGACATGTGGGATGGGGATGGTGGGAGCATGGGAGAGGTGTCCTTGCCTCATGTCACACTTCGTTTTCCAGATCTACGGGTTACCATGGAAACATAAAAGTACCAAGAGCTTTTGCTGTGTGGCCTGCTGGTCTGCGGATGCTTTGCTGGGATGGCGGTGGGTGGCTGGGATCACTGTCCACCCATGCTGGGATGGGGTGGGGGGATTTATGAACACCGCCCACTTTTGTGCTTGCTCCATGGCTTTAAACACTTTTTTTGTTTTTTTTTTTTTTTTCAAACGTGGGCTGGGAGCAACTTGGCCGGTGCCTGCTGCTGCTTTATGGATTCACAGGACTTAAATTTGGAGATGCTGGATCTGGCCAGAGCTTGGCCATGGAGGGGAGATGGGGGTGGATGGAGATGTAGGGATGAGCTCCTCTGAGGTCACCCACGCAGGGCTGGTCCCCGTGGTTGTTGCTGGCATCTCCCGGGGGCTTTCCTGGGTGGGACATGGCAAAATTGGGAGCTGAAACCCCACTCCGGCTCTGAGGGAGATGGGGAAAGTTGTTGAGGAGCTTTGCCATGAGATGCCTTTGCAGCATCCCAGGGATGGGGCTTTCTTGTAGCACCAGGCTGGGGAGGGGGAGACCTGGGTGTGAAGACGGGGCCGTGGTGGGGCTTTTAAGTCATTTATGCAGTGATAATATTCAGCCCGGGGGTGCGTTGGAGGTGCGTCGCCCAGACATCAAAGAGAGGGGCTTTCTTAGTTGCTTCTTCCAAGCGTGGGGAGCCGAATCCACCCGGGACTTTCCCCCAGCTCTGGGGCTTGGCAGGGGAGATGATGCCCTGGACCGAACCCATGGGACTGGTGGTCGAGGCACGTCTGCATCCCTTCTGCCCCTCTGCTCCGCTCTGTGAGACCCCCCTGCAGGGCTGGGTCCAGCTCTGGGGCACCAACAGCAGAAGGACACGGACCTGCTCGAGCGGGGCCAGAGGAGGCCACGAGGATGCTGGGGGGCTGGAGCCCCCCCTGCGAGGACAGGCTGGGAGAGTTGGGGGGTTCAGCTGGAGGAGAGAAGGCTTTAGGGGAGACCTTAGAGCGGCCCCCCAGGGCTGAAAGGGGCTGCAGGAAAGGGGGGAGGGACTTATAGATCATAGGTGTGGGGATAGGACAGGGGGTGACGGTTTTAAACTGACAGAGGGGAGATTCAGATGAGATCTAAGGAGGAAATTCTTCCCTGTGAGGCCCTGGCACAGGCTGCCCAGAGCAGCTGTGGCTGCCCCCTCCCTGGAAGGGTTCAAGGCCAGGTTGGACGGGGCTTGGGGCAACCTGGGCTGGTGGAAGGTGGCCCTGCCCAGGGCAGGGGGGTGGGACTGAGTGACCTTTAAGGTCCCTTCCAACCCAAACCAGTCTGTGATTTGATGATCTCTTCCACGAGAGGAGTGAGCGATGAATGTCACCCCTGTGGCTGGAGATGCTGTAGTGGGGGGCACCAGGGGGGTGCTGTGCTGGGGGGTGCCACATTGGGGTACCAGCAGATGCAGCGGGGGACCAGGGATGCTGCACGATCTGAGGATGCTGCAGGGACCCTTTAGCATCGCTCCCTCCACCAGCTCTGCATCCTCTGGAGTGGCTCGGAACACTCAGATCTTCCCGCTTTAAGCACCCGCTCTGGTTTGGGCTGCAGATCTGGTAGCACAAGGGCTGGGGGGAGCTTGAATTTATTTCAAAATCACCTCTGCCTTGGCTTGGGCACGGGGCAGCCTGGGTGTGCTCTGTTTTGCGCCACATTCCCTGAACGCTTCACTAAACAGCATTTGTTTTCCTTAGGGATTATTAACTCTGTTTGTTTTAGATAAGTTTTGCATCAGGCCCAGCTTGCGCATACAAGTCTGGGAAAGATCATAAAGCCTTAAAAAAAAAAAAGTATTTAGAAAAAAGTTGGTATGTAAAAGCAAACACCAGGGGTGAGAGTGGATTTTCCCAGTGTCTTAAGCTAGCGGGAGGGGTGAAGCCGCTCGGTGGGAAGCTCTGCTGGGTGATTTGGCACCGAAGGAGAGAACTGGGGGCGGAATCTGATGCTAAATTCGAGTCCCAGTGCCCAGCAGCACCCCAGCCCTGGGCGAATGGGGGTGCTCAGGCCCCCAAGGGGCATCGCCAGCCTCCAGCTGCGGTGGCAGATTTCCACTCGGGGACTTTTGTGCCCGGTTTTGCTCAGAACACCACCTCCAGCCCCATGAAAACACAAGCTGCTTTTTACTTCCCACAATTTTATTTTTTTCAAGCAAATGTTACATTTAAAGGGGCAAGATCCCCCCAGCTCCTCGTCCCTGCTTGCTCTGACCCTTGAAGGTACAATTCTGGGTTGAATCTTCCCTTTCCTTCCCAAGCCAGAAGGGAACCCTAGAGCCAGAAATACTAAGGCAGGATGAGAGCCAGGGTGTAAATTGCGGGGGTGGGGGGGCTTGTGCTTCCCCTTCCTGGGGTCCCCAGGTGATGGTGGGGCCAAACCCAGGCACAGGTCACTGGGAAGGGGTTAATACCTGTGTTTTATGGAAGAAAAGTGGTTCACGAGGAGACAGGCCCTTTCCCAGGGTATCACCTTCCCTGTCCCTCTGCTTCGCTGTCAAATGGACACAATTTTCTTTGCTTCATATACCATGCAGTTGCCTGCTGCAGTTTAATTGTTCTTAATTCCCTTTTTAATTAATTGCCCTTCCTGCCCTTTTAATTTCAGGAGCCGGTGATGAGGCAGGGAAGAGCCTGGCTCTCATGGGACCATCTTTGGTCCCATTTCTCCTCATTTTTGATATTTTTTTCCTCTCCAACTCACAAAAAGCCAGGTTCATTAACGGCACTTTGTTAGGCAGGGTGGAGCGCTGAGATGCACCCCGTCTCCTCCTCCCCAACAACGTGACTAATCACTTCAGATCAGGATTTCCGTTGCCCAGCCCAGACGTGCACCTTTCCTCTTGGCTGGGCATTTAGCACCTCCTTGACCCTTTCCTCTTCCAAATTGTGGCCAGTCTGGAGCGGGGAGCAGCTCGGTTGTGGGGTGGCAAAGCCAAGCCCAGCTCTTGAGCCAGGCTTAGAGTAGGATTCATCCTCAGGGAGCAGTTTATCAGGGAGCAGAGTCTCCCATGTACCCCAAAACTTCTCCCACCCGGTAAGTTAATTTTCCATCCTTGCCATGTTGTGGTGGGCTGGGGTTGAGCTGGTCCCGGGGTGACTCTGACCACGGCTCTTTGCTGCCTTATTCCAGGAGTGAGAGGTTTCGGAGGAAGAAAAAAGTCGCCCCGCTTCTGTGGTCGGCGTTTGCGCGCGCATTAAGCTTTCGGCATCCCCCTTTCCCCAGGCCGGGATGGTTGAATCGAAGGTGTTGGAGGTTCCCCAAGTACGTGATGCTTTTTGCTTTGATCCCACTGGGCTGCTCCTCTCCTTTCTGCCTGGCTCGGTGGTGGTGGCAGCACGTTTGGCTTCGGACCTGCGGTGGCCGGTGCCAGTCGGATGCTTGAGCCAGGGCTGGGTTTAAAAATCTCCCCCCAAGTCATAGCCACGGGCATTGACTTGGGCGCTTTGGGCTTTTGTGGTTGAAAACCCACTGGGGGCTTATTTTTTTCCTCTTGAATTAATTTGTTTCCTTTTGAATTTCGGCATTTAACCTGTGTGGCTGAGGATCCTCGGGAACTGCGTCTGCTTGCCTGGCTTTTATAAACTCTGTATATATCAAACCTCTGGTGGCTGCGGGGCAGTGAAACGTGAATGTAGATCGAAATAAATCCCTTGAGGAACCCCCGCACCTGCTCATCCAGAGGTGGGGTGATGCCTCTTGGGCAGGGTTTTGGGGATGGCTCCGATGGGTTTTAACCTCATCCCAACGCTTTTCCTGCTGCAGGTGACCAGTGGCAGCCGCGATGAGAGCTCCGGCCCTCGCCTGATGCCTCTCCTGCTGATAAAAATGATCAACAAGTCTCGTGAGTCCCCACGGTGCGGGGGTCCTGTCTCCCTCTTTCCAAGCAGGGATGGGGATCCTGGAAACTTGGCTTTGGGGGTAGGATGCAGCTTCAGTTGGGTGATGGAGTATTGGGGTATCATGGGCCAAGTTGGGACAGGGAGGGTGATTTCTGGGGTCCTTGATCCTCTGGAATTGGGCACCTGGTAGCCCTCGGGCTTTGTGGTAGAAAAATGGGGTGGAGGCAGGTGGAATGCGGGTTGTTTGTGCAGCCTTTGATGCGAGGTGGATGGGAGGAAACATCACAGCGGCATTTGGACCCAGGATAAAACCAACTTGGCTCCATCTTGGAGCTGCTCCTCCTGGGGTAGGGGGGGGTGACACACTGTGCCAACCAGGACCCTGATGCTCCCTGGGGAGGTGGCTTTGCTGGGGACAGCTCTGCCATCCCAGATCCCCAGGAGCCTGCAGGTCCCCGGTATCCAAACTCTGGGTACTGGCTTGATAGTGTTTTTCTTTTCTCCTGCTCTCTGGGCACACAGGAGGGAAGATACTCGGGGTGCTGGCGCTGTTTCTGGTGATGGTTTGGTACTCGATCTACCGGGAAGACAGGTACATACAGCTGTGAGTGGCTTTTATTAAAATTTAAAGGACCTCCTGCCATGTCCTTCGCTCTCGGGAGGTGGCATCGTCCCGCCCGTCCTTCGCATAGAGCATCGTCCCGCTGGATCCGGGGGGACTGGGGAGGTGCCGCTGCCAGAGGAGGGGGGGGCATGATACACTGTTCCCCCTTGGCGTGTGTTGGCGGTCAGGCTCTGCGGGGGTTTTTGGCAAATGCCAGGGTTTGTCTGAGCCCGGGAGGAAGGGAAAACCCCGTTCTCTTCCCAGTCCTGCCAATGCTGATGGAAACAAGGAAAGTGGAGAGAGCGTGAGGTCTGTGAGCAAGGCAAGAGAGACCTCTTCTGATGTGAGGCTGCAAGCCCAGCAAATACCCAGAGCAGAGCTTTAAATCTGGCCAGCAACATCCCCAGAGCCCCCTTCGCTGGGAAATGGATGCAAAGGAGCAGGCATCACTTTTTTTTTTTTTTTAACCTCTTCCCTTACAGCTTTTATTTCCCCGTGCAAGAAAATAAGACGACGTGTCCCCTTGGGGAGGTGGAAAAGAAAGCGGCGCAGCTAATCGGGAAGTGAGTAGCGGGGTTGGGAGCAAGGAGAGGTGGGGGGGACACACGCAAAGCCAGGACAACCCCCCTGTGCCGTGCCGTCCCCCCATCCCGTTCTCACCGGCCCTTTGCTCCTCGGCAGCTACACGAGGGACCACCCGCTCTTCTTGCAGCTGAAGGACTATTTTTGGGTGAAGACGCCGTCGCTCTACGAGCTGCCCTACGGCACGAAAGGAAGCGGTAAGCCTCGGTGGTGCTCGCTGTGGGGTTCTGTCCATCCATCTGTCCGTCCTGCTGCCGCTCCCCAGGAGTTTCAGCTTCCCTCTTATTAAAAACATCTGCATTGATTTTGGATTTTTTTTAGAGGGGGAAAACTATTTTCTTTTTTTCTCATCCCTAGCAAGTTGTTTACTTTATTTTTAGATTTTGCGGCACGGATCTACTTGTCCTGGGTGCGTGTGGTCCCTCTAAAATGGTTTAGGGTGGGCTAGGCTTTATTAAGCACCAGCCAAGGATTATCTGCCCAGATCTTGGGGGAGCTGGGATTAATGGCTGGAGGAGATATGGCAGGGATGGGGCAGCACCCAGGATGTTGTAGCAGGCAGGAGCTGCCTTGCTCACCTTCTCGCCCTCGCTTTGCAGAAGATGTCCTCCTGCGCTTGCTGTCGATCACCCACTACTCACTGCCCGAGAGCATCCAGAGGTAATGCCGGGGTGGGTTTGGGGGCTTTTCTGTCTTTCTCTTCATCGTTGCTCTCTTGGGAGGGGGGAATTTGCACCTTGTGGGCCCCAGATTTGACCAAATGAACCTCTGCAACCCAGGAATGGTGGACGGAGATTTGTAGAGTGGACAACACAGCGTTAAACCACCCCCTCCCACCTCCCTGGAGGGGTTTAAAACCACCTTGGTTTAGAGTGGGGGGTTAAAACCACCTTGGTTTAGAGCAGATATGGTTGAGACAGGGCTTTTCTCCTGTAGCCTGAAGTGCCGGAGGTGTGCAGTGGTGGGCAACGGCCACCGGCTCCGCAACAGCTCCATGGGGGAGACCATCGACACCTACGACGTTGTGATCAGGTACAGCCCTGGGGCTGTCCCCTTCACCCCCCTCCCTGGTGCCACCTGCAGGAGTTGACAGGGGTGATGTCCCCATCTCCATCCCCCAATCCCTTCCAAGGTTGAACAATGCCCCGGTCCATGGTTACGAGCAGGACGTGGGCTCTAAGACCACCATGCGCCTCTTCTACCCGGAGTCGGCCCACTTCAACCCCAGGACCGAGAACAACCCCGACACGTTGCTGGTGCTGGTGCCCTTCAAGCCCATGGACTTCCAGTGGATGGAGGCCATCCTCAACGACAAGAAGAGGGTAAGAGTTGGTGGGAGTCAGGTCTAGGGTCCAACCCTCATCCCCCCACCTTGGGGCTTCTTACTGGGGCACCATTGGACACCTCTGTCCTCTTGCAGGTTCGGAAAGGGTTTTGGAAACAGCCTCCATTGATATGGGACGCTAACCCGGAGCGCGTGCGCATCCTCAACCCTTACTACATGGAAGTAACTGCTGCTAAACTGCTCAACCTCCCTATGAAGCAACCACGGAAGGTCAAACAGGTAAAGGGGGGTGGATGACCACCCCCTGAGGGGTGATTGTCCTCCCACATGGCCGTCCCCGTGCAGTTCACTGAAGGACACAGCTCCTTGTAAGTCTTCTTCTCCCCCCCTCTCCCTCCAGAAGCCCACCACAGGGTTGTTGGCCATCACCTTGGCACTGCACTTCTGTGACCTGGTGCACATCGCGGGCTTTGGCTACCCTGACTCGGCCAACAAGAAGCAAACCATCCACTACTACGAACAGATCACGCTCAAGTCCATGGCGGTAAGGATCTACCTCTACTCTTTGTCTGTGTTCTCCCCCATTTTTTCCCCCAGGATGGGGGATCTTGGAACCCTGCTCCGTTCAGTGACACCAGTTTTGGGCCCCTCACTACAAAATTGAATGACTCGAGCGTGTCCAGAGAAGGGCAACGGAGCTGGGGCAGGGTCTGGAGCACAGGTCTGCTGGGGAGCGGCTGGGGGAACTGGGGGGGTTTAGTCTGGAGAAGAGGAGGCTGAGGGGAGACCTCCTGGCCCTCTGCAACTCCCTGCCAGGAGGGGGCAGAGAGGGGGGATGAGTCTCTGGAGCCAAGGAGCCAGCGCCAGGCCCCGAGGGAATGGCCTCAAGCTGCCCAGGGCAGGGTCAGGCTGGCTCTGAGGAAGGATTTCTGTGCAGAAGGGGCTGTTGGGCGTTGGAATGGGCTGCCCAGGGCAGGGGGGGGTGTCCCCATCCCTGGAGGGGTTGAAGAGTTGGGCTGAGCCAGCGCTGAGGGATCTGGGGGAGTTGGGAACAGTCAGGGTGAGGGTCATGGTTGGACCGGAGGAGCTTCAAGGGCTTTTCCAACTGAGATGATTCTGTGGGGGGCTTTCCCCACGGGCACCCCTCGCCCCCCTTCCATGGTGGGTGTTGAGTTTGGATGGTCATTGCCCAACTTCCCCCTGTAGCCCAATGTTTTTGTAGTTAGGATGGAGTTGGGTCTGGATTATGTGTGAGCAGAGGGGCTCAGGGCTTGGGCAGGGTGACCTCCCTCTTTTTGGGGGGCTTCCTGGCTTCAGCTGAAGGTCAAGGTCAACGCTAGTGGGGTGGACAAGGCCGGGACGGGGCCAGAAGGAAAAGGCTCTGGTGTCACCCCCTGCTCCCCGTCTCCTGCAGGCATCAGAGCACAATGTCTCACACGAGGCGGTGGCCATCAAGCGGATGCTGGAGCTGGGTCTCGTCAAGAACCTCACCTACTTCTGAGGCCACCGGGGCTGCACAGGGACTGCGTTGTCCCCCTGCCCCACGCAGAGAGGGGGGGACACTCTGCACCGGCATGCCCAGAGCTGGCTGAGAGCAGAGCATCCTTGTCACCGCTGCCCCCTGGCCCTGGGACTCTTGTGAGGGAGCGGGGCCGGGGTCTGGGGGTGGCCGCGCTGGACCGCGGGGCCCCCAGCCTGGGGGTGGCTCTTGTGGGGGGCGCAGGGAGCCCCAGGGGATGGGCCGTGATGACGGCCGGTGCCTTTTCCTACCGACGCACTGAAGCTACAGAGGACCTTGGGGGGGATCTTGGGGGTGAGGGGTTTTCCCTCCCAGCGGGCCTGGGGG
>NW_020799132.1:578341-585228 GCF_003259725.1 Athene cunicularia
AAAGATTTGAACCCTGGAAGCTTTACCCACCCCAGCCCTGCCAGTGTGGCTGGGACTTGGGCTGTCCCAGCAGGTCAGGGCAGGATGGACAGGCTGGAGAAGCTCTTTTTGATTTGATTTGAATCAATTTTTGTTCCCGCTGCTCCTCTGCGGAGCCCTGGCGATGGATGCTCCTGCCCCGACATGCTGCCTTCACTCCTCTCTCCACCTCATTAGTTTTCCTTTGACTGCGGTTGGGGGGGAGCAAGGTACACATTAATTAGACCATGGCTTTAATTACCCTTCCTTCAGCAAGGTGGGGTTATACAGAAGTGGAATAATTATCAACTAAATTCTCGGCTGCTTTTTTTTATCTTCTCCCATATTGATTGTGGGCTCTCTGCCCCAGCGCTGGGATCGCAGCCGCCCTGATCACAGCCCCAAATCAGCCTGAAAATCCCCTTTTATCGCCCAACTTCTCTTCTCCTTTTTAAAATGGTAAGTGGTTGTGGAAATTCACCCTGCAGCACTTTCTGTTCATCTCCTGAAAGCCTTTGATATGGCTATTAAATGCAATAAATTAAAGTACCTGAGTTTTCCTAGGAAAAAAAATGCCTGTAACAGCCATTGATTTACCAGGGTAAATACAAGTGTCACCAAGGATTAAATTCAGCACAACTAAAATGGTACGTGAAGGGGTTTTTTGGTAGGGTTTTTTTTGTTTTTTTTTTCCAGCTGCACGCCAGCCCCAGCAACACCCTAACTCCCCTAAAACATCTCTGCAGAGGCACGGCGTGGGGACGCACATGGCTGCGTAAAACCCATCAGAAGGGTTTCACGGGTCAGAAAGAAAAGGAGAAACTGCTTCTCCTTGGCCTTGCCTGGGTTTTGGTGGGGGTGACCCAGGATCTGGAGCTGGAGAGGGGACACAAGCGGCTGAAAACCAAGGGGACAACCCTGCTGTTGGCAAAACCTCCCTAGAATTAGTAAATTGGGTTTGTTGGGGTATTTTAAGGCATTTTATGGCACCTCTTGCAATGATGATTGGGGTGGTCCAGGCACCAGGATGCTCCTCAAGGCCCGTGGGGGACCCTGCTGTTCCTCAGGGCTGGCAGGACGCTGTGGATTTGGCTGCACCCCGCGGATTCGGGGGCTGCAATGAGCCCACGTGCCATCAGAGGGCACCGAGCCCCCATGCAAGCGAAGAGTAGAGTCCATAAAGCGCCATCGCGGTGCTTAATTCCCACTCCCCGCATTACAGCCGGTCATTAACGCGACCTTTATTAAAGTTTGCTCGGCGGCTGAGCCTCGACGCGATCTTCTGCCGTTAATTAGCGGGCGGCGGGACGCTCGTTAGCTCGCCTTCCTCTCTCTGCCATCGCCGGGTAAGCACGAGCGCGCTAATGGAAGTTAACAAAAGTTAACTCCATTACCAATATTAATGGGGATTATGAATGCGGACGTAGCAGGGGAGAGGGGAGGAGAGGGAAGTACATGAAAAAAGAGCAGAAAACGTCCGAGCGCAGGGCCACGAGCAGGTGACGCGCTTGCAGATGCTGGCACAGGCAGGGGATGCTCCAGCACCGTGCACAAATTTTTTTCAGAGCTGTGGTTTCCTCCAGCTGGGCTCCACCACCAATATGCTTCGGTTGCTGCCATGCAGATGGCCGGTGAGAAAGCCACCCCGTTACTGACGCGTGCCCACCGTTCCCCTCCTGCCAGTGCCACTGGATCCAAGGGCCTGATGTCGGGGATGTCGTGCCAGGACTTAATCCTGCCTGGCAGTGCTGGGCACAGGCAGCCGGCACCATCCCAGGACCAGTGCACACTGCAGTTGGGCCTTGGGGTTGTGTAAAAGCCATCTCTGGTCCCCATGGCCAAACCTCGCCGGTCCCTCCCAGCTCAACGTGGCTATGGGATGTGATGAACCGCATCCCCGATTGACTGCCACTGCTTCTTGCCTCAGTTTCCCCCACTGCAAAAGGCAGTGACCCCCTTTCATATGACGAAGCACCACATCAGTTTTGCCATGCTGACTCTGATCACCAAGGCAGTGCATCCCTGTGCAGCAAAGTGACTTCTCAAGGTCACTCAAGGCTGGGAAATGGTGTTTAAATTATGAAAATAGCGGCCAGCTCCAGTGCCGTGCCTCCTAATCCCCTGCCTGCTGGAGCACTCCCTTATTTAGCGCCGCCAAATGAAGCCTCTTTCAGCTGGGATGTGGAATCCGACAGACCGGATATTAAATTCTTTGCTTTCATTAGCGGAGACAATATGTTTTTTAAAACGCTGCTCTCTCCGGAGCCCCTGGCCGGGTCCCTGAGCATCCATCCAGACCTGGCAGGCCCCTCAGCCTGGGCGAGGTGCCTCCCCCCTCCCTCGCACCATGTTTAATTATAACGTTTCCCGCTTGTTGGGTAATTGGATGCCACTCAACAGCACTCAGAAACTCATGTGGGTCAAACCCTACCAGGGATGAGGGATGTTGTTTAATAGATTCCTGAGACAGCGGCTTCCTCTGCTCCCAGCGGGGACTGGCTGCCGGCGAGGAAACAAGCACACAAATAAAAAAAAATCCGCTGGGATTTCCCAGCCGGCCAAGGGTTTATCACCCTCAAACACCAGCTCCTGCCTCCACGTCCCAGACACGTGAGCTCCTGCCCAGTGCCTGCACTGCCCAGCCCACCTCTCCCCAAAATGCTGATGATAAAGCGGCATCCCCTTGTCCCACCTCTCCCCAAAAATGTTGCTTTTCGCATGGGCAAAGGTGGTGGCGGGGTGACGCCAGCGTGCGGTATGCCTGGCTGTCTTCCTCACATCCTTCCTTTCTTGGGAGCTTGCTGTGGCAGACGCCAGCTTCTCTGTGCTCCGACAGCGTGGAGTACCCCAGCACCCGTCACCCCTAAAGCTGTTACCTGCGTTGAGACAGCTCAGTCCTGGGCAATGTCCAAACCTCACGTTGGTCCAGCTCCACCATGACCCCAAAAAGCCCAAGCCATGACCTTGCAAAGCTCACCAACACTTTAATGGTGATTTTTTTTTTTAACATGTGGCTCTTCTTGGACTCATGATCCCAAGGGTCTTTCGAACCTGAATGATTCTGTGATTCTTGAGGGGAGACCTCCTGGCCCTCTGCAACTCCCTGCCAGGAGGGGGCAGAGAGGGGGGATGAGTCTCTGGAGCCAAGGAGCCAGCGCCAGGCCCCGAGGGAATGGCCTCAAGCTGCCCAGGGCAGGGTCAGGCTGGCTCTGAGGAAGGATTTCTGTGCAGAAGGGGCTGTTGGGCGTTGGAATGGGCTGCCCAGGGCAGGGGGGAGTCCCCGGGATCCCTGGAGGGGTTGAAGAGTCGGGCTGAGCCAGCGCTGAGGGATCTGGGGGAGTTGGGAACGGTCAGGGTGAGGGTCATGGTTGGACTGGAGGAGCTTCGAGGGCTTTTCCAACCCAGGTGATTCTGTGATTCTGTGATTCTTCTCCCTGGCTGGAGGAAGCATGGGCATGCTGTCCTGGTGCCCAAGCTGTGAGGGCTGGTGCCCGTGGAAGGTGTCTGCTGCATGGGAAGGACGTGCCCTGAGCCTCCCAGGCCAGGCCGAGTGTTGTGGAGGCGCAGCCCAGCTCTGTTCCAGACCTTGTGCAGTCAGAATATCCCTGGGGTAAGTGGAGATAAGCCTGGATCTGCCAGCTCAGGGGTGTCTTGTGCTTCCCAGGGCTGCAGTGGCACTGGCTCAGTGGCACTGGCTCACTTTCTCAGGGAGAAAGGCAGAGAAAACGATGCTGTCACAGCTGGGCTGCAGATAGAAATGAGCCTCGCCCTGAATTTCACCTCTGCTTTTTGACTTTTTCTCTTCCATGTGGATCTGAGCTGAGCTCTCAAGTGGGAAATGTGTCCAGTGTCGATCTGCGTGCTGTGGACAAACTGGGACCAACCCTTGGAGCAGAGGGGTGGATTTCAAGACAGAGACAAGAAAGAAAAGTGAGCAAGGAAAGGATCATCAACCTGTCTACTGGATGCGTTATTTTGGCTGTTCCATCCCAAATATGAACCACAGGTGATGCCCTGGTTTACTCAGCCACACTGGACCCTCTTTGACTTGGGATGCTCCTGTCTGCTGGTCACTTTGGGACAGTCTCTATCGTGATTGCTCCTGGCAGTGGGGATGGCTCCTTTAGGCTCCATTTCACAGCCCCATCTCACAGATGAGGAAACTGAGGCACGGACTCTAATCAGCCAGAAATAAAACCCAGCCACCCAGCCATGATAACAGAGAAGATCATGCCACGTCTGAGCTGACGACGCTCTTCAATCCCCTGATCACAGACCAGGCTCAGCCGAACTGACGTGCTGATGTGATGCAACCCAGCAGGAAAGAGAAAACTGCCCTTGTTATTTCTTCTTTCCAGGATCAGACCCTTTAACGGGCTTTTTTGCCTCCAGCCACTGGCTGCTGTTTGCTCTCTGGCCCCTGCAGGCTGGCAGCCTTTCCCCTGCCCGTAGGCAGCGCCTGGCAGAACAGCTAATAGGGGCGGGGGGGGAGACGGCGCTGAGCAATGTGAACATATGCAAATCAGACAGCATGACGTGTATCCTAAGGTGTTAATGAATTTATAGATGCATGAATAATTATTTGTGAAAAGCACGGAGAGCTGCGGAGGTCACAGATGGCTGGAGAATAACAAATGCATTATCATTTACGGGGGAAAAGAAGAGTCATGCTGGCACTCTGCAGCCAGAGACGCTCCAGCAAGGCACAGACACCGTGGGAAATGGAGGAGCAAAGCCACCATCCGTGGTGCAGAGGGTGGATCTCCACTCCTGAAGCTCGGCAGGAGCAGGTTGGGCTGTGCTGGACCTCAGGGACTCGGCCAAGGGTCTGGGCTGGGGAGCGAAAAGGCTGGTGGGAAGCAGCAAAGTGTTGAGCAGAGGGTTTGTGAGCGCAGTCTGCTTTTCGTTAACGTCTGCATTAATGATCTCTCCGTGCAAGCCCCCAGCATGTTAATGAAATTCGCAGTTGATATTAAACTGCAAGGTGTTACGAACATCATTGAGGGCAAGGAGGTCGTTTCAAAGGACACCACTGAGGTTGAGCCTGTGCTGGAAGTATCACAAGAAGCTTAGGGAAGGCAAATGAAGAAGCAGCGGGGGAAATAATGCTGGTACGGGGAGGAGGGAGAGCAGGAAAGAGAAATTTAGGGGAGAACTTTGTAGAGTGGGGCTGATGGTTGGACTTGATGATCTCAAGGGTCTTTTCCAACTTGAATGATTCTGTGATTCTATGAAAGTCTTGGAGTGAGGGTGGGGAGCAAGCACAAGGTGCCGTGCATTGCCCCCCCGCTCCTGATGGAGAGGTCTCATCACTGCTCATTAGCAAGGATGAATTTTTTAAACTTGATCCATCATTTCACTGACAAACTCAGAGCCTCTTCTTAGGAATCTGTTCAGTGTCTGGAGCCTGGGCTCTAACGGCCAGGGGAGGATGCTCACACAGGCTGTTGGAAACAGCGAGGAGGGGGATAAGGGAGAGCTGGGGTCCCTGGGGACCCTGAGCAGAGAAGAAATTGAGAAGTATTTGCTGGGAATGCTCTTGCCAAGGGAGATGGGGATGGGGAGGCTCCAGTCCGGGCAGGGGAGGGACTTTAATGTCTCCTCCCTGCCAGGTAGGAGATGGAAGAGATGGTCCATAGTCTCTGACCAGGTTGCTGGGTGGATTTGGCACTAGCCAGGAACTGTGGACCATCTCTTCCAACTTCCTCAGTAGTGTTGACCCAACAATGTTATTTCCAACTGACGTGTAATGCTCTGTCATGTTGTATCCAAAAGGGCTCGACTTTGCCTACCTTGTTTGCACTTAAATAGCCCCTTTATACTGTGCTGTAACCAAACCACCCCTCAGAAGCCTTGCTGATGAGCCAACACACAGGAGCTCTGTAACCTCTCCCCGTACAGCATTTTTTTTCCTGGCTATTGAATAAATGTTGTCATTTTTTTCTGCACCATTCCCATCCTGTCACCATCCTTACTGAAATGTGCACAGCACAGCTCTGCTCTAGTACCAGCCTCATCAAGGGCACATGATGTGAAATCACATTCTGGCTCTGGCAAATAACCCAAGAAATTCCCCACAATGTCTTGCAAGATCTTGTGCCTTGGCATCCCGCTGCAATCCTCTTCCTCATTAACTCATCAGGGGTAAATGTTCCTTGTATCTGTCCTCTGCTGAGGCTTTGTGCATGTGTCCTGCTTGGTGGTTATGGTCTTGAGTGGCATTTGGGCTGATCTCAGGGCAGTCCCTCCTCTGGAAGCCAGCTCTGGGCTTGGTGCTGGTGATTGCCATCGATACAGATGGGTCGTACAGAGAGGAAGCTCCTCGTTCCCCTTCATCTCAGCAGATTGCTCCAAACCTGAGTCCCAGACTCCTCTGTCTTTCCACTGAGAGAAGCCTTGTAAATCCTGCTGTGGATCTGCAGACTGCTCAGGGTGAAGCTCAGTGCTGGGATAATACTCCAGATCTCTATCTCCTCCTTCTCATTTCGAGGCTCCCTCACTGTCCATGTGCACGGTCAGCCAGCGGTTTTGCCCACTCTAAAGTGCTCAGCCTTGCCTTTCCACCAGTAATTTATTGTACAGCGTTTGCAGGCAGGACGTACTGACGCTTACAGGTCTGCCCAAAAATCAAGGGTTAGAGCAGGAAAGAACTACCCAGCAGCCTAGAAAGCAGCCTTTTCAATGCCTTCTCCCTTTCCTATCTCTTTTCTCTCACCTTTTACGGCCACTCGCCTTTCTTTGCTGTTTGTTTGTCTTCTATTTGTCACCGATGATGTGACACCAGCAAGAAGAAGTGAAGGCACACTGGGGCTGAGACACAGAGACCAGTGACACCAGCAAGAGGAGCAGCCCATGGCTGGGCCGCATGG
>NW_020799132.1:585278-591578 GCF_003259725.1 Athene cunicularia
GTTGGGATGAGCTGTGGGGGATGTGGGGTAGGGGAGAACTTGTAGAGTGGGGCTGAGGGTTGGACTCGATGATCCCGAGGGGCTTTTCTGACCTGAATGACTCTGTGATTCTGTAATATTTGCATTGCCATAAGGTAGGGACGTGTGAAACCTTCACCTCTGGGGAGCTCAGATTTCCATTTTCATTTCTTTGGGAGCTTGGTAATTCTCTGCCACACTCATGCGTTTCGCAGGGGCTGGGCTGCGGCAGAACTGCTCGAACAGACGGTGGGATGTTTGTCCAGACTGCTGATCTACAGCGTCTGCTCAGGGAACACATGAAATGTTGCTCCTGAGGGATGTACCAGCTCTCCCCTGGCACTGAGGAGGCCCTGAGAAAAGCCTTCCCCAGGTCTGGGGGGCAGACACATATGGAAAAGGCCGAGCAATAAGCAAAGATGTAGCCAGGGCTTCGGGAAGAACAAAATCATCCCTGGCTGCTGCTCCAAGCAGCCTGTTCTCATGCAGGGCAGAGAGAAACATTTCTGGAGAGACTCTCCACCTTCCCTGAAGGTGTCAGGCAGGCTTTGAAGAAGTCATTTTAGCAAAATTAAACCAAAGACACGGAGCAGCAGGAGCAGAATCGGCTGCATGAATCCAAGATGAAAAACAGAGATGGATGTAAATCTGAACAGCAAGATCTAAACAGCTCCCAGCTTTGAAGGCAGGCTTTAGCTGGCTCTCACCTCCCAGGGTGGCTGTGCCAACCCTCCTGGACCCAAAACTGCCTTGAATTGCTGGGCTTGTCAGATCTACCTCCAGCTGAAGGAACCAGCAGCGCCCTGCCAAGCCAGGACTGCACCAACTCAGTCCAGCAAAGCCTGGACCACGCAGGAGGAGACGACTTTATCTGTAAACCAAAACGGATCACACAACTGAGACCAGCTTGAAGCTCCAGCCTTGAACTAATCCATCTCAGCATCCCGTGCTCTTGATATCTGCAGCCCTGCTGTCACCCACAGACATCTCCCAAGTCACAGGGTGCAAGGCAAAGGGGTTTGCTGGGGAGTTACTACTGCTCTTTCTTTTATTTTTAATTCTCTTGCTGAGCCCACGTTCCTGGTGCTGGAGCTGCCGTCTTTAATCACAAGGAGAAGCTAATTACTGTCTTGCACATCCTCTCCCAGGAGTGTTCCCCATTAAATAACTCTGGGCCGTAAAGTCACCGAAGATACAACAACAGATGTGCAGTAAAGTATATATTTTTTATTTATTTTTCCAGAGCCTCCAGGCTTGGTGTGTCTGTACCTGGTGCATTTTTTTGCAGCATCTCCCCAAAGCAAGCCCAGGAATTGCCTCCTGCAGTGCCATTAGCTGCGGCCAGTTGCAGCCATTAGGAGATGCCTTCTCCAGAATTGCTGCTGGGTCACCTTGTCCCCTCCGCTGGGAGCCATGTGGAGCCATCCCAACAGCCTGCCGATGGGTTTTGTTTGCAGGCTGTTGTTTTAAATGATGCAACAAAGCTCTGGTATTTGTCCTGGGAGAGGAATCTGCAGTCATCGTGGTAGGAAATGAGTCCCTCTCCTGATATCAAAGTGCTCTGCTGGTCCCATCACTTCTGAGCTGATCTCTGTAATACCTCTGCTGATTTCACACTGCTAACCATGATCAGAGTCCTTTCCTCACCTTCTCAGCCTGGTGTTTCTGCCTTCCTAACACTCACCTGCCACTGGAGATAGATAGCAGCCACAGCACCCAGTTTGCATCAGCACCTGCGAAGTTGGTATAAAAGCCCTTTGCACTAGGACAGTCACGTCGTCCCCCGCAGGGTTTTGCACCATGAGTGTCACTCAGGGACTGGTTTAGCTGCTGATAGCCCCAACTCCCCCCCAAAACAAGGAGGGACCCTGTTTTGGCAGCTCCAAGTGGCTCTTGGAGCCATGTGATGGGGGAACCAAGCAGCCCCACTGCCACCAGCACCCCCTGCTCGAATCTCAGGCTGGGGAACCCTGCCTGCACCCAGGATTCGCTTCATTAACACCACAGCATCCTGCTTTTCCCCCCCCCAAAAGCCCTGCTTTTTCCCCTCAAAGACCTGCCCACCCTCTGCACGCTTCCAGCTTGTGCGGGACTCTAAAACCTGGCACTTGCACCAAGGCTTTGATCTGTTGTCATGGCGTTAGTGTTCAATCGTATGTCCTTGTAAAGCACCCTGCACCATCTGTTTACATCAAATAAGAGGAGGATAATGAACCACATGCTCTTCCCTGCTCTGAAGGATGTGGCGTGGGGAAAGCATGGCTGATTACGTCCAACCATTGACACGTTAACATGGCTCGGCCCCTGCTTTCTTCAGGTGCTTGAGTCGTCCATCACTGCTGAATGATCTCCACAACATCCAATTGGCCTGGTTTTGGGTCCTGTCCATCAGCAATCCTTCCCCAAAAAGCAAGATTAATTACCGCCCCTCATTGAATTCGTTAATGCTTGCTAATGGAGGCTGCAAGAGTTCAAAAAACCGTGGGATAAAACAGGGAGAGGCATTATTATCGCTCTCAAAATTAAACACTTTTCTGCTGCGGGAGGCCGCGCGCTCATACCCAAATCCAGGAGGAGCCTGGTGTCTTTGATTGCTTTGCAAATGATCAAGAGGGGGAAAAATGAAAAGAAAAACAACCGGGTTTTCTGGCACACACACAGAGAGCTTGGTATCCCAGCATCCATCCCATGTGCCTCCCGAGCAGGGAGCACCGTCGACTAGCTCCTCTTCTCCCCGGTGGCCTGAGATGCTCCAGACAATCAAGCTCTTCTCCCTCCTGGTTTGATGCTTTTTCATGAAGCCACCAACCCTCCTTTAATTTCCCCGTGTCTTTTCAATGAGGTAACACGATACCACCCTGTTTACACCTCCTTCTCCTCTACCTGCATCTAACGTTGTTTTAACTTGTATTCCCACCGCAGCCAGGCTTCAAAACCCATGTTCCATGTAAAACCCCTCATCCGGCTGTAATTTCCCACTAGGAAATATGCATTTTATGTCAAGAAAAATGAAATTAAAACAGAAAGCAGAGACCGAGGGGGGCTTTTAAGCACCAGCGTAGCACATCGAGGATGCTTCTCCCTTTTGGACAGCAAGATTTCTCCAAGGGAAGGACTAAGAGCAGGTTCCTTTGCTGAGGACACCCCTGCCTGACTCCCGAGCTGCCAACGGGGATGAGCATTTACCCTGGCATGTTTTTCCATGTGCTCCACAACCCTTTCCTCTCCCTGCAGGGTCACCATTCACAGCTGAGCAGCACTGAACATTTGGTAGCCCAACACGAGGAGCAGATTGTGCTGGTGCTGTGTCAGTAAATTTCAGACTTTTTAATTTCTTTGTCACCCACTCTATTTGCTCCCCCGGCAAGGTTTGAAGTCCCAGCCCTGCCCAAATGGATGCAGCAGGGCTGGGGGAGACACTTACTCCTCTGGGAGCGGGCGCAGCAGAAGGCGACGATGGTGGCCATCAACACCAGGAACGCCACGCCGGCCCCCACGGCCACTCCGATGATCACCGCCATTGGCACCGACTCTGCAAGAGGAAGGAGAGGGAGCATGAAGCCGGGGTGAAGGTTGGAGAGGGTGGCTTTTTCCCCCAAGGGACCCACCCCCAGCTACTGGAAATCGGCTCTGTGATGAGCCTGGGGAGGGTTTTGGGGCCAAATGGACCTCCTTCACAACTGCCTTGTCCCTGAGCGGGTGATGCCGGCACGGGCTGCCCGTGGGATGTTGGTGCACACTGCGATTTGTGCCAGCCCTGATCTCCCTGTGCTTCAGTTTCCCCTGGGAGGGAGAGGAGGGAGCCAGGAGAGCAGGTTAATAACTGCTCTCCATAGCGCCCTGTGGCTTAATGAATGAGGATCTCTAAAGGATGAAAAGTGCAAAAGAAGACAGCGTGTTAATATTATTAAGAAAGAGAAATGGCATCAGAGCAGGCTGGGAGAAAGGTTAGAGCTGGGATGACGGGATGGAGTCAGGCACCGAGCCTGCCTGCCAGAGGCTGTAGCTCAGCTGTCTTAGCAGGCGCTGTTAAGTATATATGGATGAATTAACCCAAGAGCCATTATTCACAGCCTCTGCCTGTTTTATATCCCCATCTCCTGCCTTTTCACTTGGCTTATCAACTCTGTCATCCTTCCCCGAACCCCTGAGGGTGCTACAAGAACTGGGACAGGAGGGACGGCCCGTGCTGGGGACGAGCAGAGGCTGGGCGGCTGCGGCGGGCGAGGGCTGCGGGTGGGGATGTGCAGGCAGGAGGAGCAGAGCCCGCCGCAGAGCAGGGGTTACATGCTCACGTCCTTCTGCCTACAATAACTTTGTAGTTGGGTTCCCGGCGGGGATTTCACACCACAGCTCAGCCAGCAAAGCTGATTTATTTGCGCAGATCCAGGCAGCAGCTTGTGAGGTGCGGGGAGGGTGGAATATGAAATCACATTTATGGTGAGAGGGTCAGATTTGCAGCCCAAGAGCCTTGTTATCTCCCTGCTCAGTTCCTCCGGTCCCTCAAAGCACAGCTCCTACTTAACGGCGAGTGTTGGGTCGGTGCCTGCTCTCTGGATTATTGCCAGGCAGCAACAGGCAGCACCTCCCACTCACAGGACACCAAAGCTGTGGGTACCACAAACTGCCTTTGTTGGCTGGGATGATTAACTACATCCTGAAGAACGTCTTCCCAGGAGCAGCAGATATCTATAGGTCCCCATTCCTGTTCCTTCCAAGTATCCCACAGGTTTTTGTGAACCCACAGCGGGCCAGAAAAGGGGCAACCCCTTCCAGGATGGCTGGCTAAGCCGGGTGAGTGTGTCCCCACTGCTTTCCTGGGCACCTCCAATGCATGTTTTCTCCTTGGGGCTCCTGCCTTGCAAATGGATGGGATGAATTCCGGGAAAAATGGATGCAGGGAAGTGGTTCTCTCTCCTCTGTCTGTGCAGATGAATGCTGCTGGACCACAGGGACATGGGGACACATGGGTGATCGAGCTGAGAAGCAAAGCCTGTCAGCCTCATGGCTGCCACCTGAATGGATGATAAAGAAACCATTTCTCATCGTCCACTGGCGTGGAGCTGCTGGTGACCAGCAATTTCATCCTGGACCTGACATCACAGATCCAGGGCAGGGTCAGGCTGGCTCTGAGGAAGGATTTCTGTGCAGAAGGGGCTGTTGGGCGTTGGAATGGGCTGCCCAGGGCAGGGGGGGAGTCCCCGGGATCCCTGGAGGGGTTGAAGAGTCGGGCTGAGCCAGCGCTGAGGGATCTGGTGGAGTTGGGAACGGTCAGGGTGAGGGTCATGGTTGGACCGGAGGAGCTTCAAGGGCTTTTCCAACCCAGATGAGTCTGTGGAATCCTGCCTGTGCCTTCCAGCCTTCCTAAGGGGCATGCATCCTTAGCGGTGGGACTTGGGGGAGCTGTAGTTCCACCAGTGTAGTCAGAAGAGGGTTTCTTCGTTGTTATTTAATCCCTGCTGCAACAGGGGAGTTACAAAGCCCCTTCATGTTATACTTTGGCAGTGGCCAGGGGGTCTCATGGGTCCTGAGCCCTACTTTGAGAACTGCAGGGTGATAAAAAAATGATGCTTGTTCAGTTTAGCCTCTTCTGCTTACACTTGATCTAGAAAGAGCCTTTAATCTTCCTCGCTTAGCTTGTTGTTTCAAATGATTCAGCTGGTGGTTTATGCTGATGCTTTTCAGTTTCTGTCTTGTTCATGCATTTTCTGTCTGGGCCTGCTGGTCCCTTGATGTGTCACTTGTCACTTGACCTGGGCCACTGGTGACACGTCTCGCACGGCACTGAGGAGATGGCCAAACCAGCTGAGAGTGCTCACCACGGTGGTGCAAGAGCTTCCCCAGGGCCTCTGGTGAAAACACAATCCTTGGGTGCTCTGCAGCCTCCAGCTGGAGTTTAGGTAGCAGATGCTGGAGACGGTTCCAGCTGCATCAGGGAGCTCATCCTAAAACCAGCATCCTCCAGTATACCAGATGAACCACCTTATCCAGGGGGCCAAGAAGGCCAATGGCATCCTGGCTTATATCAGCAATAACGTGGCCAGCAGGGACAGGGAAGGGATCTGAGCCCTGGGCTCGGCACTGGGGAGGCCGCCCCTCGATGAGTGGGTTCAGTTTTGGGCCCCTCACCCCAAAAAGGCCATTGAGTGACTCGAGCGTGGCCAGAGAAGGGCAACGGAGCTGGGGCAGGGTCTGGAGCACAGGTCTGCTGGGGAGCGGCTGGGGGAACTGGGGGGGTTCAGTCTGGAGAAGAGGAGGCTGAGGGGAGACCTCCTGGCCCTC
>NW_020799132.1:591628-635387 GCF_003259725.1 Athene cunicularia
ATGGGTTGAAGAGTCGGGCTGAGCCAGAGCTGAGGGATCTGGGGGAATTGGGAACAGTCAGGGTGAGGGTCATGGTTGGACTGGAGGAGCTTCGAGGGCTTTTCCAACCCAGATGATTCTGGGATTCTGTGAAGAAGAAACTGGGATTTTCTTCTTTGGGTGGTGTGAGGCCGCCTGCTAGGTAGTGCTCCTGCCAGTGGTGGTAACTTATCACAGGATTTTTTTGGCTCTCCCAGGGGAATGTGGAGCAATAGGATGAGACAGAAGTCCGGGGTCCCTGGGAGTGCTTGCTGGCTCTCAGCTTCGGGGGAGTGGGATCTGCAGTGCGATCTCAGTGAGAAGCAAGTAGCGATGGTGATGAAGGTGATGGAGAATCAGACAAGGAACAGGGTGGGGAAAGTAGCTGGGGCTCTCCTGGGCTGAAAAAAACCCCTAACTGCAAAAGGGCAGTGACAGGAACCAGTGGCTGGGATGGCAAACTGTGTCTTGAAGACAAGGGAGAGCTGACAAGGAGCAGTTTGCTGGCTGCGCGCTCCCCCATGAACTCTACTCTGGTGCAGCGGATGAGGAAGGCACAAGGGCAACACATCCTGCAGCATCTGCCCAAATATCACAGCCCTGCTCTGGCTGCTGGCCAGTACTCCCCCAAGATGCTGAGACAAGCCGATGTCTGCAAATGACCCTGGAAACTTGTACTTCTCCCTCTTTTTTTGCCCCATAATAGCACTTAAGCGGTCCCTTTTGCAGCACTTTAAAATGTGGCTGTGTAATATCATCCCCCTCTCAGTGGCTGGGTTGCTGGGGCACAGAAAGACACTGCTGGTTTGCACTGCAGGGTCTGGACTGCTCCAGCTTCCCAGTCCGTGTCCCAGTCACTGCCCTGCAGCTTTCCTACGCCCCTTCCTGCCCTTTCCTGCCCGGCCTGGCCCTGCCGGCAAGCTCTGGGCCAGGAGGACGCCGGGTCCTCAGGTGTGGTAATGGCTGGGGACAATTCACATTCACCGTCAGCTCATGATTTCCATACCTGCTTGAATACCAGCTCCTGATTTCATTTCCGTACCTGTTTGAAAATAAAGCAAGTGTCCACAGCCTTGCACAGCCCAAGCGCACACGTCAGCCTTCCTGAGCGCTCAGCCCTCTGCTCCGCTTTCTGCTCCAAGCGCAGGGATGTCCCCATGAAGGGGATGCCCTCCGCCACCCTACAGCATCCTCAGCCACCCTACGGTGTCCCCCTGCCCGGGGCAGGGATGTCCCTCGCATCGCCCAGCAGGGATGTGAGTGCATCTGGGACGCGGAGCCGGCCGTGGACCCGGCTGCCCGGCCACCCTCCGCCGGGACGCCGGCTAGTCGCTGAGAGCTCCCGCTGACTGGCAGACGACCTGGAAAAACCACTGGCTCTGTTTGCATTGGAAGAAACCCAAGGCTAATTTTAAGGGGTTCATTTAGCTCTGATTTAATCTGGACGGCAGCCTTGCCTATAAATCACAGCTTAATGAGAACAATCCACCTGCCTGCCCTGGCATTTAATAAAATAGAAGAGAACTGGAGTCCCTCCAGGAGCTAAGCGTTCCTCACAAAAGCCATCTCCCTCCCTTGCTATGGAGAGCCCTGAGAGTGGAAATCCCCTGGCCGTGCCCTGAGAATTGCTCGAGGTGCCTTTGAGGCTGGGCAGGTAAGCACGTGCTGGCATCGTGGCTGGTGGCCAGGGTGGAGGGTTGCCACCAGCCCAAACGCCTTCCTCCCGCTCACTCCCATCACTGCGGAGCAGCCGTTCCTGTTTCTCTAAGGTTATAAATGATCCTCCAGCCTCTGGCAGCGGCAGCACCTTGTGCCGTGGGTGGGGAGTGAGGGGTGAATGATCAGCCTGCACCCTCCAACTCCAGCAGGACAGGGAAAATAGGGCAATACTGTATCAAGGAGAGACTTTGCAGAGCTTGTCCCACCTCCTGACCAGGACCAGGCACCGTAAGGATGCAATCCCACAGCTAGCATGGCTGGAGCATATTCACCATCCTTCCTCATTTCCTCTTTGACATCCCAAGAGATTTTCTGAGCACTTCCTGCTCCTCACAGCATCTCCCCACTCCTACAGCCCAGCCAGGTGCTCATTCCCACCGCCCAGCAGCCCCCACCACCTCCTCAGCGATGCCCACCTTGCTCTTTGAGCCGGATGATCTCCGTGTCGGAGCCAAAGCTGTTCCAGGCAGTGCAGTTGTAAATGGTTTGGAAATCGGCCCGGACAATGTTGCTGATGGTCAATGTGGAGATGACGCCTTCATCCGTGCTGACTGTCTCCACCGTGTAGCGCCCAGAGGTCCCAGACTCCAGGACATTCTCCTTCCAGGACCAAGCCTGCCAAGCAAAAGAGGGGTCATCCAGGGGTAGGTTTGCCCACCGTAGGGCACCCGAAGGTGGATGAGGCGCCCACTGTGCCCCCCGTGGGATGCTACTCACAATTCGGTCTGGTGGTGGGGTGCTGCGGATGAAGCATTTGATCTGCCCTTTCTGGCCGTGCAGGGCGTGCTGCGTCTGGGTGCTGGAGATGATGGGTGGCCCTGCAAGAGAGAGGAGAGGGCTGCTGGCGTCTCCCGTGGGTGCCTGAAGGTACTGGGGGTGACGTGGGAGGGCGTCACTGGGGCCATGGAGGGACATCAGGCTTCCCCTTTGAGGAGGAGGGATGGAGCAACAGCTCCTTCACCTCCTGTGAAGCAGAGGGACAGAGTGGAGGCTCTGCTTTTTACTGGTTTTCTGCAAAGCACACGCACCCACCCCACCAAGCACCAGGATCTCCCCATCTCTGCTCCCACATCCCTGGTGTTGGAACAGTGATTAAATCAACCTGCAGAAATCACCTTGGTGAACCTGGCCTCTGAGAAGGGCTGTTTGCTCCAGAAGCAAAGCAAAAGCCCAGCCCACCGGGTGTTCCTCTTCTGCTCTCTCCTGGATTTGTTAAGCAACCGTTACACTAATTGCTCCCCAGGGGCTTAAGGAAGCTGTAGGAGGGCAGAAGGAGGCACTGACAGGCAGCTGCTACCTGCAAAGCCACCTGCAATCAGCCGGCCTGATGCGGGGGAGAAATTTCTGCTGGAAAAGTCTTGGGACTGCATTAACTGGGCTCTCCTGAGCAATTTGGATGCTGAGAAGAGCCCAGCCTGGCTGGGAAAAGCTCTCCCTGAGCCATATGAGGCCAAACGCAGCAGCTGAGCCAGACTGTGGAGGGAAATGTCCTTGTCCTGCCTTGGTGGACATCCTGAAGTCACGGCTGGGATAGGGGAGCATGGCTTGGTGGGATCAGTTGTTCCCCACTCTTCCAACAACCCTGGGAGGGGTACACCTCCCTCTGAGGAGGGGATCACCCCAAGGGAGCAGCACAAGAGCTGGGATCCTAATTGCTGTTTATTAGCCTCCTTAATTAAAGCAGATTTGCATTTCTATGAGTGGCTTGCTGCTGGCAGAAAAGAAAACAGCAGGCAGCAGGATGTAAGCAGGCAATGCAGGGCAGGGAGAGGAGGAGGCAGGGGCTGGCAGATCTCCCCCTGCCCCAGCTCGTCTACTTCGGATGTTCAATCTGTGTTGTCACTCCTGGTTTTGAGTCTGTCACTGGGTTTGTAAAAAAAATACAGCCCTGTTGTCATACCCAACCATGCGCACGTGTGCGGAGCGATGTGCAAACAGGCTACAAACACCACCGGGCTCCATAGTGTCCATGCAAGGTGGAAGAGCTGCAACAGGAGTTGCTCCAAGAGGCCAACATACTGCTGGGAACAACCTCAGCTGGGTCTTGAGCCCAGGTCTCAGGGATGGTTGGAGTGGGAGAGCTTCCTGTGCTCATCCTCTTTCCCATCGAGTCACCCTCTGTGGATTTGAGAAACATTTCCCATTTCTTTCTTTTCCCCCTGCAGCTGATGTGTTCCTTCTAAGAAAAATCTCATGGTTTTGGGGTAAAGTGGTGAGAAACAGATCTACCTGGCTATTGCTGACTGATTCTCATCCAAATCACTCATTTATGAATTTTCAGAAAGCATAAAAATGTACCAAAAGGCTAAATCCTTTACCCTGGTTCATTCATACATACAGTAGCCTCCTGAAATTATCCCAGTAACACCTTTCTGCATCAAACTTTCATATTCCCCAAAGACTTCCCACCGAGATACAGCCCTGTCCTTCCTCCCTGTGATGTTCCAAGGTGAGATGCACAGAAAACCAGCTCAGTGACCAGTGACCAGACACATGGCTCTGGCAGTTCAGAAGATTACTGCTGAAAGGGAGCCGCCATCAAAATTAGTAATAGCAGGAGCTGTGTGGGAAGGAGAAGGTCAGGATTTGTTTTGATGTAACGGTCACAGCTGGTATGTTAGTGGAAAAGACAAAAAAACATTTTGCTGTGGTTTATCTGCCCAAATGCTCTTCTTCAAGATGCTCTAGTCATGCTCTGAAGGCGTTCATTCTCATCTATCCATCGCTGAGAGCCCATCTTTCTGAAGTGCTGGCTGGGGTCTCAGAAGGATGTAAATGGCACCTCGCCTTCGTGAAACAGCTCTCTGCAAGCGTGCCCAAGGTGGCAACACCAGCTAGCCTTGGCCTTCCCTCCCCACGTCTGGTGCAAGAGCAGAACTGTGCCAATAGTCAAGGGTGACAGACAGATGGCCCTAAAACACATGCTGGGGCGTTTTCCTCCTGGATGGGATCTGTTTGGTTCCTCCAAGGATGGCACAAGGCATGCAGGATGAGCTTCTTGGCTAGCTAAACATGTGCTAGGTGGTCCTTCTGCTTGCCTGCCCTGATCACTGATGAACCCAAAGCCAACGGAGGCAAATGCAGTGATGGGATCTGTAGACTAGGCCTAAATGATACAAAAAAAAAAAAAAAAAGCCATCTTCTTTCTATTTCAACAGTTGTATGTTACTTACAAGTTCTGGAAGTGCTCCAAGACTGGGTGACGCTAGAGAAAAATGGCTTAATAATCATTAAAAGGATCATTTTCCCCAAGGCAAGTGAATTTTAAATGGCACAAATGCCAACGGCTTTGGGTTTTATTATTGCTTCAGGGGTTCAGAGTCGAAGGCTTATCATCATGATAATAGCGTATGACTAAAGACCATTTGTGAGATGAACATGCCCAGAAATAATAGCATGAAGTTGCAGCCTCTTCACATTTGTGGCCGGCGTTTGATTCTCCACCAGGCTCTGGCTCCTTATGAAAGCTGCCAATCTCCGGCTTGGCATTCAGCGCTAAGTGTGAGACAGCCCACAGGCAGGAAAAGGGCTTTAAACAATGTTGCTATGGATATAAATGATGGAGCTATTGGTTGCGGTTATTTTTAGCGTGCTGGTGCCAATTTATTTCTGCGGTCCTGGCGGCTCGCACAAAAGGGAAGGCTGCTTGCTGACTCGGGAGCCTTGGAGGAATGAAAGGATGGCCTCGACTTCTCCAGCCTGCTCCAGTCCAGCTGAACGTTGCCTCCCAAGCTCTCCCAACGCTGCAGGTGGTTTGGCAGGAGAGATTCATTTAACTCCTTGCTTCCCGCAGAAGCCCCGGGCTGGCTCATGCTGCCTGGTGTTGCACGGGACCATCCCACAGTCCCCATCCACAAGCAGCGGTGGAGACCCGCTCGGTGAAGCCTCAGTGGGCTGAGGAGACACAACAATGTTCTTCTGACCAAGCAGCGTGGCAGGTTAGTCCCTGCCGTGCTCCCAGCTCTCTGGAAGGCTTGGCTTGCTTGTTGGGGTGAATCCCAGGCAAATTAAATCCTGAATCAGCCATCTGGGGCTGCCCAGCCCTTCTGACAAAGCTTTCCTCGCCGAGCGAGACAGACAGGGGTGGTGGTGTCTGCTCAGCAGCCCCTGCCAACTGCAGGCAATGGTGCTGTGAAGGTGATCTTGGGGTGCTTCTCCTACTCAGGTGGGAGCTGCAACCAGGCTTGCGTGCAGTCGCGAGCATCGAGAGGCAGGGGCCGTAAATCCAACCACTGCTGATTTATTACGGCACCAACAGTTCCTCGGTTCCTTCTTGCCTCTGCTGCTCCGGCCCTGCCAAACGCTGCTTGTTTGCATAATCCTCCTTCCCATTAACCAGATTCTGAATCGTATCTGCTTCCTTTCAGGCTGGTGGCCTTGTGTTCTGGCTCAGGATGGGCTGCCAGCCCCGCGTCTGCAACCACAGAGCTTGCTGGTGAGACTGCCGGTGGGGAGGGCAGTGAGACCCATGGCACAAAGGCAGGAGGATGCTCTCCCACCCCACCCCAGCATCACCTGCTGCCATTCTGACCATTTTGAGAGTGGATGGGCTGCTCCAGGTGGGACTGCAGGCTCAGACTGGGCCAGATGCAGATCCCTCAGTCGGGGTCCCTGTGCTTGCGGTGGGATGGATCAGCCTGCCTGAAGCCTGCGTACACTGATCAGAGTTTATGCAGTCAGCCCAGAACAGACACTTCTAAACGCCTAATTTTACTGTGACGAATCCTAGACCATGAAGAAAGGCACCTGGTAATATCAAGACAATTGTATTGCCCTCTGGATTTAAAATCGCTTGAAAATACGAGGCGTTCAACTTCCCTCTCAAATTACAGCAGAAAAATCTTTCAGCAGAATTCATTAGCCGGATTAGACACACCGTGCCGTGCTCCTGGAGTCAGAGCGTGGCTCCAGCTGCAGGATGGGTTGCCAAGCCCTGGTGCCTGGTGGATGTTGGACCTGTGGATGCTGCTCAGGGACTTGCCGACCTTGGTTCTCCTAGCTTGGAGGGCCACCTCGACCTGGAGGTGGGGGATTCTCCCTTGGTGTAGGGTCCAACGCCTGCGACGGTGCATCCCAGCGTTGTCACCTCAGGGTCGCACCACATCCGGGTGGCAGAGCTCCGCAGTGCATCCAAGCGGGATGGGATGCTGCAGGTGGTCGGCTCCCAGGAGGTGCTTAAAGCTGAGCGGCAAAACTCATAGCACGGATCTCATTTGCTCCCCTGTCAGCTCTGTGAGGCGAAAAGCTCAGAGGTGGCGTCAACTGCAAAGTTCTCGAGAGAAGCTTTTCCAGGCGCACGCTCCGAACAGCCCTGAGCCTGCGAGCGCCTTTCTCTGTGCTCAAGGCAGATGTGCGCCTGGTAGATGTCAGGAAAGGAGCAGGTTCTTTGTTTGTGCTAATTTGTTGCTTTGCTTTCTGTGAGCTAGTTTAATTGTAATTAAAACCCAGCAGCCACCAGGGAAGGAGCATGCAGGCACCAAGGAGCTGAGTTGAAGTCAAGGGAGTGGTTGGTTTTCAGTGCCCTGTTGCGTTGCCCTTGGCTTCCCTTTCTAGCATTACAGAATCAGAATAGTTTGGGTTGGAAGATGACTTTAAAAGTCATCTAGTTCCAACCCCTCTGCAATGAGCAAGGACATCCTCAACTAGATCAAGTTGCTCAGAGCCCTGTGCAACCTGACACTGAATGTTTCCAGGATCTACCCATCTGCATTATCTGCATTTAAAATTAACGCTTGTCGCTGCTTGTGCTGCTTTCCCGCTTCTTCTCTTCTCTTTGTGACAGTGAGCAGGGACTGACTCCTGCCAGTTTGTCACGCAGATGAGAGACAATGCAAAATTCATACCATCTGCAGCCTGCCTGGCTTTCTCCCTTCCCTATTTAGACTGAAATTTGTTATCTGCTGTTGTGGGGTCCTGGCCAGGTCATCATTAAACTCCAGGGCTCCAGAGGGCTCCTGAGCTTGGGTGAGTGTCTGGGCCACATCCTGAGGCGGTGCTGGGTGAGGCCCTCGCAGCCGTGGAGGAGCTATATAGCACTGCTGCCTCTCTCAGGTATCCCCACGAGGGCTCGGAGCGAGTGATTAGGCTGTTGGTCTCGGATCCAGGCTCAATTCCCAGCTCTCTGGCTGTGCAACAGAGACAACAGTGCTCTCTGACCTTGCAAGGGTTTTGCAAGATAAATCTATTAAAGATTTAAAGACACCAGCTCCCAACTACTCAATAAACCCCTGTTGATAATAAGGAATCAAGCTGGTCTTAGATTATGTTGGTTGGTTTTTGTTTTTTTTTTTTTTTTTTTTTTTCTCCAGGCAAATGAATGCAAAATCCAATTTACTCGTATCGCCTGCAGGGCAGGACCATCCCTCATCCAAACGTGGGTGGGATTTGCTCTGAAAGCAAATATCTGAGGGGATAATTCAGCAATGCAAGCTGTCAGAGCAACTGGAACAAAGCAGTGAGACAGCAGGAGGGAATAGCAACAGGAAAGCAAGAGGTACCATTGACAGTGAGCGTCACCTCCCGCTCCCCTGCGCCGACCCGCGGGACCACAGCTCGGCACACGTATTTCCCAGCATCTTCTTGGCGGACGGACTTCAGGGTCAGCTTGTTCTCGTTGCTCAAGACCTGGAAGAGAGGAGGGGGTTGCTTTCAGGGGGCAGAGATGCAAAGTAAAACAAGAGATGTGGGTTAGAAGCTTCTGAGAAAATGAAGCAGATGAGCCCAATGTCTTACGTGTCATGGAAATATTGCTGTTGACCAAAGAATAGAGAAATGACCCAGTTTAGCGGTGGGGAATATAATTCCCATTCCCATTCATTTGAATTTTTAAAAACAACAGTTTTCAAGAAGTTCAAGACACAAGAGAAAAATTTTGGTGGCTGCAGTGACACAACTGCCTTATAAACCAGAGCAGAAAAGCCGTTGAGAGAACCACGCTCCACACTTGCATTTCTCCCTCTGCGGAGGCTGCCAGGATTGACTCGGGGATTTCAAACCCAAAAGTGGTGGGAGATCAACCTGGAGAGCTGGCAGCCCCCCTGGGAATGGGGTCTGGATAGCCGGGAAAAACTCAGCTGCTTTTGGCAAGTCCTCCCTCTAGACCGGCTGCAATGTGGCTATCAGCCACGCTGCCCTCCTGCCCTGGCAGTGCAATTAGCAGCTTTATTAAACTTTGAAAATTTGCTGAAGCAGAGGGATCTGGCTGAGGCTGTCAGCAGAATCCTGGCACTGGTGGTATTTTAAAAAAAAATCATGGCAGGTCTAAAACAAACAGTGGCTTTCAGAGCGGTGTGTTGCTGTGCTGGAAACGTGTGCCTGGGGGCTACCTCCCCCCACCTGCCCTTGCCTCTCCGCCCCAGGACTTTGCAGGCTGGGGCCAGCCCATCACTTCTCCTCCTTGCTCTGTGAGCCCCTGGCTCTGCTGGTTGCTGCTCCCACGGCTGATGCCTCTGAGAATTAGTGCTTATGCAAAACCCTGGAGCTCTGGATCTGGGTCTCCCTGTAGCAAGAAGATGGGGGGTCTCACCCCTAACCTGGCATGAGGCAGAGGCACAGAGTTTCAGATCCCTTTTAAACCCACTGTTTTAGCACTGATTACAGAGATATCCACTCAATGCCTGTGGTTCCTTGACCTCACCCTCTCCTCAGGCTCTGATTTATTTCACAGAATCACAGAGTCATTCAGGTCGGAAAAGCCCCTCGGGATCATCGAGTCCAACCCTCAGCCCAACTCTACAAGTTCTCCCCTACCCCACATCCCCCCACAGCTCATCCCAACGGCCCTTAAACCCCCCCAGGGATGGGGACTCCCCCCTCCCTGGGCAGCCTGTTCCACTCTCTGACCACTCTGTCTGGGAAACATTTTCTCCTCCTGCCCAGCCTGACCCTCCCCTGGGGCAGTTTCCAGCCGTTCCCTCTTGTCCTGTCCCTGATGCCCTGGGAGCAGAGCCCAGCCCCGGCCTCTCTGCAATGTCCTGTCAGGAGCTGCAGAGAGGGATGAGGGCTCCCCTCAGCCTCCTCCTCCTCACACTGAACACTCCCAGCTCCTTCCCTGGCTCCTCACAGGATTTATTCTCCAGGCCCTTCCCCAGCCTCGTTGCCCTCCTCTGCCCTCGCTCCAGCCCCTCCAGATCTCTCGGATTGAGGTGCCCAAACCTGGACACAACCCTCCAGGTGTGGCCTCACCAGTGCAGAGCACAGGGGGACTGTCACCTCCCTGCTCCTGCTGGTCACACCAGTGCTGATCCAAGCCAGGATGCCGTTGGCTTTCTTGGCCACCCGGGCACACGCTGGCTCCTGTTCAGCTGCTTGTCAGTGAGAACCCCCAGACCCTTCTCTCCCAGACAGCTCCAGCCACCCCTCCCCAAGCCCGTAGCCATGCAGGGGGTGGTTGTGGCCCAAGGGCAGGACCTGGCACTTGGCCCTGTTGAAGCCCATCCCATTGACATTGGCCACCAATCCAGTCTATGCAGGTCTCTCTGCAGAGCCTGCAAACTTACTGATGATACAGTACTGGTGATACTGATGATTTCCTTCTGGGAAAGTAGGAGGGAAGAAGGCAATCTTGTGGGATCCGGACCTGGCTCTTAAAGCGGAGAGACTGGGAAAAAAGCAGTCCTCATCCCACATCCCACTGAGACAGCTGGGTGCAGATGGGTTTCACAAATCAGGGTCTGGGTTCACAAACCAGCACTCCTCTGGCAAGATGGAGGCAGGTCTGCTGACCAGTGCAAGTATCTCTGCCCAGTTAAACCAGCTGGTGAGTCTGTCCCGAGCCCTGAGATGTTCCATAAAAATGGTGAAGGCTGCTCAGCCTGAGTGCTGCTGGTTAGGGAAGGCAAGCTCTGATGCATGGCTGGGGCTGGACCACGAGGGGCAGGGAGCCCTCGTCCTCGCTGTGCATGACTCCTTTCAGCCACCCTGCACACTCCCGCGGCTTTGAGAAAATGCAACAGCAGTCTACAGTGTGAGAGTGTTGGCTATAACGATAATAACCCAGAGAAACAACCACCACAGGGATGGGAAACCACCCAGGGATTATTGACCCCCTGGGATTCCTTAGCTGACTCAATCCATCAGTTCTCCCAAGTCTATAATTACTTCCCAGGAGATGGCCTTCGCTGCGGTCATTATGGCTTGGAAAAAATACCCCAACAGTTAATGCCTCAATGTCTGCTCCCCTCCTCGGTCTGTGCCTGGGGAGCAGAGGTGAGGAGAGCGACTCAGCCCGTCCATCTCACTCCCATGTAAGCCCAGCTCTGTGATAATTCTTAGAGCTGTGTAAGTCAGCGTTGTCTCATTGACTTCAGGACACACCTGCCCAGACGAGGCCAAAAGATGCTTTTCAAACACAAACCTGCATGTGCCTTCCAGACAAGTTTCACGTCCTGGCCCTCCTTTAGCTTCTTAATGTGGCTTTGCTGAGCCCTCCTGTCTGTAAGGAGGGGATCAAGTATCTCGCGCCTCCCTGGGCAGACTGAGCCGCGATTAATGTTTGCAAAGCTCCTTACGCTTTTCAGGACAAAAGAGACGTAGAGAAGTCTGCTGGGCCAGATCCCGCCTCCCCTCACTCGAGTAGGCTCCAGCCCACGGCGGAGGAGAGGTGGGGTGAACGCATCGGGATGTGAGCTCGCAGGTCTGGAGGCCAGAAGGGACCATCCCAGGGAGGCCAACACAGGCGGTCTGCAGAAGCGCCACCCGTCAGCGAGAGGTTAAGCAATTAAGAGAGAGAGGTTAAGAGGTTAAGAGGCTCTGGCCTCTGTTCAACCCTTATGCCCTGAACCATCACGGGAATCCACTCTCCTTCTCTCAGGCCTCCTTCGCAAACACCTCCCACGGGCGAGAGCTGCGTGTGCTCTGGGAGGTGGCTCGATGGGGCAGGGTCAGACAGCCTCGGCAGCAGCGATGGCTCTGATTTTCAGCAGTCTGGTTTTCCCTTTGCCTTCCCCAAGCAGAACTCCAGGCCTGACTTTCCAGCCTGCCACCCAAATGCCTTGCAGATTCACACATGCTTTCACCCAAAATATTACAGAGGTAAAGAAGCCTTCACCAATTCCTGTGCTTCTCTGGACTAACTGGAAACATTCACCACTGCTCTGCAATGCCATGCTGTCCCCTGCATTTGGAGGAGCCTCACAGGTCCAGGATTTGTCCACCCAGGAGCTCCCAGCCCTGGGATTTGCTCCATGGGGAGCACCACACAGCACCTCGTGCCCTGAATGTGCCATTCCCCACCGCCATGGCAGAGGTTCTTACCACGCCTGAGCCTCTCTTCATCCAGACGATGGTGAGAGATGGGTTCCCAGTCCAGGCACAGTTGAAGACCGCGTCTGAGCCCAGGTCAACGAGGAGGGACTGTGGTTCTGTCGCCATCCTGGGCCCAACTGCACAGAGGAGACTGGAGTTACTCCTAGCAATAGGCTGTGTCAACCAGAAGCCCTCAAACCAAAGAGGTCACTGTGTCAGAGGAAGCAGTGGTAGGTCCTGATGGACCTATGGGTCACAACCCAGAAGTTCCCTGAATAAAGAAAAGCCTGAGACAGGTGCCTGCTGCAACCCCAGAATGACCAGCTCCCCAAGGATCACCACCATGAGCTGTTCACTCAGAAGGTAGGAGGAAATCAGGAGTCCCACCATCAGAACATTTATAAAGTCTGAGCTGCAGGAGAGCCCAGCAAGTCCTGGTCACCCTGGGCATGTCAAATCTAGCTGTGTGCCCTGCCCGTTAATTGTCAGCAGCTCTGCAGGCCCTGCTGAGCCCTGGGAGGTCAGTCTCAAGCTGACAGATTACTTACAGTAGACGTCCACGGTCCTGCTGATGTTTGTGCTGCCCAGGGCGTTGGTGACCTCGCAGGAGACGGGCTCAAAGAAGAAGGTGTGGTCCACGATGGTTTCGTAGAAGTCACCAGATGCTTCCTTTATAACCTGGCCTTTTTTTGCCCACCTGTCAAAGAAGAAAGAGCATTGTGGTGGTGCTGATCGGTGTCGCTTTCCATCTGCACGCGTGTGATGGCAAAGACTCGCTTGCACAGCCCAGGTCAAAGTGAGGGGGGGGCAGCAGGCCATGGGGTGTCTGCTGCTGCCCGTGACTTTGGGAAGGACGTGCACGTATCCTCAGCAGTGTCTGCATCATCCCTACATCACCCCCCAGGGTTGTACCCGCAGGCTGTGGAGGTGACACCACAGCAACGTGTATGTATGTCCCGACCGAACCCTTCCAAAATAAACCAAAATTGCTATTGCCCCATGAAAGCCTGTTTCACTGGAAATGCACCTCATTCCTGAGGATTGTGGGGCATGGGTGGAAGACCTCAGTGGTAGGAGCGATGGGGCATGAGGAGTCTCTGCTGGTGGAGAACCATGGTGCCTTTCCCAACACTTGCCAACCAACACTGTTGGCCCTTCCAACTCAAAGCCACTAAAATTTTCAGCTTCCCCCCACTTTCACCCTTTTCTTCTTTTTTTTTTTTCTTTTCAATCAAAGAGAACTTTATCCCTTTAAGGCAGCTGAAATAACATTACCCTGAAAAGCCAAGCTGGCATTTGCAACACTGCAACTTGCAAATTGTCTTGGAGAACAAGCTGTCAACTCAGCACTTGAATTAAGCCGCTGTTTGCCAAACAATGAGCAAATGTGACCTAATGGGGCACCATCTGGCAACCTGCCACTCTGGAACGGGTGGGAAAGACAGGAGATGCTGTCAGGCAGCGTGAAACTCCAGCCGCTCTTTGGGGGAAGGGAAAGAAAGCACAGGCAGCAGCCTGGGGGAAAAAAAAATAATAATCCTCTCAAAACAACTGACAGGTGAATTAGGGGGAAGGGGATTTCCCTGAAGAATCTCTGCCCCTGTGGTCTTGGTTGCGCTGGATGGGTTGGGGTGTTTGGAGAAGATGGAGTGGGTTGGGGAAAGGGGAAGGTGCTGGGAGCTGGACTTGCCCCACCAGGCTCCAGAGAGTCACGGACACTGCTTCCCACAGGGGGTCAGTGGGGTGGTTTTGGGGAAGCTGTCCCCCTCAAGAACAGCATCTACTCGTGGTCCTCCCACGGGTCTCCTGCTGCAGCCTTTGCTGCTCCCTGCGGCCCTGCTCTGGGGCCATGCACGGTTCCCCTTGCTTTAATGCCAGACTTGTGTTGCCCCGCGGACAACCAAAGACAACTGGAGCTATGCTGGGCTGCAGGCACAGACGCTTCCAAACGCCTCTGTGGGGCTGGAGCGAGAGGAAAATGCCAGTCCACGGCAGGCTGAGAAACACTCTGACAGTGCTGCTAGAGCCAATCCCCCCGGCACCTGCTAACGTGAACCTAATTGAATCAGGACAGCTGACCTGCAAGGCTTCACCCACCATCTGATGACACAGGCGTTTTGAAGAAGTATTAGTGTTACAGATGTGAGCTGATTTGTATGCACTTACCCGCTCTCTCATTTAATTTATCTCTGCACCTCTAACAGATGCTGACTAGCCACTTCAGCTTCCCTACCCTCCCTTCCTCCCTGGACTCCCCCTTTCAATAATTAATCAGGAGATGCTGCTTTTATTTCCAGGGCTGCGCTTCGTGTGTTAATGATGGAGTTTCCTCGTATGGAAAAAAACAGTACAAGCGACACCTTCCAGATGCTGCTCCCAAGGTTTAGAATGGTCAGTGACGCTTTGGTGATGCCTTTCTCCTTCCAGAGGGAATTGCAATCCAAGCCAAGGCACTTATGAGAGGTTGGCCACCGAGGCTGGTCTCAGCATCACGTTTCCCTGCTTCCTGATGGGATCTGCCTTCCTGATGGGATCCTGACTGACATGGAAGATGCTGCCCATCATGGAGAGCATCTTCCAGCACTGTGGCAGCAGCCTGTCCCTTGGGGATGCTCCCTCTCCTCCCCTGGCTGCAGCAGAAGAGAGCTAGAGGGATCTGCCAGAGCCCCGACAGCTCATCCCTGAAACTTTGCAAAGGTTGTGGGGTGCAGATGAAACACGTGCTCATTGCCTCTTGTTTGGTTTGCTGGTAAAAAAGGCCCAAAGCACAACCTCAGCAATTTTTGATGGAAGAAAACAAGGAAGGCAGGCAGGCAGAAAGCTAGAGGGACAGGGAACCTTCAGCTGGTGAATGTGGCAATACCCTGTGCTTTTTGTCAGGATCTCTGTTAAGCTCCCTCTACAACTTTGGCCCCGTACAGGCTCCCAACCACAAGCATATTTTCAGCCTCTGAAGGGTCTTGTTCTGCTATTCAGGTGCTCAAGGGAGGCACCAGGTACATGAAGTCATTTTCTTGCAGCAGTCAATGGGGTGAGGATGACACCAAACCTGTGAGGGAATCCAGCGCTTCTCTTATGCCTGGCACTTTCCTGGTTATTTTGCACAAAAACACCTTCTCTGCTCTGCAAAGGACAAGAAGGGGTTTCAAGATGAGGATACTTGGCACTGCTGAGGCCGCCCCTCGATGAGTGGGTTCAGCTTTGGGCCCCTCACCCCAAAAAGGCCATTGAATGACTCGAGCGTGGCCAGAGAAGGGCAACGGAGCTGGGGCAGGGTCTGGAGCACAGGTCTGCTGGGGAGCGGCTGGGGGAACTGGGGGGGTTCAGTCTGGAGAAGAGGAGGCTGAGGGGAGACCTCCTGGCCCTCTGCAACTCCCTGCCAGGAGGGGGCAGAGAGGGGGGATGAGTCTCTGGAGCCAAGGAGCCAGCGCCAGGCCCCGAGGGAATGGCCTCAAGCTGCCCAGGGCAGGGTCAGGCTGGCTCTGAGGAAGGATTTCTGTGCAGAAGGGGCTGCTGGGCGTTAGAATGGGCTGCCCAGGGCAGGGGGGAGTCCCCATCCCTGGGGGGGTTTGAGTAGAGTTGACATAGTGCTGAGAGATATAGTGTAGTTGGGAACTGTCAATGTTAGGTTAATGGTTGGCCTGAATGATCTTCAAGGTCTTTTCCAACCAGGACGATTCTGTGATTCTGTAATAAAAGTGACTTGTGAGCTCCGTAGGTCGTGTCCTTGCAGCCTGCCTGCAGCTCCTCCTCCCAGCAGAGACATGGAGAGCACCGGAGCTTGGCAATCAGATGGAGAAGTGTCCAGAGGTGGCTTTGAGCTGGGCAGCCTTCAGGTGAGATCCTCCTGGACATTGCAAAAGAAAGCAAAACGGAGGGCAAGGTTTCCAAGAGTTGTCTGACTTCATAGTGGCTTGGGAAAACACACACCAACAACCGTGGCATGGTGTTTTATGTATTTGTTCGCAACCAATCGCTTCTGCAAAACTGGATTTCCCGAGCGCGGAGATGTGTCATAAACAGCAATTTTTCGTGCTTCAGCAGAGATCAAGGTTCTTGCTCCAGTTTTCCCAGGCTTAACACTGCTAAATCAATGTGGCTGAACAAGCAGTATAGATCTTTTATAATGTCAAATTGGTTTTTAATAACGACAGCTGATAACCTTCTTGTAAAGCTTCCCGTGATGTGCTCATGGACAGCCACAAGGCAAGTTACTCCTGTTTTTAACAAGCCCGTAACATGACTTACTCCTCTATTAACCTTTCAGTAATTATTTGTAAACGGAATCTGAATAAAATGGAGCCAAGAAGATGCAGAAGATGCTCCAGCAGCAACATCCACCACCTTCACCGCTTTGGCTTTTCATGATTTCTTCCTAATGTCTCACCAGCCTTATTACATGGAGCCTGGCTCCCAGCCAGCTTTCCTTGTCCTACCACCCTTGCGAGCAGGGGCTTCTTTCCTTTATATTGTTACCTTAAAGCTATTTATAGATTGCAAACGTGTCACCCAGGGTCTTTTCCAGACTATATAAATTTACCTCTTTTAGTGTCTCCTCGTGTGACTTAGCTGCTATTTCACCTATCATTTTTTTATGCTGCTGTTTTTCTTCCTAAGCCAAACTATATTGCAGGGGCTGTAGGGACAGGTCTGGGCAGGGGGAGCGCAGCAGCGTTGTGTCCCCTCCAAGCTGGGCCTGCCCCAGGAGAGGGGCGAGGGTCTGTCCTTGGGCATCCTGCCCAAAGAACCTGTTTCTGTGATTTTCTTGGGCTTGCTATGCCGCGGACTCAAAGGACTCAAAGGCTGGAACAGGACAGTGGGGACACCATGGGACCCATCCCAGACTCCCTGAGCTTCTCGGGTGGTCTCTGCAGGGTGACAGTGGCAGCATCACCATGACATGCCTTCACTGCCGGCTCTTTACCACTGACAGGCACCTTTTGAGGACCCGGCTCCAAATTCACCATTTCTCCCTGCTCTCCATGTCATATGGCCAGCGCAGACCTATCTGCTGCTGTCCCTCATATCCTCGGGCTTTGCACATTTTCTCATCTTCCTTTCTCTTTACTAAGCACCATCTCAGCCTGCTGCTCCAGATGGGCATTTCTTCCCCTCCAGGCTGAGTTTCATTTTGTTATTTCCTTCCTCATATTTCTAACCTGCATTTGCTTTTCTCTGGCCTCTCTGGAGGGAGTTCCAGGTGCCTCCCAATTCAGTATCTTCTGGAAATTGAATTGGCCCGGGTGATGGAGGAAAACAAATTTCAACCAGGAAACAGATATTTCGATCCAAGCTTCAAAGGGGTTATTACAGACAACGATGTAAAAATGTGATTAAAGAATAAAAAAACCCCAACCTGTACTGGGTCCTTTTAACACTTAAAAAGATAAGAGGGAGGGGGGGGATTTTTCTAAGGAGATATTTCCCAGGGAAATAGCTGTTTTCTGACTCCATCGATCGCTTCCCAGTTAAGAGTTCACACAAGGCAAATAAGAAAGGACAGTTTGGGATGTGTTAGCTTACAAGCAATGCTGTGGCTTTGTGTCAGTTTTCATATGTCAGTATTTCTTCAGTGACCTGCTCTGGTTTCCAAAGGAAAGCTCCTGAGAGTCGGGATGAAGTGCCCGTGCCTCCTCCCAGGGGCTTGGTGAAAGATGCTCAGTCGAATCTTCTGCAGAAGGGGTAAAACCCCAGCAGCTCCACCCTGAGGACTCCATTTCTGGGCTTCCAGGGTGGTGGAGCCCAGAAGATCTAACAGTGTTTGCAACAAGAGCATGACATGTCCTAGAGAGCATTAGTACGCAGAAGAGCATCGCTTGCAAGCACTTCGTCTGCTTGAGCGCTGCCCAGGCTCGCTGTAACAAATAAATTCCTCTGTCTGTGGTACAAGGACTTGTAACTCCTCAACAAACAGTGTGTGTGAACAAGCTGTTGACTTCACAGACCTGGGAAGGCTGTAGGACTCATACATACTCTTCTTTGTAAAGCTCCTCATCAGGCCACGGCTCTCTCCGGCATCTCCCAGCAGCACAGGGAGAACTGGAGGGCATCACCAGCACCCACCCCGCAGCGCAGGGATGCTGGGGCTCACTGAGATCTGTCATGTCTCGTCAAACACTACTTAAATCCATATTGCAGGCTACGTGGATCCCTGCTACGGAGGTTTCTTGCAGTTGCCAGCAGCACGCGTGCTCCTTGAACCAGACCTCCCGGCAGATCGACTGCTCTGATGGCGTGTAACCCAGGGAAGTGGAGTGTATCGTTATTTTTAATTAACAATGCAAAATAAAGCAGTTGCTTGCCATATAAATTGTGTTTACTAAAAATGACTTAAAATAGATAAATATTTTCTTGGACGCGTTTTAATTGCTTAATAAAAGTACCAAGTACACCCACAAATACCTTAAATAAATGCATGGCTCAGGGAATGAATTAATTAACATTTCATTCCTGGGAATGGCTATTAATTGCTACAAATTGCTCAGAGAATGGGTTTTGCTGCTTTATTGCCAGCAGTACCTTCAATTCTTAGTGCCGTAATGTGGCAGCCCGTGCTCATCCTCAGACAAGAGCCGTCCCCAGGCACGAGGACTGCCAGCGGGATGCTGTGAACACCCCCCCGCGCCCCTCCGCCGCCCCGTAACCCTGGCACCCTCCATGGGGAGGAGCTGATGGAGAAGGACAGTGTTTGCGGATGAAGTGCTGGCATTCCCTGAGATCCAAGACGGGCAAGGACCGCGGATGGCTCGTGCTGGCAGCTCCATGTTTGCAGAACATCTCCTGTGAGTGACAGTCCTTTGAGAAATGACTGAGCGAGCAACACAGCCCGAGCAGTGTCCCACTACCCCCCTGCATGACTCTGCCATGATGCATCGTGCAAATTATTTCTTTATTAAGAGTAAATTTCCATAATGGTGATCTATGGGGTTATTCCTCTTCTCCTGCCTGCTCCCTCCCTAATGAAGACGTGTGGGCCCTGTGTGGTTCCTCAGTCACACGTCTGCCGTCCTCCCTCCGTGTCGATGCAGCAGGTTCATTTATCAGCCAGCACAGGCAATAGGTAATCTCTCCGCTATCTAAATTACAAGGCTGGGCCTTCCAGCTTGGGGCTTAATCAAGCTCAGGAGGGCAGAGCCCTGAGCAAAGCACTGAGCGTCCTTGCCGATGGCAGGTGGGTCCTCAAGCTCGCAGGCTGGGGAGCAAAGACAATGGTACCCAACATACTCAAGGAAAAGCTTCCAAGCCTCCAGCTCCCATCCTGACAAACCTCCATCCATGCACAGCTGCTGCAGCAATGGCCTCTTCCCAAACCTTTCCATCCTCAATGTGGCCATCTCAGCTCCACCACAAAGCAAACCCCAGGTCCTAACAGTGAAGATGCTGCACCTCGGAGTGGAGATGCAAACTTTGCTGATCTCCCTCTGCCTATTTTTTTTTTCCCACGTGGCTTCCCTTCAGAAACAGACAGCAAGAAAGACTGCAACTTTTCCCCGGATTTCAAGAGTTCAGACTTGAATCCCAGACAAGGACATGTTTGGTGTCTGATTGCGCTCGTTGTGACACACCGGTTGCCGCTACTGGGGTTTGATTGTTTTTAAACACTATGGGGTTTTGATGATAATAATAATGCCTCGCTGTGCAGGAGAAACCTCTGGCTTGATTTCCTATCTAATCTCAGCTTTGGCATTCCCCCTCCTGCCAAGCCATGAGGCCGATGATGAGCCTGATTGCTCATCAAACTGCAGTCTTCAAGGGAGGTGACTGTCTTCAGGGCATGGGTTTTGCATCTCCCTGCCATCAGCAGGTCCCATGGGTGGAAAAAAACAGTGAGGGGCTACTTAGAGCTCTCCAAATCACACCTGAAGTTGTGCAATGGGAGTCCAGCTCTTGCAGAGAGCACTGGGGTGCCGGGGCAGAGATGAGTGGGAGCTCCCTGCAGCCACGTCTGTCCTGCCCACGGCGCAGGAGCCTGGAAAAAACAGGGTGAGAATGTTTTTCTCTCCCAGACGGCACAATTAAAGCCATGTCACAAGCTGTGGTTCATTTTGGTGAGAAAATGATCAAAATAGCCTTTCAGTTAGCACAGTGATCAGAACAAACTGGCGGCAGAAGCGGAGGGGGAGAAGTAAACAAAGCTGTTAACTTGGTCAATGACTTGACTGATCAACCGTTGTAAACAGTTGAAGCTGGCTGATGAGCCGTGCAGATAATCAATGGCGTAACACTACGCACCGCAGCCCCGCTACGCACCGCAGCCCCGCCACTGGGCACCACCAGTTTGCAGCTGGTGCTCTGTGGACCTCCGCGCACGCCAGGGATGTGAGATGGCCACAGACCCCGTGGACTGGCTTGCCTGGGGGACGCCGGGACATCCCAGGTTGTCGATACTCGCAGCACTGCAGCGCAGACCGTAGAGGACTACGGGCACCGGCTTTTGCAGCAGGGAGGTGTTTGCCAAAGCACAGCTCATCTGTGCGCCCCCCCTGGCTCCTTTCCTGCACAAGGGGCTGAGAAGGATGCTCACACCCCTGGAAGGAAACTGGAGACGAGCTGACGGAAAAGCTATTACTATTTCAAAGGAAAAGCACAAAACTTGGCGGGCTGGTGATTCCTTCTGCAAATCGAGCTGTTTTCTTGACAGATCAAAACAAAATGTAGACGCTTTAGATCTGGCGCTCTTTTAATCCTGCTGTTTAAAATCCCCCCTCCTCCTCCACCCCCTCGCACAAGAGGGCTGTGCACCAATCCTGTCCTCATTAATCCCTCTTTTGGCACTTCTCTTGCTGGGACTGATGCTTTTCTGCCCCTCCTCTTTCAAAAGCCCACCCTCTTTTGCTATTACTCGCCTCCTTAAATCCTCAGCTCTGGAGTCACGGGATCGTATGAAAATTGTACTTTTGTTTCCAAGCTAAATTACTGAAATTAAATTCCTGATTTTTCTAAGCGCAGAGAAAGCTTAAAACCATACAGATGGGTCTGGAGAAGTAGTCTATGACAGCCAGCTGCCAAAACTGCTTATCCTGGGGAAATACTGGGGATGTGAGTCACCCCTTAGTCCTGGATGAGCTTGGAGGTGTCACCTCTCCTGAGGTGATTTTACCCCTTTGGCGGCGATGCTGCATTTCATTTCTCCTGCCTACATCATCCTGACTTATCCTGCCACACAATAGACATGACTAATAGCTTAACTATTATTTCTTGCGTGGATCGGGTAATCCAATTTCATCACATGGTTTGTGGTTTAACAGGATTAGTCCTTTCTAGGGTCTTCCTACCCCCCTCCACCCCCGTAATGGAACTTCTTTAGCCAGATTTATGGATGCTGGCATGGGGAAGTGCTAATTCTCCAATGTGTTTATCCTCCTGCTTAGCACAAAGTGAATCTGTGCTGTGATGCTGTTCAAACTCGCCTTTCCCTCTACTACAGCTCTTATTTTTCACCTAAAACCCATCACACTTGCTTGCAGCCTTTGCAACTTTACACCTCACCATGCAATTCCTTTGGGGTTTGCAGGAAAAAAAAAAACAGCGGTCAATGAGACAGAAACCCCCAGCTCTTCATCAGCATAAGAAACCTGCTGCCAGGGGGATCCTGAAGCCAGTGCTGGGCTGGGATTGCATGTTTTGGATCACTGACGCTACTCAATCTGCACTCTTCAGGGCAGAAATGATGGGCAGTGATGGGAAGAATCGGCTCCTGCCTTCTGGCGCACGGGCTTCCTGCATGGCCAGAGAGCTTTCGGGGGGCTGGGCCTTTTCAAAGGGTTTTCTCTTTCTTGGCTGACTCCTAAAGCTCCTCTGAGTTTTGGACCTGGGTTTGAGATTGGGAAGTTTTCAAGAACTTAGTGGTTTGATTTCTGTTGTGTGAGAGGGCACACACCAGGCTGACCTCTTGCTGGCATGGGGAGAGGAAACCGACCTCGGGAGAGGTTTGTATTAACTCCTCAAGGAGCATGACCAACCTTGGACGTGCCAAACAGTCAGGCCATGCTCCCTGATTTGGACACGGTGCCCACCAACCTGAGGCAGTTCCCTTCAACCCTCCAGTCCCAGCTCAGAGCAAACTCAGTGAGTCCCCGCCAAAGCCCTTCCTTCCCCATGACAGTTGCTGTTGCCATCCCATTGGTCAGGCTCGCTTTTTAGGCTCTATCTGTCTGAATTTTGGCAAATCCTCAGGTTGGTGTGAGGCACAGCTCCCTTCTCTGGCAAGTTCCTTGGCTGGTCCTGCCAGAACAGTTAATTATTCATGGCTGAACTGTGTCTAGATCAAATGATTCACGTTAGGATTATCAACGGAGGCAACTGTGCTCGGAGGCGTGCACCCCATGTGAAGATGGGTTGAGTCCTAATTACGTGGGAATCTTCTGGCAGAAGATGCCAAGGGCAGTGATTTCTGTGTAATGCAACATGGGCTCCTGCTGGCTGAATGGCAAATAACTTGGGGATCTGGCAATTCATAAGGAGGAATAATAAATGACATATCCAGGAACGCATTCCTGTTGTGCTGATGCAAAGATAATAGAGACAGCATACAGCTGAAGTAGAATGAAGTTGCAAGTTCACTGAAAGATCTGTTCGTCTTTTCAGTATGAAATTAATCCATCCATCAATCCAACCAACCATCCATCCACTCCTCCCCCTCCCTTTCTGAACATGAACAAGTCACGGTTTGTGGCCAAGCCTCTTGAATCCCCTTAGACCACCCTGGTAACAACACTGCTCTTCTGAGCCATGTCATTTAACCAAGGAGCCAGCGCCAGGCCCCGAGGGAATGGCCTCAAGCTGCCCAGGGCAGGGTCAGGCTGGCTCTGAGGAAGGATTTCTGTGCAGAAGGGGCTGTTGGGCGTTGGAATGGGCTGCCCAGGGCAGGGGGGAGTCCCCATCCCTGGGGGGGTTGAAGAGTCGGGCTGAGCCAGCGCTGAGGGATCTGGGGCAGTTGGGAACGGTCAGGGTGAGGTTCATGGTTGGACCGGAGGAGCTTCAAGGGCTTTTCCAACCCAGATGATTCTGGGATTCTGTGATGAGAAAATAATCAAACGTGGCTGCATACTGGTACAACAGACTGACCTGTAAGAGCTTTACGATTATCTATCGACTTCTGTATAAAAGAGCAAGAAGCAGCATTTAAAAAAAAAAAAAGTAGTCTCCAAAAGTAAAAACCATTAAGCCCTTAATTACACACTTCAATAGCAAAGCTGAACTGAGCAATAAGCGTTGCCCGATGCTTTAGAGACAAATGGCCTTATAATCCAGAGACAACAGCTTGCGTTTTTCCTTCGCTTTAGTATTTGCCAACAGCTTCCAGAGAGTTTGCAGAGGAACAGAAACCCAAGGAGAACTTTAAGACCTGAAGTTAACAGAGTTACTCCATGATCTGATGCTGGATGAGACCAGAATCCCTTCTGGGTCTGTCTGGGATAGGCTTTGCAAGGCTAGGTGCTGTCTACACCAAACAAGCATGCCAAGACAGCTTCACGCCAGGCAGAGAGCAGGCTCAGGATGCACAGCACGTCCTTGCCACAGCTACCAAAGTCATCCCGGTTCGCGGAGGAAAGGTTCTCCTGCCAGCAACTTGTGCCAACTTTTCCCTTGCTTTCCCTTAGATTTACTGTTTCCCAATGAACCCAGCCTGAATTCCCAGCTGAGCAAGTCTGTGTGACATTTGTCCAAGCTCAGCAGTGGATCCACACGCCAAGAGCCTACATATGGCAGGATGAGCCCTCTGACTGCCAGTGCCCAAGACCAGTCATGTGTACTGGGAAAATTACTGGGACACATGTTCCTGGGGGGCGAGTGGGACCCAGTGGGTTTATTTGGGAACACCAGCATACACTGGGTTTTCTCAGACTCATGCCACGCATGTTGGCCTACATTTCGCAGCTATCCTGACAGGTCTTTTAAGCAGAGACATTTCCAAGGATGCTGCTTGGGGAATCATCAAATGAACAATAACTGATGCTGACTGCAATCACCAAATCACAACTGGTTTACCAGAGGAGAGAAGATGACAGGGAAAGAAGTAGATGCTAACAGCTTTGTCTTCCATTCAACCCCCCCTCTATCCCCTGAAAACTGCAATAAAGGAGCAAAGAGGGAATCAAAAGGGGAGATCCTTTAGCAAAGCACCTCCAGGGCTGAGGTGGGTGCAGCCCCTGTCCCCGTCCTGGGTCCTTCTTGCACACCCTGCTGATTCATCAGTCACGTCGTGCTTGTCCCTGGTCACGTTCCCCACCCTCTGGCATGAAAGCAGAAAAACCTCAAACAGAGCTGAAGGCCTCTTAAATCAATGTCTTTCCTGACTCAGAAGCTGTAAGAGGATTCATTATTTATATTGCAGAAACACAAAAGCTTAGCATATTTTAAGCTGTCTGAAACAACTTCAAGGCAACTCTTCCTCTCTCTTCTTTTTTTTTTAACAAAACACATTGAGATGTCTCCAAAAAATGAGCAGCAGGAGGAAACTCTCTTTTTCTTCTGAAAAAGAAAATAAAATGGAGAGATTGAGGGAGAGAAAGAAAAAAACCCCTGTGATCCAGTTTGGGATCACCAAGGAATGTCCATCAGGGGATGTTCCCTGCGAGACTCTGGTATAACCCTTCAACAGACTCTTCCCTGACATCTCAAGGAGGTTATGGCAGTAGTAGAGGTGAAGGAGGCATCGCTGCTACTTCACAAGCACATGCAGCCGTATCCTTCAGAGGCAGCAGGAGAGGAGGTGCTGAGAGTTTGCTGTCTTTTTTTTTTTTTCCCTTCTCCCTCTTTTTACATTTTCAATTTAGTCACAGCATCTCTAATTTCCTTAGATCTGAAGCCACCTCGTGAGACTGGAAAGGAACGATATAGAAGAAAGATGAGGGGAAAAAACCGCCAGTAATCTTGTAAAAGTCAGTTTTGAAAAATCAATTTTCTTGTGTGACAAGATTTGCTTAAGGCTGTTCTTTCTGTGAAATCAGCCCATCATCCTGCGGGAATGCATGAAGGAAGTGGCAAGTGTGGCTTGGAATAATTCAGATTAAAGACTGCTAAATTAGGCTTGAAAAGATGCCACCTCTCCTTGCAAAGGGAGAGGAGATCTGGCCAGAGGAGTCAGTGATGTTCCCTTCCCAGTCTTCAGGAGCATGTCTTGGAGAGGTGACCGGTGAGGCTGGGATAACACAACCCTCAGATCTCTCCGAACCCTCTGGATATTTCCAAGAAGAAAACACCATGAAGTGTTTGCTAGCATCCAGAGATCTGGGTACAGTTTGCTGGAAATGAGATGCTCTGGAGACATGTTCACGCCAATGCTGGGGAACTGCAGTGCATGAGCAAAGTCTGGGAGACTTGTGAGGCTGCCAACTCCTGCCCGAGTGGATGCTGGTGGTCCTGCCCAGCTTGGGGATGGCCACAACCGTGGTGCACCCCATGTTTCAGTGAACCCTCCAGAAACATGACAGTAAAACCCCTCTGCCACTCCCCTCCACTGGAGAGCGGACTGGGCTGGCTGCTTCATCACGCATTTAATTTGGTACCTTCAATCATTTCTAAATCAGGGAGTGGTGCTCAAGAGTACAAAGCACTTTCCTTCCTCCCCAGTTTTTTTCCCCCTTTCCAGCCATCAGACTCTCCCTCCTCTACGCTCTCTCCTAATTAGTTCGAGCTGCCTCCAAGCGTCTCCCACTCGCTTGTTCTCATTACCCCGATGAGACAGGGAACAGGAAGACAAACCTTCCTGTCCTCACAGGTCCATGAGCGAAGGGAGGCTCTTCCAACTTCATCTTCCTGATCTCATCCAAAGCCACATGCCTTGGCGGAGCCCCCCTGGCAGCCCAACCTCGCTTCCCAGCTGCAGGGATATTTGTGCCTTTTATTTACTTTTTTTTTTGTGTGTTAAAGCTTGTCTTTCCCTCTCTGCCTGCCCCCCAGCCACGCCTCGCTCCCTGTCAGAGGGAGCTGGCAGATGGGGCTGATGCATCATGAAGGAGATCTGAAGAATTCATTTCCCGTTATTTTTTTTCTTTCCTCAGCTTTCATTTTCACTTCAGAGCAAAGGTCCAGTTGTCTGGGAGGAAGCTACAAAGACAAACCCGGGCAGGAAAACAGAGATAGTCAGGAAAAATGTTACAGTGCCGATAACTTGAGACCTCTGTGTGCTTTGCATTCATTTCAACTCCTGCTTTAGCTGCATTTTGCTATGTCTATAAATTAGATTTATTCTGTTGCTGCTGTGAAATGCCTGCGGGCCCCTTCCCTGCTCCGGCTTCTCTTGCCTCCCTTGCCGAGTTTGGCTGCGGGAGGCAGGGGGAGAGGTGACAGCCCTGCCGGGGGACGGCATATGGACTCGCAGCATCCTGCCGCTGGACAGACGGCAGCCTCGGCCGTCAGAGGAGGAGGCAGCAGATGGGAGCAGGGGGGAGGAAGGCAGTGAAACCAAAGAGAGCCTGCACACTGGCGTAAACGAGCCTCTTCCCCAAGCTGGACTGAAGGAGGGAGCTGGTTTGGGGGGAGAAGGTCCTAAGTGTGCCAAGAAATGGCTGCAAAACCAGTGACTGTTCCACCTGAAGATGCTGAGATGCCTCTTGCCTGGACCAGATGTCTGGTGAGCTGCTGCCCACATCATCCCTCTGCAGCCCCCGGGCAGCAGTGCCCCCCGAGGCTCTGCAGGACCCTGTGGGGCTGCCGTGGGTCCCTTTGCAGACCCTGATGGAGATGTCCAGGTATTTTCCCCCTGTGACATCGAGCCTGATGGATGTGGGGGAGCGTGCCCATGGACTTCACACCTTGTCTGCAGTCGCTGGCTGCTCTGTAGTGTGTTTCAAACCCTCGACAAGCCCTTTTAAATATTAATAGAGATGTGATTGTCATTTAATAACTACTTAATATTGCAGATCCCCTTTCCTTGGCAGAGACTGCTGGGGAGACAAAAAGAAGTGCCAATTACGTAGTGGTCTCAGTGATCAGAAGCTCTGGGGAAAGCAGAGTACAGGGGGGGATGTTCACTTTTATTCTGGGCCTTTTATGAACGGGCAGAAGAAAGCAAGGAACATACCAAACACACCAACTCCCAGGAGACATTTTTCAAAGCCATCTGAATTTCATATTAATACATATTCAGGAATTACAGTGCCAGAACAGGGAAAATGGCCACTGCTATGGCTCAGCTGCAGGCAGCGCCAGGCGTGCCTATTAAATGGATCATTTGCCACTTCTCCCTTAGAAGTTGCCAATGAAATGCATCACCCTGAATGTCTTCATCAGCTTTCCATGATCCAATAACCCCTTCTGGCCTTTATGGCCTAAGGATCTGTGAACACATTCTACCGCAGCTAAAGGGGAGAGGCAGGGACAACTTTGATGTCATGGAAGAGCATCCAACTTATTGGGTGTTGGAATGGGCTGCCCAGGGCAGGGGGGAGTCCCCGGGATCCCTGGAGGGGTTGAAGAGTCGGGCTGAGCCAGCGCTGAGGGATCTGGGGGAGCTGGGAACGGTCAGGGTGAGGGTCATGGTTGGGCTGGAGGAGCTTCAAGGGCTTTTCCAACCCAGATGATTCTGGGATTCTGTCAACTTCACATACACCTTCCCCTGGCCTTTGACCTGGAAACAGAGACGTTGTGCACATCCAGAAGTCTAGCTGACCAAGTGAAGGAGCCATGGATAGCTACCTGGAAGAGAGACATCTGCTCCCAGTGCCTTCTGCAAAATGGTCCTAGAAGCAGGAAACAATTCCCAAGACTCTTCCTTCCCTAAGACCTGAATTCCTCAGCTCTGCAGATGAAATATGTGGCTTCATCGTGTTCAGATGAAACAGGGCACGTCCATCTATCACTGCCTGGACATGGGGGTTGGCTCCTTTCACTTGAATCCTGCCTTGGACACATCCTCGGGGCAGCCCTCTGCCATGGGGTCACCCCACCGGAACAGGTTGGATCCCTGAGGAGGGAGCGTGAGGACTTAGGGATGGGAATCCCTGGGTACCTCACACAAATCAGTGACTCACTGACTGTCACTCTGAGCTTCCTCCTCCGCTATAACCACATGGCTAGGGCAGAGGGTCTCTTCAATCTTGCCTTGGGGCTTTGTTTTGGAGAAGGTGAGTCTACATGCTGAGTCCATGACTGATTGACCGATGGGGGATGTGCTTCTACCAATCAGTTGGCTCAGCCAGACATGTTTAATGGGGCAGTGAAGGTGCGACAATTCACCCAAGCCAAGTGAGGGCTAACCATCTGCTCATCCCTTCCTCTAGTCCCCATCACTTTGATAAGCCTCTCCCAGTCTTCTAATACTCCTGGCTTTGCTTCTCTTCCACCCAGCGTCACCCATCAGCTCACACTCTTATTCACACAGAATCATCTCGGTTGGAAAAGCCCTTGAAGCTCCTCCAGCCCAACCATTACCCTCACCCTGACCATTCCCAACTCCACCAGATCCCTCAGCGCTGGCTCAGCCCGACTCTTCAACCCCTCCAGGGATGGGGACTCCCCTCCTGCCCTGGGCAGCCCATTTTATTCACAGCCTTTTTGCCAGGTAGCAAATGCTAAGCCACAAGGCAGCTGGTTCAGGCTTCTGAGCAAACTTCCAAGCCGTGGCGCTGCTGCTTCCAGCAGGACACGGGGCACGCACTCTTGGAGAACACGACTTCTCTGTGGCAGCCTGAAGCATCTCATGACTGTATCTGGTAAGATGCTGGCAGGACCCAAAACTCTGATGATGAGACCCAAAGTAAGAAGAGCAGCAACATTCTGTGGAGTCTGAACTTCTCTGGGTTTATTATAACAAAATGTGGGAATGAGTCTCCATGGAACAGATACCTCTGAGATGGCACAGTGGAAGACAAGCAGGCAAAAGCACAGCTGATGTGTTTTGTTATTTTCTCCTTTTCTTCTCAGAGCTCCTTGGTATTAGGTGCAATTTTTCCATATCTATCTGAACCCCAACAACCTGCCACTTTCTCTCCCAAGACCAGCCACCAAAACACTCGCAGACCTGTACTTGGGCATGATATACGATTCTTGGAGACAGTGGATCTACCCAAGGGCTCTTCATCCACACGTCTCCCTGAGGCTGGCTGGGAAATGCCCACCCTGCATCCCAACCAGAGCCATGGCCCTGTGGAACAGGCCTGGCACTGGATCTCTTCCCTGATGCTGCTCCTTTGCAACAGCAACAAGTCGCATCTTTTTGTTTTCCCCTGCGCAAAGGCAGAGGGAGCCTAGGACACTGTCTCCCATCAGGTGTGTTCGAGCCCCACTGCCTTTAAAGACAATCTCTTCAAGAAGCAGTTGAGTCTGGATTAATATTTGATGAGCATGTTGCTGGTTCAAAGCTAAAACAGTGGTTACCACTCAAGGTCTTTTCTACAGACTGAAGCCCACTGAGTGAACAAACAAACAACGCTCCTGCCACAAGCCGAGCTGCGCGGTGTGTCGGCGATGACAGTAGGGCTGAGGATGGTGGGATGTTGTGGGCTGGCTCTGATCTCCAGCACAGCCTGACCAGGCACCCTGGGGTCTGGGAAGGTGGTGTGACTCAAGCCCTGCCCTGCAGCTGATTGATGCGGGAAGGTCTTCCCCAGTATTTATTTGGGTAGGCGGCACCTTCGGCTTCAGCCCAACAGGGGCACGTGGAGCTTGCTTGGGCTGCACACTTCTATTATAGGATGGGGAAGAAGTGGTGTAGCACCGTTCCCTGTGTGGCTGTTAAATAAACCCTTCCCAGCTCCTCCTAACCTCTGTTTCTGCTGCAGCACCAGCTGGATCTTCTGCCGTGTCCCACACAATTAGAGACTCAGCATCAGAGTCAGACACCTTACAGCAGCTGGGGAGGGACAGCCCTCTTGTTCCATCTATGTCTGTCTGTCTGTCAGTCCCACATCTTGTTTTGGAAGCACAATAGTCCCCAGAACTGCAGCTGATGATGGAGGGGGGCTTGAAATGTCCCTCCTCCATGACTACAAAGATAACATTATTTGCAAAGGTCTCTGCTAGCCTTGGGGGCGAGAGCACTGTATCAATGCGCGAGAGTGAGATATGCATTACTGCCCTGACTGTACCAACTCCCCATCACTCTGCAAAAATAATCATCATCAGAGGAGCCCAAAAGGCTGAGGGACTCTGCCTCCTGCAATATTAAACTTTCCCATTTTCTTCTGCCACTTTAAAGATTCCCTTTCTTACTGCGAGTGATAAATAATAACAGCAAAAAAACACCCCACAGACACACAACAGACATCAAAAGCCAAGAGAAGATTGGCAAATAGAGAGATCTGAAGTGAGCAAAGAGGAGGCCTGGTTGTGAGTCGGTTCACGTAGCCCCGACTTCTGTTGCTTTCCATTAATTTTACCCGCCATCACAGGTGGCAGAACAACGGCGACAGCTAATTACTCTCTCTCCCTTTTCCTTTCTTGCCTGTTTGCTTGCAGCAAAAGAAAGTCAGTAAATTCCCAAATTCCCCCCTCCCCATCCCAGAATTGTCCACCGAGAGGCAGAGGCGCATGGGAAGCACGTTATTAGAGGAAGATGAGGCGGGTGCAATTTGCCCGCACATATGCTCGCTGCCTGCTGGAACCGTTTGCTGCCGCTGCTCCTCCAGCCTGGCACCGGGGCTGCGTGATGCTCTGCCTGCAAACAAGCTGGCAGGGGCAGGCAGCAGCTCGAGGCAGGGGGGAGAGGGAGATGGCTGCCCCCACCATCGCTGGGACACTGGGAAGCCTCTTTGGGCTTTCAGCTCCGTGTCCACGGTGCTAAAGCAGATGGGGACACATCTGTGGGGACGCAGCCCAGGTGTCCCCGAGCCTTTCTCGAGCCATGGAGCAGTGTTTCGGTGAGCTGAGCTGCTCCTTAGCTGCAAAGGGAACACGGAGGTGGGATAAACCCAGGCTAGCTGGGGTATACAACCCTACAGAGGCCATGGGATAGCTCTGCGCTGAGATGGCTCTGTATCATGACAGGGAAAACGTGAAAATGAGCAAAACCCCTGCTGCCAGGTTTAATTCATCCCTGTGCCACAAAAACCCTGCTCATGCATTGCTGCAACGCCTCGCCGGCCCTCTGCCCGACTCCCTCCGCTTGCTTTTGGTGACACCAGCTTGTCCCGCGTCTGAAAGCGATTGACAGCCCAGGTGACATTGTGGGTGAACAAACCCCCCTGGGGAAAAAGATGCTCCTTGTCAAGGAATCGTTGCTGCCAGGGAGGGAGGAGGGTTGGGATTTCAGCTCCAGCTTCAGCTGCAGGGTGTCCTCAGAGAAGAAAAGACACAGAGGAACTGTGTCTGCAGCAAAGGACGCCCTGCCCCAGCCCTGCCTGCCCCCCAGCATCATGACATACCAGTGAATTTTAAGGCAGAAGGGTTCTGGCTTTTTCTCCCATTAGAAAATGCCGCCGAGGCCAAACATTTCATGGAAACCTGTCAATTTTGACAAAATGTCTTTAAACGCCCCCCAGAAGAGAAGATGCGGTGCAGGCTGTAACTTTCCACTCTGGCTCTGGGAGCAGATTGCTCCAAGGTCTCCTTTCTAACCAGGTTTTCCTTGCATTAAAACCCACACATATATGATGAATTATATAAGAGAGCACGAAGAAAACCTCTTAAGGAAAAAGCAGCTGCCTTGATTTAATCAAAACTGTATTCTCTACCGGGGGGGTTGAGTAGGGGCAGAGGGGGATTTTTGCCTCTTGGAAATTGTGTTGAATTTTGATTCTTTTCCCTTACCACCTTAATGAAGAGCGTGAGGGGTTTGAGCTTAAAACCCCAGGTCGGGGCTGGCTTAGCAGCTTCTTGCTAACGAGCAGCCAACGGGTCACCAACGCTTCCGAGCATCTCTGGGTGAAAGCTCTGGGTGAGGTGCTCAACCTTACTTACTTTTCCCAGCCAGAAAAACCTGGGGTGCAAACCTGATGCAAAACTTATCACCCCTTGCAAATTCAAGCAATGTGACAGCTTGATCATGTATTTGAAGCAGGGATGGCCCTGTGGAGCTGGTTGTGGATTTATCTCCAGAAAAGGGGGTTTTATATTGTTTAGACATTTTTCCTTTGTGTTCAGAGATGTTTACTGACAAACATTGGGAGGTATTAAAAATAAATGTTGGCTGAAGACCATGATCTGGTGTCTCTATCTGAGGATGAGGGAAGCCATAGGAGATACACTAGAAAGGTTCTCTCCCTGGACAGAAAAAAAAATAAATCACATTTTCTCTCTATTGTTTGCTTTTAAGGCAGAATAAGTTCATTTTCACAGTGACGGGGTCCTGAGTGGCCCTCACGATGGCACTGAGCTCATGTTCTGCCTTTTCACACCTCCAAGTATCTCAGTCCTGGGGATTTACCTATCCCACTCCTTTACCCATCTTCCCTCCTAGGCAGAGGTGAGGTGCAGGGAGCTCCTTGCTCGGATGTCCTGCTCTGGAGGACTCCAAGATTTGGTGCCGATACATCTGCTGCCTTTCCAGGGTTAGTGAAGAGCTTTGGGATCATTTGGAAGGGAAATGAATCTGCCCCCCAAACAATCAGAGCCATTAAGTTGAAGGAAGCCTCACTGAGCGCTGCTGAATCTTGTTTGCTTGTCACAGTGGTAGGGAAAAAACCTTTGTGATGTTAGCATGTTAAGGGAACTTAAGAAATTAAAAACCCAAAGTGACCCAATTTTTCATGCTCTCCCCCCTGCCCCCATCCCTTTTATGAGAAAGCATAACTTGAAAAGAGTGGCATTAGTTTTGATGGTAAAGTCCATCATCAAATGAGTTGCAAAGCACTTTGCAGCAAAACAGAAATCCCAATGCTCAGGCAATAGGAAAGGTGACAAGACATGTGGCTTTGGGATGGGTGAGGAGGAAAGAAAAGGGCTGTGGGTGGCATTTGCTGCTACAGGGGACAGCGAAAACCCTGCACTAGCGAGACGGCGCCGAAGATGGGAGCGGGAGGATCCATCTGCTATTTGGTGGCAAAAAGAAACCCAGCACTGCTTTGGCCACGTACCCCGAGGGTGGAAACAGCCAAGAGGAAGGAGAAAACCCAACTGGAGCCTTCAAGTCTGCTCCATTGTACAGGGGCTGGGCCCAGGGTGGGTTCAGGGACAATGGGAAAGCTGCTGTTGATGAGGATCAGGCTGGATGCCCTGTCTTTGGAGTAGAAATTTTGCCAGGCTCTTGCCACCATCTGGTTCCTTGGCCAAAAGTGGTTGTTTTGCCTTCGACTGTACCAGAATCAATCGCGGCCTAAGACCCACGTGGGACGTTCGCCCAGATCCTTCCCCAGGTTGTCACACACTTCGTTTTCCTCCTAACTGTAAATATGAAAACAGGGCTATTTGTATCTTTGACATTAATTGACTTCTCAAATTAATAACTCTTCTGTGTAACTAGGAACGCAATTATTGCTTTGTTGTGCTGATAGCAGATATCCAGCCGGAAGGAATCATTCCTACCAGCAAACTCGATTTTACTAATTAAGTTGTACAAGCCTAACAGGAGGCGGGTCATGGTAACCTGTCCCCGGAGGTGCCTCCTCTGTTATTATCAACTGACACTGTTGCAAAAACAGAGCTGATTGCATGCCTCTGCGTGCACACTCGTAACTTCAAGGCAGGAGTGATGAGCGGCTGATTGCATCAGTGGGACAGAGGTGTACCTGGTTGCTACAAAACATCTCGGCGCGGGCTCAGACATGGGCCCTCCTGGCCAAGAGCTGGAGCCAGGAGGCTGAGCACCATCCTCTCTTCTCCCAAAGTGTGATGACAACCCACCCTGCTTTCCATACCCCTATTTTTGTCTGCTTAGACTGTGAAATCTTTGAGACAAGGGGTGTTTTCTGATGCTAGCAGCCCTCATACCCACACCCAAGAGCCCGTGGTGGGCACTCTGCTTGGTGCAGAGCCATCTGCTCTCCTGCAGCAAACGAGAGCGACTGAATGCAACGCGGGGAGCAACGAGCCTCGCTGCTGCAGGGTCTGGCCCTGCTTGCTGTCTTGCTCATCCAACCCCACGACTAGTGACCACGGAAGGGTTGGGACGTCCTCAGCGTTGGGGGGCAGGCAGGGAGCCCCGTGCACGGCCTTCTGCCCCGACCTACTGCCGCTGCAAATGGGGCAATTTCTTCTCCTCATCAGTGCCAAACTGAGCCCCTCAACTGCTCGTGCCCTGATTGAAGATCCCACAGCAATCTTACCCACTCAAGTATCATGTCCCACTCAAGGAGAGCCCATCCCCTCTGTACCCCCACATTTCCAGCTCAGGCACCTCTGCTCTGGCCCCTTCCGAGCTCTGCTCCACGCTGCTGGAGTTATAGAGGCTTGTGGCGGCTGCTTAAGGGTTACACGGAGACGGCAGTGGAATTGTATTGTTCAAATCATAAAGAGTATGCAAAAAGAAAAAAAAAAGGAATTTTCCCATAATAGACTTTTCACTCCGCGCGCTTTGCTCGTTATGTCCCCAAACAGATGGCTCCGCCAGCTCGGTGCCAGGCCCTTAATCCACTCCAAAGTGCCAATGAATCTCTGACCGAGGACTTGCTGCATGCAGCAAAACGTAGCAGACGGCCTAACGCAGAGGCAGTCGGAGCCTCTCAACGTGTAACGTCATCGAGGCAAGAGCAGAGTCAGGGAGCCATCGGAGCTGGGATGCTGGGGAGCGCCCTGTGTCACAGCAGTGATAAACACTGGAGCAAGTGGAACAGCCACCAGAAACTGCAGCCAGAGCTGCTGAACACTCTTGGGTGACCTGAGGGAAGTAACTTTGCACGGAGAGGAGAACATGAGAAGCTCTCAGCGGAGGGCTGGAGTGAGATGTGGGGGGCCGGTCAGTGGGGTGGCTGCCTTACCTGTACTGGGTGACGGCAGGGTTGGCCTTGGCAGAGCAGTGGAACTTCACAGTGTTATCCTCTAGGACTGGCTGCGGCTCCACGGACAAGTTCACCAGGGGTGGGTCTGCAAAGAGACAGAGACAAGTGTGAGAGACTGAAACGTCAATTGGTTGTCTCAAAGCTTGCTTGTGTATGTGCTTTGAGTCACGGGGTAGTTTAAGTAATGCCTCAAACATTCATCAAGGACCAGCTGTGGCCTTTGTAATTAGTCTAAGGAATGTTCCCCAAGGAAGCAGGAGTGTATGGAGGGATACACCCTACCATCCCTTGCAGTTGAATTGACAAACTCCTTGATAAGCCTCAAGGAGGGCAAACATGGAATGAGTGAAACCAGGTGTCTCTCATCCAGCACAAGGATCACTAATCACTGGCTCCATTGTGTGAGCCCGATGTTTTTGCAGAATCCCAGACTCATCTGGGTTGGAAAAGCCCTTGAAGCTCCTCCGGTCCAACCATGACCCTCACCCTGACCGTTCCCAACTCCACCAGATCCCTCAGCGCTGGCTCAGCCCGACTCTTCAACCCCTCCAGGGATGGGGACTCCCCCCCTGCCCTGGGCAGCCCATTCCAACGCCCAACAGCCCCTTCTGCACAGAAATCCTTCCTCAGAGCCAGCCTGACCCTGCCCTGGGCAGCTTGAGGCCATTCCCTCGGGGCCTGGCGCTGGCTCCTTGGCTCCAGAGACTCATCCCCCCTCTCTGCCCCCTCCTGGCAGGGAGTTGCAGAGGGCCAGGAGGTCTCCCCTCAGCCTCCTCTTCTCCAGACTGAACCCCCCGAGTTCCCCCAGCTGCTCCCCAGCAGACCTGTGCTCCAGACCCTGCCCCAGCTCCGTTGCCCTTCTCTGGCCACGCTCGAGTCACTCAATGGCCTTTTTGGGGTGAGGGGCCCAAAACTGAACCCACTCAGCGAGGGGCGGCCTCACCAGTGCCGAGCCCAGGGCTCAGATCCCTTCCCTGTCCCTGCTGGCCACGCCAGTGCTGACACAAGCCAGGATGCCATTGGCCTTCTTGGCCACCTGGGCACACTGCTGGCTCATTCTCACCCCCCCCAGTCCCTCTCTGACTGGCAGCTCTCCAGCCACTCCTCCCCAAGCCTGTAGCCCTGCTGGGGGTTGTTGTGGCCCAAGGGCAGCCCCCGGCATTTGGCCTTATTAAAACTCTCCCAGCTGGGCTCAGCCCATCTCTCCAGCCTGCCCAGGTCTCTCTGCAGAGCCTCCCTACCCTCGAGCAGATCAACACTCCCACCCAACTGGGTGTCATCTGCAAATGGACTGAGGGTGCACTCGATCCCCTCGTCCAGATCATCAATAAAGATGTTAAACAGAAGTGGCCCCAAAACCCAGCCCCGGGGACACCACTTGTGACCTGCCGCCAGCTGGATTTAACCCCATTCACCACAGTTTGTGGCTCTGCTGTGTATGCCAGATGCCATGCAGGCCTTGCAAATGGCTTTGCCACTTCACCAGTGAGCAGGTGATAAGAACTGATAAGAGGTGATCATTTTTGCCCCCGAAGCTGGATGATTGCTCAAGAAGCAGGAAGTCAGCAGATCTGTGGGAACTGAGGCAAAACCAAAGGGGGTCAGGGCGAGCACAACCACCATTCAGTTGGACAATGGGTGGTGCACCCCATTCTCCCTCAATATATGCGCAGAACCCACAACCCACCTTTTTCCTCGTCTCTCATGGAAATGAGTTTGTGGAATACCTGACTCTCTTTGTCTAGTATGCAAATCAGCTGATGAGTTTAAAAGGCAACACTTTGCTGTGTGTGTACCCACCACCAGAGAACTGAAGACTGAGGACCAAGGGGACGCTGCTGGATCCATGGTGGTGATTTCTGTTGCCACTCTATTCCAGATGCTTGCTTGATTTCTGCCTTTTCCTTCCATTCTGCTCTATCACTACCACTCTTCACTTTTAATAATAAAAACCCTTTTGCGTGTATGGCATCTGACCTTTTTTGTGTCTTAATCTCACTCTTGGGATCCTCCTCAAACCTCCCCTAGCATTGGATTGGGACAGCAAGGCCATGAGCAACCTGAAGACACGCTGCCGCATCCCCTTGCCCCCTGTCTGCCAAACTTCTGAGACTGGAAAGCAAAATTTGGTTTTAAGAAAACATGGCAAAAGCCCTGAGACTCCTTGATGCTGTGATATAATGTTTAGGGCTCTGTAAGACAGGCTCACGTCATGAACGCTGCTCTTGTCTTGGAGAGCTTCAGTAAATAAGACAGAAAGGGGAGCCACGCACACCATTCGATGTAACATTTCACTTCAAAAACATTAATGCCAGCTCTGATTCCCGTTTAAGGAAATAAACTTGCCTGCTTTGAAAAGCTCCCATTTAATATCTTGCTGTGTAATGATGATCTTTTGTCTATCCGCTAACTTGAAAGTGGCATTTCTGCTCTTTCATCAGTCTAATCATCTCTGCCAAGCCCTTATTGGTGTCACAGGCCTTTCCAACTGGTGCTCGGTTTCTCTTCTTTTTACATGATAAGCATCTAAATTCTTCAGCAGCAAAAAAACATTTAGGAGAGAACTGATGAAAGCATGTGAGAAAAAGTCTGCGATGTTTAGATGGGGAATAAGAATATCCAGAATGGTTTTAATTTTTCATGATGTCTGAGGGGAGGGGGGTGTTAGACCTCCAGCTTTAGATTTTAAGGATTAGAACCTCATTCAAGGGAGAAAGCAGAAAGAAATGGCCTTGTGGAGAGTTTTCTAGGTGACTGAAGGACCAGCTCTCCTGTTGCAGACTGCGTTGGGGCTGCAGAGAGGAGCTGAGGCCAGCTAATCATCCCACTGAGGGGCCTTAAGGGGGGAGTCTGATGCAACATATGCAAAAATACATCCTAAAATAGGACATGTTATGTGTTAACCTGTACCAGCTGCCTCTCTCCTCTTCCTAAATTCTCAGCAACATCACAGAATCACAGAAACACCAAGGCTGGAAAAGCCCTTGAAGCTCCTCCAGTCCAACCATGAACCTCCCCCTGACTGTTCCCAACTCCACCAGATCCCTCAGCGCTGTGTATCCCTAATCACACCCAGGTCAGGGTCTTGCTGCAGAGACCTGGCTCTCTGGCAACTGCTCAGTGTCTCTGCTCGAGGGTACGGGCTGCAGAACAGCCTGACTGGCACCTCTCTTCTTGGGTACCACTTCGCAAAGGTAACGGCGACCAGGGAAACCACACACACAGGAGGAGCTGAGGAGGAAAAAGCGATGCTGTCTGCAAAGGCACGGGCAGGGTTGGCATGGGCAGAGCTGCAGGGAAAGGGAGGAAAGCAGAAAGTCTGTGTGTGCTGAGCAAGCAGAAGAGCAACCAAAGCAACCCTGCGTTATTCCAGCCTGCGAGGTGCGGGAGGGGTTGGGGTCAGCCTTGCAGCAAGGCCACTGGCTGGGGACAAACGGGAGTCTCGGCGGTGGCCTCGGCAGTGACCGTGGCTGCGTGCAGCCCGGGTGAGACGGGAGAGGGAAAAGTGGTGAGTGGCAGTGCCCCGGCACACTGCAGTGCCTCCTCTGCCGCCGCGTCCCCACCTCATCCGGCCTCGTGGTATTTACCCAGGCTTTGTTGCGAGCAAAGCCACCTGCCTTCTTGATGGGAAATTATGACGGGGAAATTATAGGTATTTTCAATTTACCCTAATTTCATTTTAAAATGTGCAATTCAAATGACAATAAAGATGGGCGCAGTTGGGAATATAAATGAGCTTCCCCAACATAACAGCCCAGAGATATATAGTGGGCTTCTAATTCATTTGCAGGCATCCTGACACTTCTCTATTGTTATACAACAACAGCTAATCACCTTCCTTTGTTAAGTATGAATCACACTTCTCTTTAGTAGCTTCCCCATTGTTTGATGGTTTAGTAGCTGTGCCTACGATTTACAGAGGAGCCTCTTTGTATTAAAATCAGCCCAGCTCCCTCCTGCACTCAAAATAAAATAAAAAAAAAAAAGGAGATTAAAAAGGAAAAAAAAAAAAAAAGAGCAAAGGAAATGAATTAAAATCTTTGATCTTGCCTTTCACAAATGGGATTGGGCTTTCTAATATTGCAGGAGCTTCCCCGCGAGGCGGCGGGTGCCGCGGATAGCATGGGTTTGTGTGTGCCAGTGTGTTTTGGGGTATTTTGAAGAAAAAAAAAAAAAAGACACAAATTGTAACTCATCAGAATGTAATTCCACTTGGTTACAATTATAATTCCTGCCTGGCTTCTTGTAATTAATTTGAATGATGGTATCAGACAGAGCCAGCCTACAGGCGTCGGGGAGGAGTGTGCATGCAAACGCTTGCACGTCCCGGTACCCTTGTGACACGCTCGCTCCGGGGACCAGCATCGCTCCTTGCGTCCGTGCAGCCACTGAGGCACCCGAGTGCACCCCTCTGCTCCTGCTATTTTAAATCAGCCCCTGGGAAACCATCGCTGGGGTCACGGGCTGAGCCCCCCGGGCTGCAGGCTCCTGCCCTGCCAGGTGCAGCCCCCTCTCTGTGCTCCTCTCCCCTCTGGATGCCCTTCCAAACCTCTGCCCTGAATCCAAAAGCAGCCTGTGGGCCTGAGGAATGAGGAGCTGGAGGCAAAGATGCCTCTTCAGCTCAGGGCTTTCACACTCCCCAGTGGGAAGCACAAAAGGGAATCAAACACTCCAGCGCTACGTGGAGAAGCACAGCAGGAGACCCTCCAACGCAGAGATGTAGCCTTCATTTTGCTCTTCACCCTGGTCCACAGACCCTCCACTTTCCTTCTCCTACTCTCACCTCCTGCAAAAATACAGATGCAGTCAAATACCTTTTTGCCATGAAAAAAAAAAAAAAAGGTGTAAAAATGAGCAACTGCACACGTGTATGCAGAGGCTTGGAGCAAATGGCTTTGGATAAGCAATAACTCTGCTCCTCCCCATCCTGGCACACTGGATGTGCATTTCCATAGAGCCACTGGGCTCTGGTAGTATAAATAGTTTATGGCATATCAAACTATTAAACATGATTTTAATCCCACTTGTGATGTTCAGCGCATAACTCACAGGAGGCTGACTTTGATGTGGCTGGTGGAACGGAAATCACATTGAACAGATGTTCCAGCTGGAGTCGCTTAGTGTTTCCAGACCCTGCTCTCGGTTTTTTGTTTTTTTTTTCCCTCTCAGTTCCTTCCCCTGCTGCTAAGATGGGCAGGCAGCGCCTGCATGAGCTTGATGGGAGCCAAACTTCAACTTTGCATCAGCTGAAAGAGAATATTCTCTCCCACCATGTGCGTACACCCTGCAAAGGAAATAACCCCCACCCTGGCGTTTCATTGCTGCCTGTGAGCATTTTTGATGTTCTTTTCAGTTGCAAAAGAAAATGAAAGCAGGAGGAGTGATCTACCAGGCTGCAGCTTCCTGGGAGGGATTATTTTTGGTTCTCTGGGATTATTTTGCAAGGCCATCTCTTTCAAATGGTGCAGCTGGGCAACGTTTGCTACGGTGTGAACAGCGGAGGTGGAGATGTGTGGTGAAACGCAGCAGGTTGTGCCAGGCTGAGGAAAGCTCACCAGCCAACAATGCTGCTTCCTTCCTTATTCTTGCAGAAATCACTTTTCTTTTCTCTTTTCCCCCCCAGGGTGCTGCTTCTCTGACAGATGTTGGAAGAAGTCCCATGGGAAGGACCCTCTTTCATGGCTGGAGGTGCAGCCTGCCTTGCCCAGGACAGTTCCCCAGGAGAAATGAGTGGCCCAGATAATTTTTGCTGAAGAAAAGTACCTTTAGCTCTTTGCAAAGTGAAAGCAGCCAATTGCCTACCAGGTTGGGATGAAAACTAACGGACTGGGCAGCAGCTAGAGCACATGGGATGAAATCCACCCCAACGCAGGCTGGTTAATCCATCCTGATATTTTTCTATCCCTCCATCACCCATCCAGCACTGGGAAATTGATATCCTCATTAGACCCCATTAAGAACAACATACTTTTAATAGCTGGATAGGATATTATTATTATTACTTTCACAGCATGGAGTATTTAATGGCTCAGAGTGGAAATTGGTGTTCTTTATTGGGTCTTTCTCTTTTCAAAGCAGATTCCACCAGGCTCAGGGATTCAGCTCACGTCTCCTGCCCCGCACTGTACAGCACAGCGTAATGATGTCTCCAGCTTCACGTTGTTTGTGAGAACGCGTGTGTGTCTCCAGCTATTGTAACTGTTTGCCGGCTGTGAAATAACCCATGCTATTATCTCATTTTATCTGGCCGGTTCTGTCAGGACATGCTATCCAGAGACCCAAGAGCCTGTTAATCTTCCGGCAGCAAAAGCTGGAAGTCTTAAATGGTGAATTTTCTGCTGTGCTTGAGTTTGTTCAGCCAGTTTTAATTGGACTCTGGAAAGCAGCTGGCATGCTAATATTGAACAACCTGCATTTGCAAATTGTTGGTAAATACAGCTGCAGGAATTGTATGTGCAAATGAAGCCCGGCTGGAGGGAGGTCAGGATGAGCCCGAGAGCAACAGCTATTGCAGAGGAGGAGGGAAGAGATCTGTGAAACGCGGATTTTTGAGGAAGGAAGATTTTTCTTCATGGATTTACAGTAAAGGGTGGATGATACGGCTCTGGACACACACCTGTCCCCATCAGACGGTGACTGACACTAGCTGTATTTCACGGGAGGGAGACTTCCCACCCATTAGGTGTCTAACACGCTATCTCAGTGGAGAACACCACAAAAAATCTCCCCCCTGAACAGTCTGTAAGACTGAAAACATGCATTTTGGTCCCAGACATCTTAACAGGCCTCATTTCTGCTACTGGCCGCGTAAAGAGATGCTGCTTGCTCAGCTGAAACCACTTAGGATCAATCCCTGGTCTAGAGATCCCGGAGGGCCTGGATCAGGGCACGCAGTGGGGCCACGTGCAGTGCCCACAGCAGCTGGTGATGCCTTTGCTGAAAACCACGGACACAAGCCACAAAATCTGGGAAACAGCCTGTCCCCGGGGGTGCTCGTGTCCTTCTGGTGGCCCACAGAGATGAGGGAGGATGAGATCTCCTGTCTTCACTCTATCAATGTACCAGTAAAGCCCAATAAGGGGAAACGCCCAAATCCCAGCATCCCGCTCCTGACTGGAGTCAGACACACACGGGCAGCTGTGGGGCAGCGATGGAGAGAGCAAGGAGGCTGGGATCAGACAGCACCCAGAGATGGCTCTGCCGGCCGGGTACTCACGCTGGATATCAATGGTGACGGAGGTCTCCTTCCCGCTGGGAATGGCTTTGTTGGTGGCGCGGCAGATGATGCTCTCCCCGTTCTCAATGTCAGAGGGGGCGATGAAAAGGGTGCTCATGATACTCTCCCTCTTGCCATCACGGAGAAGTGTCTGTGGGGAGAGAAACAGAGATGAGAAAAGGCAGTTTCTGACAGGAGAGGGGCCAGGAGTCATGCCAGGCTCTGTACACACACAGCTAGCCCTCGCTCCTCCGAGTTTCTCAGCCCAGCAGTGCTCTCTGCAAGAACAGTTCCTCTGGCTGGAATCTGCCAAGAAGCCTTACGGGAACAGCACATACAAATTTTTTACCTGGGAATTAGGCACTTAACTCCCATCTGCTTCCCTCCAGCCCTGCTGTGCCTAGACCTGGGAATCACAGCTCCAGCGAGACACGCGTCACCCACTGTCCCAGGAAAGAGGGAGCCGAGGGACAGACAGGGTAACCACCTTCCTGAACCTGCTGTCACCTTCTGCACCCATGCCAGGTGACCACAAAAAGCTGCCTGGGCCACTTTACATAGCAGTAAGTGGTGAAGCTGGCTGCCAGCATCACGGAACTGGTCCTGGCCACGGGTCCCTGGCTGCTGTGCAGTGGTCCAGACCAGCCCAAGGTAAATCACCACCACTCTGGCTCATCTCGTGCTGGTGATCACCATGATGGAGACCTGAGGATGCTGGAGATCCAAAACCTCGAGCCTGGTTTACAGCAGTGGTTAACCAGCTCTATCTGCTCAGCCTTGGCACCTTGTTTCTTCCCTGGAATTATCTTTGACTTCCAGCCATGGTGCCCTGCCCCGGGAGCCCTGCCTTATCAAACTGCCTTATCAGACTTTCAACCCTCCTGCGACTTCTTATAGGCAATGGTCACGTCACCCTCTAGCCCTGTCTTTGGTAAACTAAACTGATCAAGCCCTCAGAGATGCTGCATGGTCTTCAACCTTTTAATCACTCTGAGCTTTCCTCTGACCTTTCTCCAGTTTATCAACATCAGCTGGAGACCAGAAATGCCAGAAACAAAGCTTTTTCCAGCTGTTGATAATAGTGGTAAATGCCCACAGATATACCCACCCCATAACTATGGACTTTGGACCCTGCCAGGCAGTTTTTCTCTCTGTCTGTATCCTTCAAGTTCCGTCCTCACGATGTAAGGCAAGTGCTTTATTGAATTATAAATATATGGCAGGAGAACCAAAGCTTTCACCACCTGGGTTCATCATGACAGGTTCTTGCGTACAGATTTGTGCCTCTCAGGCGCACCAGGCAAGGAATGATGCTGAGAAATGGACACTACAGTCAGCTCAAAAGCTGGGGGAGAAGCAGGACCAAGACTTATTACAGAATCCCAGAATCATCTGGGTTGGAAAAGCCCTTGAAGCTCCTCCAGTCCAACCATGACCCTCACCCTGACCGTTCCCAACTCCCCCAGATCCCTCAGCGCTGGCTCAGCCCGACTCTTCAACCCCTCCAGGGATCCCGGGGACTCCCCCCCTGCCCTGGGCAGCCCATTCCAACGCCCAACAGCCCCTTCTGCACAGAAATCCTTCCTCAGAGCCAGCCCGACCCTGCCCTGGGCAGCTTGAGGCCATTCCCTCGGGGCCTGGCGCTGGCTCCTTGGCTCCAGAGACTCATCCCCCCTCTCTGCCCCCTCCTGGCAGGGAGTTGCCGAGGGCCAGGAGGTCTCCCCTCAGCCTCCTCTTCTCCAGA
>NW_020799132.1:635437-637863 GCF_003259725.1 Athene cunicularia
CCCCCCCCCCCGTGCATGCCTGGCCCCGGAGCATCGCTCCTCCCTGCTCGTGGCAGGGGTGTGTTCCTGGAAGGGCCTCATAGAAACCTCCAGTAAGAAGAAAGTGAGGTTCAGCCTCAGAAACTGAGGTTCTCCTGACCCCAGGAGGAGGAGGAGATGCTTCCCCCCACCCCAACCATCCTCGGCAGCTGCTTAAAATGCCACGGAAATCTCTGTACTGCACGTGTGAGGTGGAGCTGCAGCCTGAAAAGCTGTGCTTCAGAAGGTGGGTTTTTTTTGAAATATTTTGAAGTAAAATACAAGAGGGGCATTCTTCCTTCTCCGTGACTCACTACTTGTGGCTCTGAAAGCGAGAAGACTTAAATGCTGCCTCCCCAGGGCCTGCCCCGAGCAGTCTGCAGCAGAGAGGAAGGCTTGGGGTGAACGGAGGAAGTTATAAACAACTGCATGTCAATGGCCTGGATTTTAATTAATTCCACTTGATTTGAGAGAGGGAGAGGTCAGTTCTCTCTGTCTTTAATTAGTGCTGCCTCTTGCATTGAGATGGGGCAATTTCCCCCTCTGTTCACACCCATCAGCTACGAGGAAGCAGCTCGGTGTCAGCTGAGGTATCGGTGCGCTCCGCGGAGTGACAGGGAGGAGAGGAGCATTTTGGCTCCTCTGCTTTTCCAAGCAGATCGGGATGTTGCTGGGAAAAGTCTGGATGGATGGAGGCTTCACAACAGTAGCAGAGAGTGAAACGTTTATTAAAAGATCTTCATGAGCTTGAGAGGAATGCCTCTGACTCCTGACTTTGAAGTCTGCTTGCATTACAAATGGCTGCAAACTGACCCATTTTACATCTCGAATTCTGTTCTTTAGAAATTTTCATCAGAAATGTCAAGTGTTACTGAATCTTTAGCACTTACCAGACATCAGGCATCTATAAACAGAAGAACATGTGGGCACCCATTCTGAGTACACTGTTGATTGCTCTTTGATGTTTTCCTTTATGACCCAATAAAGCCTTTCCATTTAAATTAAAAAATGCCAACAACCCTGACAATTTTTCATGGAAAATTACAGTTGGAAGAAGGGGACATATGTCACCACAGCCACCTTTTGATCCAGAGGTTTTGCTACAACCAAGGCTGGGACAGTGTTGGCTGTGTGGTGCTGTACGCAACATTAACACCTCACCCAGGCAGGATTTTTGGGGGAGAACTGGACATGCCAGATGTGAGAGGGTACAAAAAGCCAGCCACATTCAGAGCAGAGCCCATTTTGGTGACAGTCTGTGGTTTCTCACTTGCACCCTCCTGACTGTTTTCCTCCCAGCCTCTCCATCGGGAAGGCTGTATGGGGTGATGTGGGGTGAGAGTCTCAGCTCTGCAGAGCTGAAGGTGCTGCCCTACGTGTTTTGGGGCTGTGTGAAGAGCAGCATCAGGCTTGGCCTCCCTTTTTAAAGCAAGGGAGAGCACAGCCTTTGTCCCCAGCCCCATCCTGCCTCACCTTGGAGTAGGTGGCTCCATTGATGACCTCTCCTCTCCTCATCCAGATGATGGAGGCTGCTGGCTTAGCATTGTCCGCGTGGCAGGTCAAGTTGAGAGGGTCTCCTGCTCTCAGGCTGATGATGGGCCCCCCCATAATGACAGGATCATCTGGAGGAACTGCAAGGGAATAGCACAGAGGAGACTGTGTCATTTGCTAGCATTAAACCAATCCTCATGGAGTTACCTGTGGGGTCTGGGCTGCCAGGACCGGACCGTGACCTCTCAAACCTCTGAAACTGGCTTTGACATGGCCATGGCAGCACACAACCTCATCTCACCATGTTTCAGCTGGCTCGTGTGAAAGCTCTGCCCCACATTTGAACTACAGCGGCAGAAACTGGCTGAAGTTTTAGAGGAGACATGGGCCAGGTGGCTGCCTGAGCTTTGCAGTAATATAAAGGTGGTACAGAAATCCCCCAAGGGCTACTAAATACTCAGAAACACCCCTGGCCCAGGATGTCCCTAAGCTGCAAACTGTGGGTCGACGGTGAGTATTTGAAAGAAATATCCCTGCTTGCCGGCCCTGCTCTCCTATTCCTCCCCAGGCAACTATAACTGGCTGTTGCTGGACACAGGATATGGGGCTCAAAGGGGCTTTGGTCTGACCCCTGTTCCTCTGACTGCAAATTGGAAGGTAGGAGAGGGCGATTTGGAGAAGAAGGTCAGGGGATCTGGATTTGGGCTGTTACCTATTGCACTCGTGGGGGAACAGCTTATTATGGGCATCACGAGTGTGGTTTCCAGATGCCTGCCTTTGAAGAGGGCTCCCTCGCCAGCCCTTCGTCACAGAGGGATGGAGGAACCCTTGAGCACTTCCTTGCTTGGCTTTGATTTCCCTGTTGCTTTCACTCATCCTCTGTGCTGCTGTCTTGCTGCACAAAAGGTTGCGAAACT
>NW_020799132.1:637913-641163 GCF_003259725.1 Athene cunicularia
TCAGCGCTGGCTCAGCCCGACTCTTCAACCCCTCCAGGGATCCCGGGGACTCCCCCCCTGCCCTGGGCAGCCCATTCCAACGCCCAACAGCCCCTTCTGCACAGAAATCCTTCCTCAGAGCCAGCCTGACCCTGCCCTGGGCAGCTTGAGGCCATTCCCTCGGGGCCTGGCGCTGGCTCCTTGGCTCCAGAGACTCATCCCCCCTCTCTGCCCCCTCCTGGCAGGGAGTTGCAGAGGGCCAGGAGGTCTCCCCTCAGCCTCCTCTTCTCCAGACTGAACCCCCCCAGTTCCCCCAGCCGCTCCCCATCAGATCTGTGCTCCAGACCCTGCCCCAGCTCCATTGCCCTTCTCTGGACACGCTCGAGTCATTCAATGGCCTTTTTGGAGTGAGGTTTTGCCTAAAACTGAACCCACTCAGCGAGGGGCGGCCTCACCAGTGCCGAGCCCAGGGCTCAGATCCCTTCCCTGTCCCTGCTGGCCACGCTAGTTCTGTCAGTTTAGCTCTTCCGAACCAGATCCTTCAGAAAACAAAATGCTGGTCTTGCTACAGATAGATGTGTTGCCCACCCATCTCATGGCCGGTTTCAGGAGCCCCGGGGGCCCACGCAGCATCGAGAAGCCAGCAGGAATGTAGAGGACACAGCAGAAGGCATCCCTGTTGCACCCCTCTCGCCCAAAGGACGTAGGAATAAACTGCTGCTTCACATGTAGCTCAGAAGCAGGTGGTAAAAGCCTCCAATCCTTCAGCATCCTTACCGAGGGGATGCAGCTGGGGAAAACCTGCCAATTTTCCATCAAAGTGGAGCTGCTTTTGTTACAAGTCAGTGCTGTTTCCCCCTCTCCAAGCTGGCTGGCATCAGGCTGAGCCATGCAAAGTGAATGTCAAAGTTGGCCAAAGCCCTCTCTGAAATCCCCAAGTATGTCTCCGCTTCTGCTCCTGAGCTGCCCCAACGTTTTAGCTGGCTGAGAAATATTTAAAAACTCCTCACTGGCTCCTCCAGCGCTGGGCTGAATTCAGGAGATGGAAAGGGATTATGTTCTCTGACAATTCAAAGGTGGCTGCTTGCATCGGCACAGGATTTGTAGGCAAGGCAGATGTGCTGGTTGCACACAACACTGGTCACATACACAGCTGCCAAACGCTGTGAGTAATGGGATTTTTCAGCTCAGTGGGTGGAACCCAGGGACTGGGGGAAAAAAAGCTTTTCTACATGGATCCAAAATGTACATTTTTTTCAGGCTACAAGAGTGAAAAAAATGTGAAAATCTGTGGTATGGGTTAGTTGAAATGCATCAGCCCCTGAAATATGAAAATGTAGAATATTCTGCTTCATTCTGATGCTATTTAACTATTAAGGAAGTATTTCTTTTCACTTTTTAAAAATAACCTTTCATTGGATGAGTTTATACTTTTTTTTTTTTTTTTTTAAAAAACAGATACTTTTCGATAGTTTTTTTCCCCCTCACTGAAGCTATTAATTGAATTTGACCTCAGCTTGTAAAATACTGGAAATTCATCTTGTGGAGCAGGGAAAAAACCAACCCACAAGACTTTCTCTGAAGAGCATCTTGGAATGAAATGAAGGGACTTTTATGGTGGGATGTTTTATATTCCTGACTGATGTCCTATAAATGGCTGGTCCCGCTGGCTGACATGTGAAGACTTTTTTTTTTTTTTCAGCCACTGGCTTAACATCTTCCCCTCAAAGCAGTCCAGCCTGACCTTTAGCTGCCCATGAAACCTAGGGGACATCATGGGACAGGGGACAACCTAATGCAGACAAACACGGAACTGCTCGTCTTCCCTGCGCCAGAAAATCTTGTTTTCTAACCTACTGTTTTGCTCCTGTTTCCCTCTGTTGGATTAGCAGCAAGACTGGGGGAGCTGCTTAAGGAGGTGAGAAGGAGAGAGAATGGGTCCTGATTACGTCTTCCCTAGTAAGTGGTTATCATCCCCGGGTTATTCACATAGCCATGAATTATTGATGGTCTCCGGGCTCACCGACCAGGGGATCATGTTGAGGAGGAGAGGGTCTGATGAATAGGAATCAGTGCTCTCTCAACAGCTCTAACTTCTGCAAAATGAAGGCTGGATGTATTCCTTCCCCACTCCAACTCCAGCCTGGGAGAGGAGGAGGAGGAAGAAGAGAAGAATGAAAGACCAAAACGGGAGAAGAAGGAAGAAAGGAAAGCAAGAAGCCAGCAGCATAAAGCCACGATCCATTATTCATCCCCTGTGCTCCCAGGATTGGCTATTATTACAAGGCACCACTACAGAATCCTGTCTCCTAATTTTTAATCACGTAGATGTAGAAGTGCTAGCCTTTCTGATTAGTACAGGGATATAAATAGGAAGAGTTGTTTGGGGAGGGGGAGTTTATTCCTGACAGTGAGAAAATGGAGTTAACCTTTACATTCCTGGAAAGTTTAGAAAGAGAATGAAAGAAAAGGGATCCATGGGGCGGAAACCTAGACAGATTATCCTCAAATGAACATCGCACTGAGACCTTTGGCGCGGGGCGTGGAGCGCCACAGCAGGTCTCCTGTTCCTCGCTGTGCGCTCAGGGCCTCAGCTGGAGAAGTTCACTGCAGCCAAAACAAACAATGACAAGCTTCTCCTCATCAACCCCCTGATTTTCTGTCAAAACACAGGGCTTGCTGAGTATTTTTAAACCAGCCTTGGTCGGGCATTAATCTGTTCTCTATAGCTGTGGGCTGCTTGGACGAGTAAGGACAGCTTGGGGTCTCTGCTCCTTGCCCTTTGGAGTGCTTTGGGAAAAGCACATTTTACAGCACATCAGCATAAAGAAATACAAATAAATGAGTGTTGCTCTTGGGCTGTGCATTCAGCAACTTCTTAAATTAGTTGGCTAGTTAGAGGCTTTTCTTCATACGGTCCCGTGCTGCAAGACTTAACTGTATGATTAATCAATGAGACCATGAAGAATTATTCAGCGCTGAACTAATACCCCAGGCTAACACTGCAGCTAAAAAATAACATAGATGTCTCTAAATGCTCCCAGCAGCTGGACGGCGTTGTGGTGAGCAGACAGAGCCTCAATTATTAGCAATATTTATTGAGATAACAGGATCCTCGAGGCAGGAGTCAGCTCCTGGAAGTGGAGAAAGCAAAAAGCCCTCCAGTCACCAGCACTTCTTACTAATTAACGCTGACTGCTTTTTTTTTTTTTTTTTTAATGTTGATGTGGCTGGTGCTTCTTTGCTATTGGGTTTGTGTAACAAGCCTCAT